>NW_012107075.1:963579-1017814 GCF_000951045.1 Mandrillus leucophaeus | reverse complement strand
TCTTTCTTTCTCTTTCTTTCTTTCTTTCTTTCTTTCTTTCTTTCTTTCTTTCTTTCTTTCTTTCTTTCTTTCTTTCTTTCTTTCTTTCTTTCTCTTTCTCTCTCTCTCTCTCTCTCTCTGTCCCACAGGAAAATTCATTTCATTGTTAGATATTTTTTGGAAGGGAGAGGCATTACATAAAATTAATTTATAAATGTATCCCTAACACAAAAAAAAGTATAACTGTAGCTTTCAAAATTTTATTCTAAAAATTTTCTCTTCTCATTGTAATTTATTTTTGTGTATGGTGTGAAGTGGGAGTTCAGCTTTGTTTTTTTTTAATTAGGATGATAAACCATCATTTTCACACTGAATTAAAAGAGTTCCTTGGTTTTATATTAAATCCCTCAAGATATTGCATTTTATTCCTGAACCCTATTCTAGTCTGCTCATCTCTCTGTGTCTATTTTTATGCCGTTTGAGATTTTTTAATAATGACAGTGGTTTTGTAGCAGGTATCTGGTATATGGCGTGCTTTCTCACTATGTTTTGTGATAAGTTCTCTAAGCTAATTTCGAACATTTATTGGGTTATGTGATCTTCATGATGCTTGTATTCTGGGTCAAAATAAAAATATGGATTTAAAACTGTGTCATTTCATTCATCTTATTCTTCATTCAACAAACACGGAGCTCTCAGCAGCTTCGGGCTCCGTGGGCTGCAGTGGAGATTTGGTGGGGAGCGAGGCAGGCAATTCCACTTTCACATAGCTCACTCTGCAGGAGAGGAGGCAGTGGGACTCTTGACCACGGAAATAAGTAAAACCGTTCCTTAGAGAGCGATGAGCAACACGGAGACATAAAGCAGGGAGAGGCAAGTGGGAGGATGGGTTTGGCTTCCCCAGTTTCCTACCTGGGCCCTGGAGTGACTACAAACAGCAGGAAGGAAGATGCCTCTTGGCGACAGCAGACCTAGCACGGCCTGCCCAGGCCTGGCAATGACAAAATGAAGTCACATCTTCAGCAGGTGCATTTGTCAGGGCTGCTGAAACCAAGTATGACTAACTCTGCGGCTTGGAGCAACACAAACTGACTGCCTCGCAGATCTGGAGGCCGGGAATCAAGAATCGGGGTGCCCACAGGGCCACTGCCACTCTGAAGCCTATAGGGAAAGCGTCTTCTTTGCCGCTTCCTAGTTTCCGATGGTTTGTCAGCACCTTTGGTGTTCCTTGGCGTAGAGAGATGTCGCTCCGATCCTTCATCCCTCTGTGCTTGTGCACATTGCGTATTTTCTAAGGACAGCTGTCACGTTGGATGAAGTCCCACCTTAAGGATCTCATTTTAACTTCGTTTCCTCTACAAAAGATCCTGTTTCCAAATAATGTCACATTCTGCAGTACTTGGGGTTAGGACTTCAACATACCATTTTTTGGAGACAAAATTCAACACATTAAAGTGGGGTTTTGTGGGGGAGGCAGAACTCAGTCCCTCCTCCATTTTAGAGTCATGGCCTTTGTCAAACAATGGAAAGTTCCCCTTCATAAAACCTCAAAGACTTTCCTATGCTGAGACACAATCTTCCCAATGAAGGGGCAGAGGTGATGGAATAAGCTCCTGGGTCTGAGGACGTCTGCCCTGGAAACTTCCACCGTTTGCTTCTGTGCCCGCCCTAACCTATGCCCAAGACCCATGTTTTACTCGTGTCTACTTATTTATTTTTTTCTTTCTACTTTCTTTCGCTTCATCTTGTTCTTTTTGTAATTTTTTTGAGTAGGACGTTTCAGTCATTAATTTTTATCATATCTCTCCCTTGTCAGACATAGTCATTTTGAGGGTATAAATTTTATTTTAAGTACTGCCTTCACAACATCACACACGTTGTGATAAGTAACATTTTCATTAATTTTTGGTTTCAAATCTGTTCTTTTCCATTTGCTTATCTCCTTTTAACCACAAATCATTTAGAAATGAATTTTTATCAAATTGCAGTCAGAGTACATGATCTGTGTGATATTGATATTTTTTCAGTAGTTTTGAGACTTACTTCGTGATTTGGAATGTGGTCAAGTTTTGTAATGTGCCCTTGAGAGAAGGATATTTTACTTAACTGGGGTGGGTACGCAGTCATGTGTCACCTAGACTTCTAGGTCACCAACAGACTGGATTACAAGGGTAGTCCCATAAAATTATAATGCTTTATTTTTGGTGCATCTTTTCTACATTTAGAGAGGCTTAGATACACAGATTAGAGAGGCTTAGATACACAACACCATTGTGATTCCATTGCCGGCAGCATGCAGTATAGTCATACGCTGCACAGGTGCATTAGCCCAGGAGTGACAGGCCCCACCACACAGCTCCAGTGTGCAGTAGGGTAGACCACCTAGGTTAGTCCAGGTACACTCTCATGTCCACACAACAACAAAATTGGCTAACGACTCATCACTCAGAGCGTGTCCCCCTTGGTAAGTGACACATGACTGTAGTTCTATTTACGTTTGTTTGATGGAGAACACTCACTATGCTTTTGAAAGCTTCCATGTTAAGGGTTGGCAAACTTTTTCTATAAAGGGTCAGTAGTAAATTATTTTTGGCTTTTTGAGCCAGATGGTCTCTGTGACAACTTCTCCACTCTAGCTAAACAGCAGCCAAGTCAATGAAGAAATAAACAAGTGAGTGCAGCTGTGTTCCAATAAAACTTCATTTACAAAAGCAGGCAGGAGTTGAGGAGTCTATCTCTGTTCCCTGTGCATATGGATGTTTGTTCAGCTTGATGTATCAGTTACTCAGCAATGCATTAAAGTCCACCATGAGGGGGTGTGTGTGTGTGTGTGCCTGCATATGTGTGTGTTGCAGAATTTTCTTATGACTCCATACGGATCTGCTGCATCTATTTCAAGGACATGTTATTAAGTGCATACTTACTCATTATTGGTGTTTTATTCTCATGAGTTAGTCCTTCAATTGTTCTAAACTAGTCCTCTTTATTCATAATAATGCTTTTTGCCTTAGATTTTATTTCATATATCAGTATATTTGCACCAGCTCATTTGGAGCTTTAGTTTTTGTTACTGGCCTGGTATGAACGGTTTCTCTCCCTACTCTGCCAAACTTTTCATGTCACCACGTCCCAGGTGGCTTCCAAGTGTTTGCAAACAGCACATGTGCTGGTCTATTTTGGGGTGTTTTATTTGTTTTTGTGTGTTTACTTTTTTGGTATATGGGACTTTATATTTTAACTAGTGAGTTCAATCCTTTTCAACGAATCTTAGATTACTGAAATCTTGGAGTTCATTTCTGCCTGTCGATGCTGTCCTCTCTATTTGCCATGTTTCTTCATTTGTTTGTTTTCTGTTCTTTCTTCTTTGTGTTGGTTTTACTGAATTGTTTTTATTTTCCTACTTTTTGTTTATGATTTGAAAATTATGTTACATGTTTAATGTTTTAATATTTGTCCTTAATTTTTCACCATTTTTAGGCTTAGCAGAGTGTAACGTTAGGTAGCACATCTGTCCTCCTCATCAAACGCCGCGAGTGTTAGACAACAGCAACTTTGACTCCCTCCTATCTTCGATGTTGGTGCCAGGTGTTTTCATTACTCTTGACATGTTCATTGATTTCCATTGTTTTACAAGGTCCCGGAGACCTACTCAGCCATGTAGCTATGTCTTTACTAACCTAGGCCTCCTTTATTCCTCTTTTTCCTCCAGGCAATGAGGGGCTCTTGTTAGGAACGAGGCCTTGTGATGCACTGCTGACCTTGCTCCTGTCTTCGTCATCTGAGAGGCCAGCACCGCCACCCCTTTGTAGACTTGTCAAGCAGAGCTGCCTGGAGTGAAGGGGCAGGCAGAATCTCGGACGACCCCGGAGCCCTCTGTGACCAGCCATTCCCATCTTTCTGTGTTCTTTTCTCAAGGCTGCTCCTCATAAAAGCATCATCTCCAGTGTTCATCCTTTCTTTTAGTAAACTGCATTCAAAGGTAGAACCCTGGTCACTCTCTTCGAGAAAATATCCTTTTTCTTTGTTGTGTAGATCCTGTATGTCTCTAGATGGAAATTTTGGCTTATCCTCACCTACAAATGTTCTCCCTGAGTAAATGTGTTGCTTGCTCTCAGAGCTGATTGGTGTATTTGACCCCTAGGATACCATCTGGTGGCTGACCTGAATCGCCTGGTGCACTGTGCTGGTCCGATACATCCAAGACCAAATTCCCCATCCTCCCACTTCCAGCCTGTTTCTGCACCATCTTCCCCAACCCAGCAAACGGGAACTCCATCCTTCTGGGTGCTGGCGACGGAGGTGGGGGCCCGCCTGGCTCTTCTGCACCGTCTTCCCCAACCCAGCAAACGGGAACTCCATCCTTCCAGGTGCTCGGGACGGAGGTGGGAGCTCACCTGGCTCTTCTGAGCATTGCTTTCTTTTTCCCCTCACCCTGTCATCCAGTAGCTGATTGGAACCAAATCAGGCTGGTAATCCCTTCAAAGTTAGCACAGAATTCAGCCAATTCCTCTTCCTCCCCTGACCCCAGGCTGGTCCAAGCACCATCATTCTCCTCCTATCACAGTTGTTTCTGTCTGCTCTCCTTCTTCTCCATAATTGCCCCACTGTTGTCAGCTGAGTAAAAAAAAAAAAAAAAAAAAAAAAAAAAAAGATGAGCTCTTAAAGAATTAAAGTGAGCTTTATTCAGAATTCTTGCTGAGGACTGTAGCCTGAGGACCCAGCCTGGGAGAAGCCTTTCAGAAAGGTTCTGTCCAACTGCCCCGAAATCATGTTTCAACTGACAGTTTATATCCGGGCGGTAGAGGCACCACATGTGCAGAATCACATCAGACTTGCTGGACATCACATGAAAGCAGGTTAGGGTGGAAGAAAGAGTTCCATCAAGAGTCACACCCAGGTTAGGGTGGAAGAAACAGTCCACGTGGCCATCGGCTGCAGAGGCATGGTCACTAACTTTGTCAGACGTTGTCTCCTGTGTAGGAAATGGCAAGGAGCAGGGTCGTTTGTGTTTTAAGGAATATTAGTGACTCAGGGAAGGATGGTGGGGGCTGTGTGTTCCGTTCTATCCAATCCTCTGGAGAGCTACCCATCATCACAGGGTCAGAGACTTTGTGAGATTTTGTTGGTAGCAGAAAAGACAAACATGACTTCTTATTGTGGTCACTCTGCCTCACAAGCCCCCATTCAGGGCCAAAGGAATCTTGGAAAACATACAGCAGATCATACCACCTGTCTGCTCCAAATCCCACACCCTCACCCCTGACTTCTTTGCCCTGTTTTGTTTCTTATCAGATGTACTTCCAAGCCTGACTCTACTCTGGTCACACTGGGCTCCTCACTCCCTTGCCCAGCACGGAATCAGACGTCTGTGCTTGCAGCCCTGTCTGGGCTGTCCTTCCCACTGCTCACTGCCTCACTTCCGTCCCGCTTTGAGGAAGCTCTGTGCTGACTAAAAGCCCTATTAAAATCCCAGTGTCCTCACTGCAGAAACGCTCTGCTCCCGACATTTTTTTTACTGCCTCGTAGGTTTTTAATCTAACATCTTTCATATTTACTCATTTATTTACTTATTTTATTTCTACACACTGTAATACAAATTCTGTATGTCAAGTAAAGAAGTTTTGTTTGTTTATTCTCTGTTGCCACCCAACTGCCAAGAAGAGTGTCCATCACATGTGGGTCCATTGACAGTATTTGCTGGGTGAATGAGTAGATGTACAGAGGGATGGAAGAACGAATGAGTGATGGATGAATGAATGGATGGATGAATGAATGACAGTTATATGAGTGGATAGGTGGTGGATGGATAAATGAATGATGAATGAATGAATGCATGAATGATTGCTAGATGGATGGATGGGGGTGGATGGATGAATGAATAATGGATGGATGGATGGATAGATGAATGGGTGGATGGATGGATGGGTGGGTGGACGATGAATGCATGGATGCCTGGATGGATGAATGGATGGGTGGATTATGCATGCATGAATGGATTAATGGATTATGGATGAATGAATGATGGCTAGATGGATGGATGGATGGATGAATGGATGGGTGGATGATGGATGTATGAATGGATGAATGGATGATGGATGAATGAATGATGGCTAGATGGATGGATGACAGATGAATGAATGATGGATGGATGAATGGATGGGTGGATGATGGATGAATAATGATGGCTAGATAGATGGATGGATGACAGATGAATGAATGATGGATGAATGAATGGATGAATGGATGGGTGGATGATGGATGTATGAATGGATGAACATATGATGGGTGAATGAATGATGGTTAGATGGATGGATGACAGATGAATGAATGAACCATTAATGGATGAATGGATGATGGATGAAGCATGATGGCTGGATGGATGAATGATAGATGAATGAATGACGGATGGATGGATTGATGAATGAATGAATATTCAATGGAAGGATAGGTGGATGTCTGAGTATCTAATTTTTTCATTTCCCAATGCTTGGTTCTCTGACACATCAAACATTTGTGATACCTGAAAATCTGTAGCCAGCAGCCAGCCTGTGCTTTCTGTAGCCTTCCTATCTAGACTTCTGCTTGGAGGGCCTTGTTGTGGAGGCTTTACAGGGTGATTTGCTGGGAGTTGGAGTCCTTCCAGGGATGTTTTCTAGTGGTGGCAGAGTGTGGGGACATAGGAACAAGATCTACCCTCCTGCCTGGCTCAGAAAGCACAACCAGGGAAAAGGAGGACTTTCAGGAGTGTTGGGTGAGCAGACCTTATGTTGGAGCATGAGACGCATCTATGAGAAGGAGGACACTTGTTCCTCTCCCCCACTATGGCTAAGGTCACATCATCTCCAGAGAAAGCAAGTGAAGGCCACCAGCTGTTGCCTACCTCCAGTCCCAGTTGGTTATTGGGAATTCTTCTCTGATTCTATCGGGAGTGTGAATGTCCATCTTAGTTTTCAGTGTTGCCGATTTCCCGCCTTTGTTTTTCTATTGTGCATTCACAAGCATTTTAGCTGGAAGCTGTGGACTACCACATCACAAACTGGTGACGAGGTGGCATTTTGGTCCGGAAAGGGCAAATGAGCCATTTTCAAAAGTTGACTCAGTAGTCTCCTGTCACAGGACCACGGCACTGACAGCTTCCACAGCTCCAGGGTCAGCTCTCTCTTTCCCCACTCTTATGGGAGACGCCAGCACTCACGACCTGACCCTTTACCTTCCTCATTGCTCTTAGGTGACACCACAGAGGATACACGTCCAGGATTTGTTTGGAGGCAGAGACCAGAGGCTTTTCAGTCCTTTTAATGGTGGTGTAGTGGACAAAGTGGACACCAGGCTTCTGCGGATCATCCAGGGCACATCCTCAAGAGGCCCTCGAATCCTCCTTCAGGATGCATAGAGCGATGGACTGAATGTCTGTGTCCCCCCAAAAATTCAGAGGCTGAAACCCTAACCCCCAGCATGATAGAGTTAGGAGGTGGGACCTGGGAGGTCCCACACCCTGATCTCAGACTTACAGCCTTCAGAGCTGAATTACCATGAGAAATACATTTCTGTTGTTTCTAAGACACCCAGTCCACGGTACCTTGTTCAGCAGCCCAAATGGACTAAGACAGATGATGCTGGCTGCTCTCGGGCCACAGTATGGCTGTGAGGCCATCACACTGTCCACCAGAGGAGCCGGAGGCAGGCTCAGAGCTCCTGACCACAGTGACAGTGGGGGCTCGTGTACCTCCTGCTCACCACAGGGAGAAGGCTGCCTGCTCACTAGTGAATTTCTGCATTTGCTCAACTTGGCAGGGTCAGAAACTTTCTCCTATTGACTCCTCTCTGTGGCTGTAGCTCACAGCCAGTGGGTAAGACCACGCCAGGAATGCATCTGGGGCAGTCACTGTGATCGCAGAGACCAGAGCCACCGTGGCTTGTCCTCGCAGCAACTGCAGCCTGAGACAAGTCAGACACGTGCTCTCCCTTTCTGGCCCCTCAAAGCAGTAGAATCACCTGTAGATGCTCAGCAAAAGTCTGCCCAGCACCTCCCACATGACCCCATTGGGTCACCACAGAGAACTCTAATCCCCTCCCCTGTTCTGGGCTCAGCCCTTCTCCTCTTGCTCCCACAGGGAAAAGTGGAAGTGCAGCTGAGTGTCCTGCGGTAGCCAGATGCCATGTGTTAACCAGGTCAGCTCATAGGACCCATGGGAGCCTCCTGGGTCTGAGATGGTGGAGAAAGCCCCATTGTAAGGACAGATCCACACCTGAGGTTCCAAGCCAGCTACACCACTGAGGGACTGAATCTCCTTCAAGTAATTCAACATCTCAGGCCTCCGGTGATGCATCTATGTGATGGGATTGATCAAGCCAGACCTAGAGAGTGTTCACTTTTATATGAAGGCTATGACTTCGGGCAGAGGCAGGTAGCTCAGCCAGTGCCATGTCCCCTTCCCCTTATCCCTTGCCCTTTTCCCCTGTGAGTGTGCAGCTGGGCTCTGCACCATGGGCTGCTCTGGCTCACTTGTCTCCAGGCTCCAGGACTAACGACACAGCACAACAAGCCACCTCTTCTTCCCTCTCAAAAAAGTGACCAGCATAAAAAAGGGTGAGTTCATGTCCTTTGTAGGGACATGGATGAAGTTGGAAACCATCATTCTCAGCAAACTATCGCAAGGACAGAAAACCAAACTCCGCATGTTCTCGCTCATAGGTGTGAATTGAACAATGAAAACCCTTGGACACAGGAAGGGGAACATCACACACCAGGGCCTGTGGTGGGGTAGGGGGAGGGGGAAGGGATAGCATTAGGAGATATACCTAATGTAAATGACAAGTTAATGGGTGTGGCACACCAACATGGCACATGTATACGTATGTAACAAACCTGCACGTTGTGCACATGTACCCTAGAACTTAAAGTATAATAAAAAATAATAATGAAAAAAAAGTGACCACCATCCCCCGGTTGCTTTCCTGCTGTCCTAGTGAGCTCGGTGCTTTGTAGATCCTGATGCTCTGTCAACATTTTGCTGAAATCTTCCCTTGCTTTTGAATTCGCCCGAAGGCATCCTGCAGACGTGTGCCCCCACTGAGCAGGTGGGAGGAGAGGGGCCTCTTTGCTTTCAGGCCAGGCAACCCTGCATTCAGCCCCCGTAATTAGATGTGAAAGAAGCTTGTGATATGACATTTTCCATTTGAACCCCGCAGGAGAGATGGTGAGCCAGGGTCTTTGATGTCCAGAGATGAAACACACTGCAGAAATGCAAATTGAGGAAGGTGTGTGATTTTTAAGAGGGAATGTGTTTTCTTCAACAGGCTCAGCCTCCCGGGTTACAGAGGAGACTCTTGCAGCCAGGCGAGCCCAGTGCCATGGCCTTCTCCTTACATGCCCCGCCTTGGCCCCCTGCCTGCTCTCAAGCTCTCTTCCCAGTGAGCACCATGAATGGGGCCTTTCTCACTCAACCGGGTGTCCCCCTGCATCGTCAGCCTCACCCCGTTATAATAGTCTCCATTTCCCTAATTAGCACTCCTCAGTCAGCAGTTCCCCTCCTTGCCACAGCTCAGTCAGGAAACGAGAGCAGATGTTCTCCTGATGCTCCCACATTTGAGGCTGTGTGGCACATCGAGAAACGGTCCCCAGCCCTTTCCCCACCACCCTGTATTTATACCACCTGCACTCACTTTGCTGCACCCTCCCACGGAGGGTAGCGCTAACCTCCACCCGGGACCCATCCCTGGGAATGGCTTTGCCCACTGGGATGTTCACAGCTGTGCCCCCCAGATCTTGGGAAAGGTGTTGATTGGACCTGCCTGTTCCAGGATCTCTGTCTGTGCCTTGAGATGCGGTCCCCAGGCTGGGCAGGGTCCCTCATGGAACACGCGGGACGTGTAGAGCAGGCCGCCCAGAAAAGCCACACCAAGATCTGCTGACTTCGGGCTTGTGAGAAACCCCCTTTGTGTGTTGTTTGCGGCTACTGGGTTTTGATGACTCCATTGAGTTGTCTACCCAATGGGTGTCAGGATGGATGTGGCGCTTCTCTGGTCCCCCATCCAGTCCATTTTCCTTTCTTGCTTCCACTCGAGGAGTGCAACCTCCTTTCAGTGTCGGATTCAGGCACAGAGAGGAAAAGACATAATATCTGCAGCGCCTGGCTTGTTCAGTTAACCACACCCTGCTTCCTTCCCCTGCCGAGGGCTGTTCGGGTTCCTGAGGCAGGAAAGAAAGCAGGGACGGCCAGGCCAGGGACGAACTTGCCACCAGGGAGTGAAAGCTGCACATTTCTTGGAACTCAGGAGCCTGTGAAGGACCGGAATGGAGAACACGCGAGACAATTGGGAGAAACGCCCTGGGGAAGGCGCTGCGGCCTCCCTGCAACTGGGCATGCGCTCCCAGTGACTGCGTGGACACTCACGGGAAGGCTGTGCGGCTTCCACAAAAAACACGGAGCTGCCTCTTCTTAGCAGTGTTCCTCACAGTTGCAGACATCTGGAATCCGCTCCAATTCTCACTGGCAAGGGAACGAATGAATACAGGGTGATGTGGTCATACAAGGGAATACTACACACCAAGGAAAACTCTACCATCTACAGTCACACACAAAAAGTGCAGCAGCATGGATCTTCACACACAACACTGGGGGAAGTATGCCAACTGTGCGATATAATGCACACCGAATGATCACACACTTGTGTAAAGTCCTAAAACAGGCAATACACCAAGTTGCAAGTCAGGAGCCTAGGCAGATGCCTCTGTGTGGACAGGGCCCCGAAGGCCTCCTAAGCTGGGCTCCTCCCATGCTGGTGATGTGTTGCTTTCTGATCTGAATATTGTTCACAGGAGTGAGCTCTGTTTATGAGACTTCTTAGAGACATCCTCCTAGGCTATGAGCATTTTTCTGTGTGTATTATATGTCAATTTGATGTTGAACAAAGAAAGACCACGTATGGACTCAGAGACCTGGGGTTCAAAATCCACCACCACCACCACCTTCTCCTCCTGTCTCAGAGACCTGGGGTTCAAAATCCACCACCACCACCACCTTCTCCTCCTGTCTTTGCCAGCTGGAGCAAGTCACTTTCTCCATCTGGAAGGCTGGGCTGATGCCACAGAGGGCCATTTGTAGGGTTAAATGAAGCGGCTCCTATAAAACAGTCCGTGGGAGGCACACAGTGCCTGCTAAGGGATGTGAGCTGTATTTATTGCTGGCATTACTACCGTTATTTATAGGAATCACATCTAGAAAGCGTACCCTCCCATCCAGGCTCGACGTGTGGAAATAAGGTAGTAAGTAGAAAACCTCCCAAAGCCTTTACAGAACTGAGATCGTCCAGGAAGGAGTAATTGATTAATTTTGAGCTCAGCTGCTGCTCTGTGAAGGAGAAGGAGACCACAGCCCCCGGCCCCGGGAGGCTGGTGTGATGCCGGCAAGCACCTTTCCTGACCGCTTGGCTGAGCTGGGTCTCTGAGTCCGGACATTGGCTCGTGATTGAGGGAGGCCCTGGAAGAACCATAACAACAGGAGTTTCCAAATCATAAAATGCCTCTTTCTGATAGTTGCTTCATCTAAGAAAAGTCTGAACTTGGCCCTGCAAGGAAGGCATCTTTACAGGCTGAGTTATATGGTGCAGATGTGTGCAGGGAGCTCTGTGATAACTCAAGGTGTTCACGGCAGGGGCACTGCCAGTGACTGAGCGGGGAGTCAGAGCTGGACGGGCACCTTTGGGAGCAGAGGCATTGATTGCAGCCCACATGGTAGCAAAGGCCAGGGAGGCTGGGCCTATCCATCAGCCCTAAAGACCAAAGCAAGCGCTCAACTTTTAATTTAATCTCGTATTTATCTGCCTTTATGGCGGAACATGGTGCTTTCTCATGGATATGGTTATTTCAGCCATAACATTTCAACTGCAGGGATAAAATGTGGTTGCTTGGTGTCAGGATGCCTAGTGGGGAGATGGAGAGCTCTAGCTGCACACAGCAGCTCTCGGGAAGCCCCGTGCCTGCAGGATGACCACAGAGGCCCAGGGTATCAGGACAGAAATGCATTTCCTATGTAATTATCCTGCAGACCCAAGGTGGGAGTGTAGGGCCGACCGCAGAGCATGTTCTGTGTGCAGACACTCTATGTATGCTTTCATGAGATGTTTATTTATTTATTTATTTGAGACGGAGTCTCACTCTGTTGCCCAGGCCAGAGTGCAGTGGTGGGATCTTGGCTCACTGCCAGCTCCGTCTCCCGGGTTCACGCCATTCTCCTGCCTCAGCCTCCCGAGTAGCTGGGACTACAGGCGCCCATCACCACGCCTGGCTAATTTCTTTGTATTTTTAGTAGAGACGGGGTTTCACCATGTTAGCCAGGATGGTCTCGATCTCCTGACCTCGTGATCTGCCCGTCTCAGCCTCCCAAAGTGCTGGGATTCCAGGCGTGAGCCACCGCGCCCAGCCTCATGAGATTTATTTCAACAGCAAATTCATGAAGTAAGGCTGTTGATTTCAGCTTTTGTCACTGTAATTTGTTTTTAGTGAGGAAACAGTTAATTAAGAAAAAAAAGCAACAGAGTCCAACATCTTGGAGAATATCTCTTAAACACGATTTTGCAAAAATTGACACCCACGGTTCTTGTTGTGGGAGATATGCTCAAGCCTCCCACTCGATTTTCAACACGTTACATTTTCTAAAGCCTTTAAGACTTAACAGAGTCTCTTCACCCCCCGGAGCCTCCCTGACCCTTTAACCGACATCGATGTCTCCCTTCTTTGCACTCCTAGCAACACAGTTAGCATCTGGCTCAGTGATGTTTGGCCCTGTGTTGACACAGAAGTCATTCCCAATATTTCTGTCTCCATCCCAGCCCAGACTGCCCAAACCTTGCTCTGCTTCCTAGTTGTCTTTTCAGTTTGTGAAATCACCATGCATATGACCTCACAAATGGTTCTTCTTCTTCTTCTTCTTCTTTTTTTTTTGAGATGGAGTCTCGCTTTGTTGCCCAGGCTGGAGTACAGTGGCACAGTCTCAGCTCACTGCAACCTCCGCCTCCTGGGTTCAAGTGATTCTTCTGCCTCAACCTCCCGAGTAGCTGGGATTACAGGTGTACACCACCACGTCAGGCTGATTTTTGTATTTTTAGAAGACAGGGTTTCACCATGTTGGCCAGGCTGGTCTTGAACTCCTGACCTCAAGTGATGCACCCACCTGGGCCTCCCAAAGTGCTGAGATTACAGGCGTGAGCCACCACTCCTGGCCACAGATATTCTTCTAAAGGCTCTGCCGGATCCTTGCCATGCATCTGACCTCACAAATGGTCCTTCTGAAAGCTCTGCCAGACACTTGCTTCTCACTGAGCTGCCGTGTCCAATCGCAAAATCCTGCAGTGTCCACCTCCTACTTTCTTGGCTCTGTCTGCCCCTCTTCCCAATCCAGAGACAACTGTTCTGGCCCACTTTGCCATCAGAGGCACCATTTGCACTGATCTCCCTGTCCCCAGAGCATCTCCTCCGAAGGCCAGGGAGGTGTGATCTCATGAGTGCTCTGGGTAAGGTGCTGCTCCAGGCAGCCACTGCCTTGGGCACATTACAGCTCCTTAGTGCAAAAGTGCAGCCCTGTTGCCTGCCCCTGGCTCCTCAGTGCAAAAACGCAACCCTGTTGCTTGACCCTGCTGCCCTCCCCAGCCGTCAGACTTGCCCTCCTCTCACCTGGCAACCCCACATTTTGTTGAACTATTTCTAATTTCCAGGTTGCCCAACAATTCCAGACCTCCACTCTATTACCCGTGCCATTCCTGCACCATGGGATACCTTCCCCTCATTACTCACTGAACTCCCCATGATCTGTCCAAGCCTAACTCAGACCCTCCTGACTCTGCTGGGTGGAGATCTCCCTCCTTCCTCTTTATTTATGTATAACTGTCTTCACATCAGTCCCAAGGTGGCCTCTGAGCTCCCGCAGAGCCGTGAACAGGCTCACCTGACACCTAGCCCAGCTTATTCAGCAGTGGATGAGTGAATGAATGCAGGAAGTTTTGTTTTCCTTCCATGATTTGTTAATTTTATCTCTGCTGTGAGATTCTTAGGGAAAGCCTTGTGTGCTCTGTGGGATGCTGTACTCACTGAATGAATGAAAGCGTCACCTATGGACCCACGGCTTACCTGGCTGCTGCTCAGTACCTCTTCCCAGTTCTCAGGTGGCCTGTGCTCCTGCAGACAACCAAGAACTGAACTATGGTGGATACTTCATGTCTCCAGCCTTTAAAATCATGACTGGCCCACAATGTACCTGGAATTAGTGGAAAATGGATAAATGAATGGATGAGTAAATAAATGAAAGAATTCATGGTAAGACTGGGGTTCTTGAAGGAAGGGGTGTAGATTTATAAAGTAAAGCAAACAGAACTGAATTTGCACAACTATAAGAGGTAATACTTCATTCAGTGGCTGTAGAAATGATGGGGGCTTGGACGGAAGAACATGGACTCATCGCTGAAGCAATGCAGGTGAAGGGTTTGAGGCAGTTCTGAGATAAAGTATTAATTAAGGAGTCATTAAAAACAATGCACCAGAGAAGAACACAGATTAACAACCTAGAATGTGCTGTCACATACAGTTGCCATTGTCACACCGCTCCCTGAAGAAGGAAAGGCTCCTACAGACTGACAAGGGACCTAATTCTTAGCACACCGTGGTTCATAATGGTTGGGAAACTGAAGCCCCCTGAGGCAGTGTCTTATCTTAGACAGGACTAGGTGGAGGATTGAAAACTAACACCCAGGTCTCCAGGCATCTGGTTACCCGCAGGATCCCACACATCAGAAGTTTCCAAATAGCAATCAGCAGACTCACTGCATTGGAATCACCCAGGAGAGCCTGCACACACCCAGCTCTCAGCCCAGATTCTCGGTCAGCAGATCTGTGACTCAGCCAGAATCCATCATCTGCATCTAACTGTAGCTTCCCTCCTGCCTTTCTCTCTCTCTCTCTATCTACCGATATCTAATTATCTGTCTGTCTATCTATCTATCTATCTATCTATCTATCTATCTATCTATCTATCTATCTATCTATCTATCTATTATCTATCTATTCATCCATCCATGTCTATCTATTAATCCATATTCATCTATTTCTATTTATCTGTCTATCCATCCATGTATTTCTCTCTCCCTCTCTCTCTCAATCTACTCATTCATCCATTTGTGTATCTCTATATCTATCTACCTCTATCTGTCTATCTAAATCTAAATGATAGAGATCTACCTATCTCTATTATCTATCTATCTAAAATATTCATGCATCCATTTGTCTATTTATATGTCTACCCATCTTGCCATTGGTAACTCCATTTTAAAAGAACAATGATTTTTATTATTTATAAAAATGGCACAGGCTTATTATAAGAGAGCCAAGTGACTCAGAGCTGACAAAAGAAAAAGTAAAGATTTTGCAATTCTCAGAACCCAGAAATAACCATAGCTAATATTTAGAGAAGGTTATTTCAGACTTACCTTTATGGATATGTAAAGATTGAAGGATATCTTGACAGACTGGCAGATAAATGTGGAAGCTAGATAAAATGGGCTTGTAAAATGAAAATGGGCTCCAACCTATCTAGTTTTTAATAAAAGAGCTCAACGCGATTTTACTTGAAGAAGCAACGTAGAATATGGGCTGAAAGACTCGGAGGAAGGACTGCTCACACTCAGATCCTGATGCTACCACAGATTAGCTATGTAGCCTCATACGAGCAGATTAACCTAAGCAAGTCTCAGTTTCCTGCTCTGTCAAATGGGGATAATAATAATAGTAGATCCTCATAGTTGTGGGAAGTAAAGGAATTAATAAACACAGAATGCTTCAAATAGTGTCAAGCGTAAAGAATATAAACATTAGATACAAATTAAATGAAGAGAAGTTAATGAAATTAAGGAGTTTCAAATAAAGATTTCTTCGTAAGAGTTACTAGTTTCAAAACTGTGTACACATTTAGTATAAAATGCATTAAGATGTTGGAATTATTGTATATTTTATGACAATTCTATTGAGATATAATTGGCTTGCTATAACATCACTCATTTAAAGCATACAATTCAGTGATTTTAGTATATCCATAAAATAATGCAGTCATCACCACGATCTAATTCTAGAATATTCTATCACCTCAAAAAAAAAAAAAAAATTCCTGCACTCCTGAACTCTCCATGTCCTCCAGGTCCCAGCTCCTGGCAAGCACAAATCTATTTTCTGTCTCTATAGATTTGCTTATTCTGGGCCTTTCATCCAAATGGAATCATACACATATACAGCCTTTGTGAAAGGCTTCCATCCCTTTGCATAGTATTTTGGAGGCTCATCCACTAGCCTATATTGGTTTCATTCCTTTTCATGGCCAAACAATATTCCATTGTCTGAATACACCACATTTGATTTATCCACTCATCTGTTGACAGACATTTGCATCATTTCCACCTTTTGGTTTTGGTGAAGAGTGCACAAGCTCTTGTGTACAAATGTTTCCATTCCTCTTGTAGGGGAATCATTAGATCATGTGATAATTCTATGTTTGACATTTCGAGGAACAGTCGAACTGGGTTTAACTGCGATTTCACCATTTTCCATTCTCACATACAGTGTAGGAGGATTCCAACTTCTCCACATTCTCATCGACACTTGTTGCTTTTGTCCTTTTGGTAATGGTCATCCTCGTGGGTGTTGGTGCCATCATCTCATTGTGGTTTTGACTTTCATTTTCCTAAAGTCTAATTATGTTTAGACTCTTTCCCTGTATTTATTGGTTATTTGCATATCTTCTTTGGAAAATGACTTTTCAAATCCTTTGCCAATTTTCAAATAGAGTTTTTAAAAATATTTTTATTATTGAGTTGTAAGAGTTCTTTATATATTTTGGTTACATGTCTCTTATCAGATATATTATTTGCCAATATTTCCCACATTCTGTGGATTCTTTTACTTTCTCGATAGTATTATGAAAAGTACAAAATTTTAATTTTGATAAAGTTCAATCTATTTTTAATTTTGTTGTGTGTGCTTTTGATGTCATATCCAAGAAAATACTGCTTACGCCAAGATCACAAAGACTCGTTCCTATGTTTTCTTCTAAATTTTCTATAGTTTTAAGTCTTTCATTAGACCTATGATTCATTTTCAGTTAATTTTTATATGTGTTGTGCATTTGCAGTTTAACTCCATTCTTTGGCATATCTAGTTGTTCCAGCATGAATGATGAAAGTCTATTCTTTTCCCACTGAAAGGTTTTGGCATCTCCGTTGAAAATATAATCATTGCATATTTTTATGTATGTGTTTAAAATTTGTACGGTAGTAATTGACCCTCTCCCATCAAAGTAAATAATTAACACAATTACACTTTGCCCCATTTCTATTATGCTATAACTTTTATTTTGTTTGTATTAATAGCTATGCCTCCTGCTTGGAATCCACCCAGCCCACAGCTTTCACAGTTAAATTTACTTTAATATTTAATGGCTTCTGTGTTCGTTCTTAGTTATTGGATGCTGCTTCTCCATTTGTGTTCATTCAGGCTCCCCTCTTTGTGGGATGGATTTTTCTTCCCAAGAAGGACTTTTGAGTATGATTATCTCTGTATTTTTGCATAGGGGAATGTCTGTCTCTTATCTTTACAGTGAAAGGATAATTTGCCTTCTTTCCTTTGTATAAAGATTGCCCTCCTGTGTTTGGGGTGTCTTTTCTTGACTGTTGCCGATAGGAAATCTGAGGCCAAACTCAGTTCCACCTCCCAACCTCCCTTAAAGATCCTCATATGATTTTCCTGGATATTCATGTCTTCTTCTGAATCTGTGCAGTGTTGATTCTTTTCTATTATTTCTCTCTTAGGCTATGGCATACTGTTTTGATCTGCACTTTCAAGTATTTTATTACTTCAGGAAAGCTTTCTTTTGTTATATGTCTACATATATTTTTTCTGTTTGGTTCTTCAAAAATACCAGTTACATCTTGTATTTCCTTTGTCTTCGTCCAGATGACATAACTACCATCTACCTGACTGGAGTCAGTTCCCCATCTTACCCACCGAACTGTACTGCCTCTAACATAGCCTTTGGTTCTGGACGGTTTTTATTTGTTTTCCACGGTTTTCTCTTGTTGGCTCATAATCTCTCTTTAAACAGTTTTGTTCTATTTTCTCAATTGTTTTAAAGATAGATCAGGTTCCTCTTGATGTCTTTGTGACATGAAAAGCTTTTCACTGAATTATAGAATCACCATAATTCCCCAAAGGGTGAATTACCTTGAGAAGCACACCCTTTATCTGTCTTTTGCTTGTTAGTTTCACGGCGACCCCTGCCGCAGAACTTACAGTCCAATGATAGGAAAACGTCTTTTCGGCCGGGTGCCATGGCTCACCCCTGTAATCCTTGCACTTTGGGAAGCCGAAGCAGGCGGATCCCCTGAGGTCAGGAGTTCGAGACCAGCCTGGTGAACATGGTAAAACCCCGTCTCTACTAAAAATACAAAAATTAGCCGAGCATAGTGGCGTGTGCCTGTAATCCCAGCTACCTGGGAGGCTGAGGCAGGAGAATCACTGGAACCCAGGAGGCAGAGGTTGCAGTGAGCCGAGATCGTGCCACTGCACTCCAGCCTGGGCGACAGAGCAAAACTCTATCTCAAAAAAGAAAAATACATTTTAAAAAGTGCTCGGTGTCTACCCTGGCGAGGGCTGTGATTCTCTGAGGCCCTGAGCTCCAGGTGGCCCAGGAGAGGTCAGGAGCCAGCCTGGGCAGGAGGCAGGGATCTAGGCCTAACTGGAGGGACAGCACAGACTCCACAGGAACAAGTGGCACCCTCCCCCTGCAGGTGCCCGCGCCCATCTACATCTCACTGGGAATTAGAGGGCGAGTTTCGTAAATCCTATTTTTGTTTTTCAAAATCGTATTTTTAAAAGCCCACTGTTGGTCCTGTTTCCACTCTGAAGTCCCTCTTCACTGACAACATCTGGCCTTTTTAAGGGAACTGGGATCATAGAAGGACAAATCTGCATGCAAGCACAATCCCATTAGCGGGGCAGGGTGGGGGCCCTCAGGGAAATGGATTAGATCAAAGCAGACAGGCGCAAGCCAGACAGTACCAACCATTTTCCTCCCACACCAGCCCACCTGTGTCATCTGAATTTCAGTTACTGAGGCCTGAGGTAATGAGGAATGTAGTTTAATTGTATCCATGTTTCTTTCTAGGTTCAGCATAATTTGCCTGATTGGCCACTGGTCTTGGAAAATTTACATTAACTGTCCCTCCCCCAAGCCCCTCCCCTGCTCTTTTCCTCCAGGCCTCTCCTCCCCTCTTCCCCAGGCGCTTCCCCCACTGTCTTCCCGAGGCCCCTATCCAACTCTTCATTCTCCTTTATCCACCTACCTGTGTCCCACCCATCCCAACGTATTTGTATCTTTGTCAACTGTCACGGTTTTGCAAGCTTAGCCTCTACCTACACCACTCCCTCTGCCCAGAATTCTGTCCTCACCCGCTGTCCACACAACCTCACACTCCTTTCTCCTGTAGAAATACAGATGCACTTCCCTTCCAGTTTCCAAGAAACGCCGAGTGCCTCTGGCCCTGGCCCCAGGGTGCTGCCAAGACCCTGTGCATGTGCCTTCAGACAGTGCGGCTTTAGAAATCTTTTCCTAGCAGCCTCTCTGTAGCACAAACTGAACTGTTCAGGAAAACACATTTCTGCTTTTTCCTGTGCACTCCCCCGACTGCATTTTGCAGTTCCCTTGTGGTCAGCGGTGGCCATGTGACTGTTTTCCATCCAGTGGATTGTCAGAGGAAGTGGTGCACACCCTGCCCGGCCTGACCCATGGAACAGCTGCTGTGCCTCTTCATAACCTTCTCCTCTCCTAGCAAATGCGGGGCACCCGGAAAGCCACACATTGAGAAAGCAGAACCACTGTCTGCCTGGATCCCTGGAGGACTGTGTGGAAGAGAGTTGACTGCTACCCTGGAGACAAGTCAAGAAGTGTTCATTGAAAAGGAAATCATTTTCTTATTTTTTAAGACATTAACATTTCAGGATCTATTTGTAATCTCTTCCTAGTATACCACAATGATGACAGAACTTGGTATACTGAAGTGCAATGCTGCAGCGTCAAAAATTTAAAGTAGATGGCATCGGCTTAGCATTCGGTAATAAGCACAGGATATTCTCACATGCCACATTCGGGAGAGATGCGTCTGGGTAGAACAGCAGAGGCAGCCACAGCGGAGGCTTGTGCTGGGCAGGGAAGAGCCAGACTACGAATGTGTGAACTGCTTGCTCCTTGTCACAGCCCACATTTACAAGAAAGAGGCAAGCTTGGGGAAGAATGAAATAGTCTGCAAATAAAAATCAAAGGGGATACAGATCATCCAAAAATTTAGGTTGGAAAAGTGCTTCTGGATCCCAAACAGCAGGAAACAAGATGGAAAAGGCATTGAGCTTCAAAACCCCATTAAGACTTCTCAATTCAACCAAAAAAAAAGTTAACCAGGCAGCAAAGAACAGATTAAGGATACTGTCTATTTACCAAATCTTCTTTTTTTTTTTTTCCCTCGGATAGCCTCAAGGAAGTTGCCATTAAATTGACACAGAGAGAGAAGAGTATGGGAATAGAGGAACTAAAAACTAATGGATATTTACTAACTATGCCTAGGGGGAAAAAAAAGCAAAAATCTTTTGGTATGATTATTGGCACTTGGAAATGATTTTTCCCAATTCCACTAAGTCCCCTCAGTTTTGTTGTTAAAGGGAAAACACACCTGTATTACAGAAGGCTTTTATGGTATGAGCATTAAAATGATTCTGGATTCCCTGAGCTTGCACAGTAGGCAGTGGGCCGGACAAGCTGTGCAGTCCCCATGGGAGACATACTGACTGTGCCCAGGGTAGATGTGGCTGTAGATGGTGGTGGACAATAGGGCACCTTCCAGAAGATGAGGTCGGGGCATGAGGAATGACAGGCAGAGGACTTCCTAATGGAACAGCTTCCCACGTTGGGCAGGGGAGCTGGGCCTAGCCTTCCAGGCTATCTATCATTGCATGGACCAGGGCCTGCTGTGCACAGATATCCTTGCCTGGCTCTAGTGTTTCATGTTGGGTGTATGTTGGACAGGGTGATGGGGAGACACGTCACTTCTCTTTTCACTTCCTAGGTCCCTGGAGCGAGGGGATCCATATTTGGATCTGAAAGAGGACTGGGCATCTTCTGCAAATCCTGAACACTGAGCTGGATGGGACCTTGGTTGTCTCCCCTGGTTATCAAACCGTCAGATCTCATGAGACTTATTCATTTGACTTACGATTCACTGATGCCAGCAGGCAAAAGAAGGAAACTGGAGATTTGATATCTCTCTCCACCCCTCAAATTACAGTCCTTTCCCATTCTTAATGGGGGATCACCAAGGAGAAGGAAGAGTGAGCCACAATCCATGACAGGATTTGTTTCCAGTTGAAATTAATGAGAAATACTAATTCGAGTGTGTATACCTTAAATTGCCAAGGTTAAAGTTTCTATTTCAGTGTGGTGGAGTGAGAGCTCCACATAGAAACTAGGCTAGTTTGAGGAAAGATGACAAAAGCTGTGTTTCAGTCCATCTAAGTTTCAGCTGATAAAAATCACTCTGCAACACAGACTCCAGTGCCTAGGTGAGAGCCCCTGGGCCACTTAGATGTTCAGCGAATACTTGATAGACAAATGGTTGAAACAAATACGCATTATTTATTTTTTCTCCCATTTAGCCTATGCCGACAAATTAGAACATCAGATGATTCCCTTTGTAAACATCACCCACTCATCCAAAGAGGTGTTAACATTACAACCGCATTGCTACTGTGTGTGTGAAAACACATCTGTGAGAAGTGTCTACGGTGCACCTGACGGGGTAGGAGTCAAGGAAATTTAATTATAAAACTTGTCATGTCACCTGAACATGATGTAAACTGATTGGAAACAAATCCAGATTTCCTTTGACAGGCTCTTTTAACTTGCTACGTGAGACCAAGGTAGAAGCAGTGTCCTGGAAATGAAAAGCAGGTGCCTGGGACGCAAAGGAGGCTTTGATTGGAGACGGCTTCAAAGAGTGCTCTGCACAAACGGTGCCCTGTTCTTTGCCCTGCTTTCTGTCCTCACATTTAAACACTGAATGCTTGGGTGGCACCTCTCGACCCAGATATGCCTTGACACGTGGGAAGGTGGCTCTTCAAAGTTACCTGGTCAAAAACATCCAATTCAAGGAGTGTCTGACATTGTTCTTTTATTCAATATCGTCTTGGTGAATTGAATTGGTAAAGAAAGAAAATAATACTCACGGACTTGAATCCAATCAGCTCTGTATTGCAGCAAAATAACTTTCCAGTTAATCCGTTACCATTTTGTGTGTTTGCCTGTGCCCAGATTTGGCCATAGACTTTACAATCAGGGATTTGTGGGGGTTACATTTTAATTACGGCCATAAAATGATTTAGTTTTTGGTTTTAGGAAATAAAAATAGCTTCAAAGTGAGTTTCGGATGTCTCGACCCTTCATGTGAGCTGTCCCAGGGAAACAGACATCTTTCTGGATTCACCTTAATATCATTCCTACCAGGTGTTAGCGTCTTTAGCAGACTTGACTGAAGCTTTGAAATCAGTGTGTGTTTGTGCATGCACATGTGTGTCTGTGTGTACAGACTGCGTCACATTACTGTGGTGCAACAATACAATTTAAAACAAAAACGTGTGGCAGTTCTGGTTGTGGACAAAATGGAGTAAGCCCACTCCACCCTGTCTCTCCCACTGAAGAAAGAAAGAAAGAAAAAAAACCCAGGCAGGATGCATGGAACAGTCATTTGATGATTCAGAAAAGTAAATAGTAGCAGGCAGATTGGAAAAAAAAAAGAGTCAGTATTCAAAGTACTGAATACTGAATTCAATATCACCTGCACGCATTGAATTCCCCACTCTGGAATCCTGCACCCTGAACTCAGTACATCCTGGAACCCCAAAGTGTCCACCTGAGTACAGACAGACAGAACCCCAGGAGCACCGTCTAGTTAGGCAAGGTGCCTATGGGCACTCAGAGGGGTGATGAAATTGTTCACTTCTCCTTTTCTCTTTACACTGTTCTTCCATGCTCCCATGTCTTGCCATGGTGGCAAGACAGCAGCCGCCACATGAGTCCCTAGGAGCCAAAACTACCTAGAAGGGATGCCTTCCTCTCCTGCCAAAGAAGCTGTGCTCTCAGGAGGGTGGGGAAACCCTCTTTGCTTTTCTTCTCTTTGCCTGCTCCTCCTGCTTCGCTTAATCTGTAAGAGCAGTTACAGGAATGGGTGGTGGAGTGGGATAACTGGCTGAAGAATAAAAAGAAAGCTGAAATGTACCAAGAAGCTTGTGGAGAGGCAGGAGCTTGGGAAAGTGACCTCAGGGCCTGTGTGTGAATCCCTGGGCTCCTCCTCAAGACGTGCTTATGTGTCTCTGATCTTAAATGGTATATGTAGATATTGAGAACTGAACTGCAAAATAGTCTATCCTTCTAATATCAGACTCACTATTGGGTGCTGAACACATGGAATACATTAAATAGCTTTGCGAAATTTTTGAAAATGAAACTGATCCTTGAGCCACAACCAACCAAAAGCTGTTGGAACAGCAGGCCTGAATTCAGCTGAGGCAATTGCTTATGAAAACAAAAACATCAACATTTTTTGACTTTTAAATAGCATTTAAACACGACTCAGGTTATCATAATGAAATATGCAAAACATCCAGGATATAGCCCAAAATTACTCAGTATACAAAGAACGAAGAAAATCACAATTTGCAAGGAAATAAACAACAGATGGCGATACTATCATGAAGCAGATGTTGGACATATCTAACAAAAGCTGTAAAACAGCTATTATAAATATGCCCCAACAAGTAAGCATAAACATTCTTGAAACAAATGGAAAAGAGGCAACCACAACAAAGAACCAGAAGATATAAAGAAGAACCAGATAACCATTTTATAACTTAAAACAATGAAAACCCAAGTTAAATATCCACTAAATAGGCTCAATAGGAGGCTGGAGATGATGAAGAATAGAGTAATAGAAATTAACCAATGTGAAAAAGAGAGGAAAAAAAGATTAAAAAGAAAAGACATCGACAACCAAACACATCATGATACAAATGCCAACCTTTAAGAATAATAGAAAAATATTGATAGCATCCAGAGAAGATGCGTGAAAACTTATGGAATAACAACAATTTTATTAACTGTGGATTTCTATTCATAAATTATGAAGGACAGAGGGAGGTAAAAGAACATTTTTAAAGTGCTGAAGAGGAGAACTATCTGCTCAAAAATGTAAATACAGTGAAAATATCATTCAAGAATAAGGTGAAATAAAGCTATCCTAAGGTGAAGGAAAACTGAGACTTTATTTCTTGCAAATTTGATTTAAAAGAATTTATAGAGAAAGTTCTTCAGAAAAAAAAATAATGCCAAAAGAAAACTTGGAAACTCAGGAATGAAAAATTCGCAATGAAAAATTCGCAATGAAAATGATAAATAATTGGGAAGATATAATAGACTATTTTTTCTACTGAGTTATTTAAACTACATTTGACAATCAAAAGCAAAGTAGTACCATTTTCTGATAGGGGTTTCAATGTATGTAGATGTAACAGTAAGATGATTACAACATAAAGGGGTGAGAGGAAAGAGACCTGTGTATTAACAAGATTTCCACTTTCCACTTTAAGTGGCAATTTTAATATCAGATAAATTAGACTTCACAACAAAGAAAATTCCCAGAGATAAAGAGGAACAAAACATAATAAAATATCAACCCACCAAGAATATATAACATCATCATAAACTTGAATGCACCTAACAATAGTGCTTAAAAATGCATAAAGCAAACACTGACAGAAATCAAATAAGAAATAGACTGATTTGGCTGGGCGCTGTGACTCATACCTTTAATCCCAGCACTTTTGGAGGCCAAGGCAGGCAGATCACTTGAGGTCGGGAGTTCGAGACCAGGCTGACCAACGTGGAGAAACTCTGTCTCTACTAAAAGTACAAAATTAGCCAGGCATGGTGGCACATGCCTGTAATACCAGCTACTCTGGAGGCTGAGGCAGGAGAATCGCTTGAACCCAGAAGGTAGAGGTTGCGGTGAGTGGAGATCGTGCCATTGCACTCCGGCCTGGGCAACAAGAGTAAAACCCCATCTCAAAAAAAAAAAAAAAAGAAAAGAAAAGAGAGGAAAAAAAAGAAATAGACTGAAATAGACTGATTCACACCGTTGGAGACTTCAATACTCTTCTTCTGTCAGTGGCAAATAGTGCTAGTAACGGAAGCTAAGTGAGCTCTAGAAGAATGTAAAAACTCCATCAACCAACTGAATCTGATTGTTATTTATGGAATACTTCACTACTGGCAGCAGAATAAACATACTTTCACGGGCACATAGTGCAAAATAAGCCAAATCCTGGGTCACAAAAAATAAATATTTTGCATTTCACAAAGTGTCTTCTGTATCCGTAATGGAATTAGGCTAGAAATGAATAACGTAAGGTAATATGAAACTCATCAAACACACAAAAAAGTTAAAGCACATATTATGAAATAAACCATGAGTCACAGAGGAAAATTCATGAGAAATTAAAAAAAATTGTGAACTGAATGAAAACTAAAATGCAACACATAAAACTGTGTGGGAAGCAGCCAAAACAGTGGCTTAGAGTAAAATGTATAGCATTGAAAGCTGACATTACACAAGAATGTTCACAAATCAATAATTTAAGCTTTCACCTTATTTTAAAAAAGTAAAATTCGTAATGTTATTATCATTAAAATCAGCAAGCAAACATAACTTTAAATTATTACTACTAATTTTTTGTTCGAAATTGTTTTTTCATATAACATCCTGTAAACACTTATCTATGAACTCTGTGTAGACATACTTCATTGGATTTTATGGTTTGGCTTCTCAGATTTTACTGCATTCATATGAACTTCTGAAAAATAGACCAGGCCAGTACTAACCTGAGTTCACGGTTTTCTCGAACTACAAAAAAGGATTCTGAACAATTTTTAGAATCACTTATAAATAATAAAATACTACATACAAAATAATACATAGGCATGTCTTCTGACTTTCAATAACTTGAAACCACAAATTATCTTTGTGATTTATTAACTAACTACATTAACTAAAAATAAAAAACTTAACTAAAAATAAAAAGTATTAACTAAAAATAAGAAATAGATTCAAAATGAGGAGAAGAAAGGAAATAATGAAGATAAGTAGAAATTGATAGAATTAAAACCACAAAAAAAGATAAAATCAATGGAGCCAATTTGTTTATTTAAAAAGAATAATAGGATTGATAAATCTATAGCAAGACAGAAAAAGAAAATAAGAAAGAAGATACGAAGTACCAATATCAGGAATGAAACAAGGTATTTCACTACAGCCCTCACAGACATTAAAAGACTAATAAGAGAATACTGCAAATACTTTACACACACACTTGACAAGCAGATGAAATGTCTGATTCCCTTGAAAACCACAAAGTACCCAGTTACATTGAATATGAAATAGGTAACCAAATGTATGCTATACCTAATATAGTATAGATTCCCAATTAAATTCCCTTAGCAAATAAATCTACAGGTGAGAGTTTTCATGATAAATTCTTTGAAGCATTTAAAGGAGACACAGCACAATCTCTTCTAAAAAACAGAAATGGAAACATTTCCCAACTCTTTTTATGAGGTCAGCATTTCCACGACACTGAAACTAGACAAAGACAGTGGAAAAAAACAGACAAATACTAATTCAGAACATCCCTCAGGAACAAAATCCACGAGCACAGATATCTTCCACAAAATAGGAACTAAGTAAACCCAGCGATATATATAAAAAATGCAAATATATGAATGTTGTATATAAAAACATACATATAAATACACATTTATGTTATCTATTCATATTATATACATATATGCTATATTTACATAGAGGTAAATAAACACGTGTAATGTACGTGTTTATTTAGTTTAGATCAAGTTAAGTGTGTCCTGGGAATGAAAGGTATTTGATATTAACAAAATCAATGCACTGCACCATATGACCAGGCTAATAAATCATTTGTGTATATTACTTGAAGAGAACAGTTGACAAAATTTAACATAAACACTCTTAGGAAGGGAAACCACACATACTCACCACACACACACACAAACACTTACACATACACACACACATACTCACACCACACACACACAAACACATACATACAAACACACACACACACAAACACATGCACACACACCCACACACAAACACACACACATACACACACACACAAACACACACATACATACACACACACGCACATACACACAGACACACACAAGCACATACACACAGACACACACAAACACACATACGAACATACACACACAAACATACACATACACAAACACAAACACACACACAAACGCTCACGCACAAATGCACGCATACACACAAATGCGCACACATGCACGAATGCACACACATGCACATACACACACACGCACACACATACACACACAAACGCACACACACAAACGCACACACACATACACACACACAAACGCACACACACACACACACAAACGCACACACATACACAAACACACACACATACACACACATACACACACACAAACGCACACACATACACAAACACACACACAAACGCACACATACACAAAAACGCACACAAACACACACGCACACACACAAACACACAAACACACACATACACACACAAACACACACACAAAAACACACACACACAAACGCACACACACACACCACTTGCAGTTTCTGTGGGGCCCCAGGGAGAGTTTATCTTCCACTGCACTGTGCCCCAGCCATGCTGAACAGACCCAGCCGGTGGTCTGACTCGCTGCAGAAATGGTGTCAGAAGGACCGAGCCCCACCCGACATCAATGAGAATGTGTAAGTGCTACAGGCTGGGCTAGGAAGCTAGGAAGCACCCCGCTTCCCCTACCTAATTCCTTTGAAAGGGGTGAGCTGGCCCTCAGCTTACTCCCTCTCTGATGGCAGAGGTGCCCATTCACATGCAATGAGTTAGGGGAGCTGGTTCCCCATTGAGAAGTCATCAGTGAGGCCCAGGGAGAGCCAAACTTCCACCCCACCCACTACCAGTGAGTCAGTGTGAGTCAGCTCTGCCTCTTCTGGGGTGCTGGGGGGTGGGAAGCAGGAGCTGGACGTACACACCCACCTGGCTTGTGGGTTGTACGTCAACAGGGCACCTCCGGCTAAAATACATTCAGGATGCCGGTCTTTTGTTGTATATGTGATTTGCAAATATTTCATCCAATGCTTCATCTTGTTTTATCGTCATTAACAGTTTTGTTCATAAAGCAAACGTTTTTAATTTTGATGAGGTTCAGTGGATCATTTTTCCTTTGAGGGCTTGTGCTTTTGGGGTCATGTCTAACAACTCTTTGCCCAGTCCCAGATCCCCCAAATTTTCTTTCGTATGTTTTTCAAAAAGCTTTATAATTTTCGGTTCTACATTGAAACCAGCCAAGTAAGGTGGTTGTGTTGCAACCCCTTCCACTCGGGGCACAGTGTCCTAGTTCTCAGAGGATGTTTCTTACTTATTCTTGCTGTGGGTCAAGTATGGAGGTTAACGCCAATGACCTGTTTGAAACAGAGTGCTGAGGCCAGAGCCCTGCCACGTCCTTAAACCCGGGTCACCTCTCCAAGGTGCTGAACAGGGCAGAAGTCAATGAACAGAGATTTCCAGCCCAGGAGGAACAGGCAGAGGGTGGTGCAGGGGACCGGCCTGAAAGCAGAGCCCTTGGAGTGAGTGGGAAGAATGGCCTCCTGGAGAGGTTTCCGTGGGGCCAGGCTGAGCACTCTGATGGCCTTTGTTCCCTGGTGGCTGTGTTTACAAGGACTAAAATAGCACTGCCGGGGAGACGGGCCTCTGCAGACGGTGCAGAGACAATGAGGCTGAAGTCATACAGCCCAAGCCCAGGCCTTTCTGACTCAGACATTTATCTCCCCTCCTGCCACCTATCTTGAAAGCCCAGGTGGCCATTGTTAACACCCACAGCACAGTAGCTGTGCCCAGAAGCCTGGGGAGCCCATCTTCTCAGCGACGATGATGCAGAGACACAGCAAGGGATAGTTAAGCCAAACTTTCCAGGAGGGGATGTAGTCTGGGGTTGGAAGAACGCATCAGATTCACCTGTGCTGCTTCCCTAAGCCCCACCCCACAGTTTCAGTGGGTGCTCACAGCATGAAGGTTTTGTCAGTGCTCCTAGGTGGTTCTTAAGCACTGCAAAGCTGTGAGCTGCCACTTTCATCAAATTCCAAATCCAGGGAGGGTGCTGCTGGGTGGAGGAAGGCTGTCTGAGTGCATGCATGTAAGCCGTTGAGGTTAAGACTGGAGACGATATTAGATTCAAAAACAAGGCAAGGCCTGGGAAAATTCCAGCACGATGGCTGTTGTCGATTAAGTGAAAACTTAGAAGTTTGGCTTCCGTGGCTTCCTGGATGGTTCTCCTCTTGAGAAGCTACTTTGATGTCCAAATACGCATTGCCTTTTTGGCTCCCTTTGAAATGGCAACCCCGATCACTGGGTTTTAAATCAACCCTATAATTACTGATGCTACACCACATCTCCCAAATCATTAGGAGCAGTCCGGGAATCACCGGTTATGAGATGTAACCGGAGTTCCATGAGGCTTTTAATTTGCGGAGTTATAAATAATGTTAAATGCCCAGGAGTTTCAATTAAAAGATGTTTACTTGTGTAAAATGAGAAACGTGACCGGGGGAGCAGGCTCCTTGTTAGCGAGGACTTGAAAGAGGACTGGAGTTAGTGGGCCCAGCTGCCAAACACGGTGCAGAGGAGGTGCGGGTCTTCCCCGCTCTGGAAATCTTCAAAGTCAGGGAGGAGGTTTCAAACACTTTCTGAGTCAGAAACTGGGACAAACACTCCAGTAGCTGAATCAATCTCCAACTGCCTCCTCACCTTCCACTGGAAACTTTAAGGTTTCTGGAGCCTCTTCCCCCCGTCCCCAACCCAGGCGTTACCTGTTGCCGGAGATGCGTCCGGTGGTCTCAAACTTGGCTTGGTTGTTCTCTGTGTCTTGAAGGCTCTTTGGTTCTCTCTTTTCCTGACGTGAGCCATGTACCTCTCCCCTCCAGCTGGGCTCGTGGGGCCGTGGTCTGTGTTGTAAGTGCAGGGGCGGCCCTGTCCTTCTCCTCCATGGCCTGAGCGGGGCCAATGCCAGGAACTGCACTCTCTAAAGGTGCAGGAAGCTGCCACGTGGGTGAAGTCTCCAAGGATTCAGTGGTCTGTGATATGCCAAAATATTCCTTCCGAGGAGACGGGCTAACTATTGCATCTGGTCACTGCAACCATGAGAAGGAGCCCAGTCCATCGTGGGTGCGGAGTCTCGGGTTTTGCAGGCCAGCCATACACCTTGGGCTTGCTGCTCTGGCCTATTTGCCAAGCAACCAAAGGCCGCTAGTTTTGAGGGGTGCCCAGAACAAGAGAAGGCTCAGCAATGGCTCATGCTCCATGCAAGCTCCCCGGCCGCTGGATCTCTGAGAGGCTGCAGATTGGTGGCACTTGGGGTTTCTGTGGTTGAGAGGGCGTCTGTATAGGCCTAGGTGAACTTCAAGATTTTAGAGCAACACGTGCCCTCTCCTGTTTTTTGAGAAATAGCTTCTGGCTTGCTGCTGGGCCCTACTGGGGATTAAAAAAATGTAACTGTGAAACACCAAGCATGTTAGTTTCCTATTGCTGCTATAAAACAACACACATTGATTCTCTTTACAGTTCTGAGGTCAAATGTCCACAGTGGGTCTCACTGGAATACAAGCAAGGCATAGGTAGGGGTGGGGCTGGGGATCCTTCTAGAGGCTCCAGGGAGAACCCATTTTCTTGCCTTTTCCACCTTTTGGAGCCACCCACACTCCACAGTTCATGGCCCATCATCATCCCTGAAATCTGCGTACAGCCTCATGTCTCTATCGCTGGCTCTGGCTCTCCCGTCTGCCTCTTCCCCATGGGGACACTGATATGGTATTGTTCCTTGGCAACCCAGGCACTCCTCTGGTAGGAAGGGATTGGGCTGGACCACTGCCGTCTCAGAGGGAGCAGCGGTTTATCCTCGATGGTGGTGGGGTCATTTTCTCTCTGGACACAGGTCTGCACTTCTTGCCTCTGTCCAGACCTCCAGCTGCCGTCGTGCTGGGGCCTCACCCTCTGCTGTGCCTTTCACGTGGCATCACCTCCGCAGCAGCACGTTCCAGGTCTGCAGCAACAAGGGACCACAACAGAATGGCTGGAACAGCCAAGATGTCTCCCCTCAAGTTCTGGAAGTTAAACGTCCAACATGGCAGTGTCAGCAGGGCAGGACCACACGCCCTCTGAAACCTCCAGGGCGAGGAGCCTTCCTTCCTCCTCTAGCTTCTGGTGGCCCCAGACATCCCTTGGCTTGTGGTGGCTTCACTCCAATCCCCACACGGCCTTCACCCTGTGTCTCTTCATGATATCTTCCCTCTGTGCATGTCTTCGCATCTGAATTTCCCCTTTTTATGACGACTCTGGTTCTACGGACCAGGGCCCAGCTTAATGACCTCATCCTAACGTGACTACGTCTGCAAATAAGGTGGCGTTCACAGGTACTGAAGTTTAGGACGTCAACATATCATTTTTAAGGGACACATTTCAACCCATACCACCTACTGCCCAATAAATGATGCTATTTCTCCCATAGCTAAACAATCCATGGGTTTGGGGATGAGGAAAGTGACTGGGAGAAGCTGCTTTTCCTATGACCTCAGTTCATACATGAGCAAAACGTGTGCATTTTGTCCCCCTGATTCTGGGCTCTGTAGGTTTAATGATTTCAACTCCCAAGGAAGACGTGTGTACCAGGGAGACAGCAAAAGCCCATTGACCTGGAAGCTGAGTCTGGCCGTCCGGCACCTTTGATTCCTCCACGCCTCTGACCCCACAGGCAGTGGGGGGCTCTTGTGCTGCTGGAATGACTGCTCCTGACCAAGAGGAGGCCCAGAGGCTGCCACGGGGGCAGGGAGGAGTGTGCCCGAAGGTCAGGGTCCTGCAGCACACTGTGGGGCCCTGGGTCCACTGCAAGTGGACACTTTCCTTGCTTTTTTCACTTTCAGGGGAGCCTTGGGGCAACGCTCACCATACCCTTGGGCTGGTCCGCTGGAAATGGACAACTATATCCAACCAATAGGGGCAGGGCCACTAATGACCCAGGCCCTTTAGAGATAAAATTTTAGTCCCCTCACCTTGCACAGATCTGCAGCTAGTTGAGGATGCAGGTGAAGGCAGAGAGGACATGGGCTGGTTAATGGAAGAAAGAAGACATGAAAACCAATGGTGTCAAATAACCAGGTGCAGAAACAAGGCTCACAGGAGAGAACCCTGCTGTGAAAGAGAAGACGCCCGCTCACCTGTGATTCAAACATTGTTTTGCTTCCCCTCCTTCCTGCCTTTCTTGGCACCCAATGTAAGGTATGGTCATGGTGTTGACCCTACACGTCAGGATTTAATTACAGAATGTCAGAGAAGGACTGTGTCAGGACCCAAGAAAGAACCCCCTAAAAACAGATGCGGTGGGTTTTGTTGTCTCCCTCTTCAGAGAGTGAGTGTGAATCCGGAGTCACAGATGCAGCTGCATCTTGTGGGACCTACGTTTGAAATGCTCTTCCCTCTACCTGGATGTTCAGGGCAGGCAAAGGGGTGGCCCGGGCACTCAGATGACCAAGTCATGGTCACTGCCAGGGGCCCGACGTTCACTCCATCTCCACCATCTTTCCTCTCCAAGGGTTGACAGACTGCAGGAGCTATGTCTGCCAGAATCACCTCCCCTGTGGCTGAGGATGTGGTGATGACTTGGATGCCTGTGAGGCTGGAGGAAGAGAAGCAGGATCGTGACTCTCAGAGGAGCCACAGCCCTGCGTACAGGCAGGTGTAGGACCTGCGGTTTCTCCGTGGGCACGAGGACACTTTCCTTGCTTTATTTGCTTCCAGGGGAGCCTTGAAGAAACACCCAGCATACCCTTGGGCTGCAGGGCGCAGCTCCCCCTGAACTCTGGGGCGACGTTCCTGAGCCATGTTCCCTCAGCTCCCCAGTGTCCGTGTGAGCCTCCAGTCACACCTCAGTCTCCCATGGAGGGACCTAGTTTCCTGCCCAGCCCTGTGTGGACACCACCCCTTTCACTGTGCACCCCCCGCTACGGAGAGGACCCTGTCTGGTTTGTCTTTGCTGTGTGTTTCTGCCTTCTCTGAGCTTCTGGAAGTCAGGGCCTACACTCCACACATCTCGGGGTGACTGGTGTCTCCGATGAGGCCACCCTGGCCCTGTGGATGGACGCTGGGTGGGGCTCACATTATGTGATCTGATCTGCCCATCCCAGGGCCTTGAGGCCACCCTGCTCAGATGCCGCCTGCCACAGAGAGGGGCTTCTGGGTTGACAGGAAGCCACCCTGACAGGGAGGGAAGACACAGAGGATCCTAGGTTCCTATCTCAGGACAGGCAGCCTGCAGCAGCTTCCCACAGCCGCTGTCATGAAGTGCCACCACTGAGTGGTTGAAGCACCAGAAAGTGATTGTCTCACGGTTTGGAGGCTGGAAGTTCAACACAAAGGCATGGTTCCTGGGGGAAATGCTCCCCTGTTCCTGGGCGTGGGGGCGCCTGCATTCTCCGGAACCCTTGGCTCGTAGCCGCATCACTCCAGTCTCCGCCACTGGCCTCACCTGGCTGTCGTTTCTGCGTCTTCCCTGTTTAAATTTCTCTCTTCTAAGGATGTCAATCACTAGACTAGGGCTCACCCTCCTCCACTAGGACCTTTTTGTGACTTCTCTTCAGCTACGAAGACCCTATTTGTACATAAGGTCACATTGCCAGGTCCTAGGGGTTTGGACTTGAGCGTATGTTTTCAGGAGACGCAGCTCAACCTGTAACACCTTCCACAGCCGTGACTCTTGATCTAAGTCTTGACAACAGAGCAGGGTTTATCCAGCTGAGCGATGCAGAAATGGGGCCTCAAGTTACAGCATGGGCATACACACATGCCGGGGCAGCTGCGAGGACACACAGGGGGCTGGGACAGAGTGCAGAAGATGGGCTCCTGACTCGGTGCTGGGCATGCAGCAATGGGCAAACCCCTGTCCTGGCTCAGACACGCTCAGAAACAGCTCCATGAGCCACGGCGGATGCTACCCTGGAGCCGGCTCAAAGGAAAGAAGAGATTGATTTGCAGAAGGGGCTTTGACTCTGTAGGGAGAGAAGCCTAGTGATGGGAGGCTTCACGGGGTCAATGAGGCTTGACCTGGGACTTGGGGACTGGCAGGGCCTCCCCAGGCAAACACATGGGGGAGGTCTTAGAGCAACTCTCCACAACTGAAATCCAGACCCAGTGTGTGCCCCTTACATTGAGGCCCGGAGATCTCACATGGAACCGGCCTTTAAGAGGCCTGGCCTGGGTGGGAGCTGGGAGTGTAGGGAAGTTCTGGGAGTTCTGTATCCCTGGAACTCCTGGGGCCTGGGGGAGGCCCCGGGGGAAGTGGAGATTCTCCCTGAGCCACGGATTAGGGGTTCAGATTTTAGGGGCGGTGATGAAGGTCTTGGGGAATCCACTGCGGAGTTTAGAGAAAGGAAGACCATGATTAGATTCAAATGCCAGAAAGATCTTGCTGGAGAAAGGAAGACCATGATTAGATTCAAATGCCAGAAAGATCTTGCTGGCCTTCAGTGAAGGCATCAACAGGAAGGGACTGAGGCCGGCAGATCAAGGAGGAGGCAGCTGCAGGGGCCAGCAGGGCTCTGGAGGCCTGGTCTTAGGCTGGTTGGGGCAGGACAGGTGGGAATGGCCTCTCCCTCCCCTGCCCTCCTCCCTGTGCTTTGGTTTGGCTTTGATCTCTCTGTAAACTCATCACAAGAAAGAGCCCTTCTAACTCCCCGCGCAGCTTTTCAGTGCTCTAAAGGCAGCGCAGGCTCACTCAGGATAGAAATGATGATGGATAATAGACTCCAAGAGCTGCTTTGGACGCGAAGGAGTGAAGAAGTGGATGTCACAATCAGTAGCTCACTGGTAATTTAGACAGAAAAAGCACCAGATGAGATTACTGTGGGAGATACTTCAGACAGACTTAATACATCAATGCATCTCCGCACGCGCGTGCTGCCACGCTTCCCACCAAGACGGGCGGCCGCTGTGCTGCCTGGCAGCCGGGCTCGTCGCCGCCAGACCCGCATGGCCTGGCCAGCCAGAACGCTGAATTCTTGCTGCTGACTTTCCTGTCTTGTTATTTTCTTCACCAGCCAACAAAATAATTATCTGAGCAGTGGTTGCCAGAAATTGTGAGTTATGCGGAGAATCATACATGAGGACAGTGTCATTTCGAATCATAGAGAAACTAAGCTAGAAATAAACTTGTAAATGATTGAGTCTGAGATGCTTATTTCCCAGAAAGGGAAACTAAGGCTCAAAGGGTGGAATAACTTGCCCCAAACCACATATTGCGTTTGTGGGTCACCTGACCCAGTGATTGACACACTTTGCTGTTTATTGGAATCACTCAGGGACCTTAAAAAATCCTGGTTCCCAGGGCACACCCCAGAGCAATCAGTTCCCCAGCTCTAGAGGTGGATTCGGGCATCTGAATTTTGAAGATCTTCCCAGATTATGTCATGGGTGAGCCAGGGCATTGGCCCATTTGAGCTCAGCACCGTGCCCTGCACCTGAGGCTCAGGGAGGCCTGGCTTGCCCTAGCTCCAGGGTGAGGGCATCAGCTGACTTCCTGTCCATGGAGAGGCCACAGCCCCCGCAGCCCACATGGATGGTCCTCCTGCCCCTCCCCAAGGACGCATCCACCGCATCGCAGCTGCCCAAACCTCTTACCAAATGGCTTTGTTTTGTTTCCCCTGCTTCTGGGTGACAAGAAGCACAAAGTTATAAATAGTCACGATGCTGGGATGTGTGTGGCTCTCTGGGGCTGTCAGAACCAGCCTCGTCAAAAGCCCTCATGTTGACAGCCTGAATTCTGCTCCCCACGCCAGCCACGTTCATGGCAGCCCGAGGGAGGAGGGTCTGGGAGGGAAGCCCCCTTCTTCTTCAGCTGGGGGCTTCCCTGGTTCCGGGGGTGCTAGGCTGGCCCTGGTTTCTCACTTACACCCACGCCCTGAGTGCTGCCTTGGTTCCCTAGCTCCCGGGCCTGGGGGCGGCATGGTTACAAGTTTCTCCTGTGTGGGTGCCAGGGCTGTGTTCAGCGCTCACTGTCCACGTGGAAAGTGCTGATGCTGGAGAAACAGGGTCTGGGCCTCCGAGGACTGTGGCCAGCAGCTCGGGAGAAGCGAGTAGAGGAGTGGGGAGGGGTGTCTCTGCAGGGTCCTGTGGCACACATGCACCTGTTTGCAGGGCCCCTCTCACCACTCCCACCCTGGGTGCTGGCACTGCAGCCCACATGTCTGAGGAGAGTGGAAAGTCTGGCCCAGATGCCCTTAGCCACCAATGACCCTGAACGATGAACTGAAACTGGCAATTTGCCTCAGTTTCCTCATCTGCAAAGTGGAGATAAGAAGAGTGCCTCCTTTGTATCACCTTGAGGTTTGAGTGAGAATTTTGTAAAGCATTTATCACAGTGTTTGGAGGACAATGAGTGCTGTATGTGTGCTGAGTAAAAAATAAATAAATCCAGTCTACCCATGAGCTTTGACAAGCCCTCTCCCAGCACTATACTAATTACTCTCCTGATTGTGCTGTTGGTGACATGGCCTTCCCCAGCCAGGAGCCCTGTGGCACCTTGCTACCTCCTCTTTTTTTTTTTTTTGAGACGGAGTCTTGCTCTGTCGCCCAGGCTAGAGTGCAGTGGCGCAATCTCGGCTCACTGAAAGCTCCACCTCCTGGGTTCACACCATTCTCCTGCCTCAGCCTCCTGAGTAGCTTGGACTACAGGTGTCCGCCACCACATCCAGCTAATTTTTTGTATTTTTAGTAGAGACGGGATTTCACTGTGTTAGCCAGGATGGTCTCGATCTCCTGACCTCATGATCCACCCGCCTCATCCTCCCAAAGTGCTGGGATTATGGGCGTGAGCCACCGCACCCAACCAGCTACCTCTTCTTGAAGGATGGGAGCTCCTTTCCGTCTCTATCCTGGCACTGAGGAGTTGCTCAGGCCAGGGTGTTTGTTGATGGACTCATCAGGTGACCTCTGTTTTCAATGCATTGTGGCTTACGGTGTATGGACACTGATTTGAGCTGGAAACTGGAGATGCTAGGTTAGAATTCTCTGTCCATTGCTGTCTGGTATCGGGAAATTGCATCTAAACACCTCTGGAGCTGGTTTGTCTTGTCTGCAACAAAGAAGGACAACGGCACTGGTTCTGGATATTGGGCAGTGTCATCGGACTGTGCTCTAGTCCGTCAGCTTTGGTGTGGCCTGGTCTGCCAGAATTCAAGCCAGCAGATTTGTATTTAAATCTTGCCACACACTCAATGTGTGACCTTAGGCAAGTCTGCCAACTCCACACATCTCAGAACCCTCCTCCGAAAAGAGAGAAAGTAATGAGCTGTGTATTGCATGGTCATGGCACAGATTCCCCACATAGGGAAAGCCCCCAGAACCATAGGGAACCTGCCTCAGGTGACAGACCGTGGGTCATAAGGTTTGGAAGAAGCGTGACGCTACTTAAATACAGGGTGGAGAAAACTACCTGTGTTCAGGGACATCCACTGGAGGCCCACCTAGAGATGACCCCAGCCTCAGGAAGATCTTGCCCTGTGAAAGCTGCAGACGGAGTTGTGGAGGGAGAAGGGGCAGCAGCTCTCACACCTGGAAGCCAAGACGCAAGAGTGAGGTGCAGCTGCTGGACATGGTAGAGATGAGACGTGGAGGGAGGGGTGGAATCCCTCATCCTGTGACCAAGGTGGAAGCTGGAGGAGCACACCCAACAGCAGGACCTTCCTATGGAGCAGAAGCCCTGGCAGTGTGTAGGCCCCAGGGCTCATCGTGTGGCCATTGGAACCCTTAGGTGATGCAGAGGCTCCTCCTCAGGGGAAGGAGTCACTGCTAGAGGGGTTTAACCATCACAGAGCAATTGCCATAAGAGGACCAAAGTCTGCAAACTCTTCAGGAGGCCTTGCACTTTCTCAGGCTATGTCCAGAGAATGCTAGCTGGCCCCCGTCCCTGCTAAGTTCCTTCAGTAGCGTGTCTGGTGAAGGATATTTTCTTCAGTGCTGTTCCCGGGGGAGACTCTCACGTCTCCCTCCCACAATCCAAACACAATGCTCCATGGAATGGGTCAATTTCTGAGTTCTTGCATAAAACCAACTTTATTCCCAGGAAGAACATTTTAGAAATTTTGCATCTCATTAGAAAATCTGATGCTCAAACAAAATACGAAAAAAATAAAATGCCTTGTAGGGATGCAAAGAGAGTTCTCAGGATAACTATTCCAAGGAGGATGGAGGCAGAGGACGGATCCAAATCTGTCATAGCAGTGCTAACAGCAAAGGACCCCAGCCTTAAGAGCAGTTACGAAACAACACCAGGCGCTCGACATGGCATTCAGTGGGGGCAAAGCTGACCTGGGAATCGGGTCAGGTGCAAGATGGGAAGAAAAGGTTTGGAAGGAGATAATTCTTGTCTTACAATGCCTCTGACAGGCTGACATGTGTGAGGGGAACAGGTCTATTCTGCATGGCCATAGGGATTGCAACAAGACAGATGGAAGGAAATTACAGGGTAACAGATGTGGATTCAGAAAGAGGAAAAATTGTCAGAGCTGCCCAACTGTGGCGAGGAACCACATCGAACATTTGTTGAGCAAGTAGACTGTGCCGGGCACTGGGCTAAGTACTTTGTATGCGTGAATTAGCTTGACTGATCTTCAGAACACTTTCTAAGGCAGATGTTGCTGTTGAGGGGGGAAGGCACAGAAAACTTCTGCACGTGAGTTCACTCGGTAAGTTGCAATTCCAGGATCCTGACCCTGACCAACTTTCCGCAGTGGATGTCCCTGGTAACCATTGCAGTCCATCATCCCGTTGGGAAATGCCTCGTGCTTAGAGGACTTCTGGTACAGGCAGGATGGAGTCCTGTTTGTCCTCTTCCTTGCATGGCCCACAGATCACGGTGGCTTCTGAGATTCTATCCTCTACCGTGGGATAACACAGGGACTCAAAATTAGCCCATGGGCTCAACATACTAAGGCTCAAAATTAGTGATGAGAATCTCCACCAACAGATTTATTGCAAAAGGTGAGTCAGATTTGGAGAACAGTGCGTTGTGTTAGAGAGAAGGCCTGACCCATTACTAGGAAGGTGTTGGGGGTGTCCTTCCTATAGGATGATAAAACCTCCCCAAATTGGTTCAGCCATGGAAAGCATGGGGCAAAGCAGGGTAGAACCACTCAGAAACTCCCTATGTTATGTTCTTTGTTCTTGTGTATTCAGTATCCCACAAAGAGTTTTTGGGCTTCAACCATGTGCAAAGTACTAAGCTAGGAATATGAAGTTGAGCAGAAGTAACCACATTCCTACTCCCGGAAAGCTTACAGCCCAATGGGAAGTCTGATATCAAAGAAGTAATTACATTGATTAATTATGAATGACACACAAAGATAGGAGTTTTTAAGGTAAAAGCATGGTTCAGTGAGAGTGCAATAAAAAATGTAATGCGGGGAGGTCAAGGAAAGGTTCTGCACGGAGAGAAAGCTTGAGCTGGCATCTGGAGGCTTCACGGGTACACACAAGAGAATGGCAGGGAGCGGAACTAGATACTGCTTGTTGGGGATCAACCTGGTGCATGAGGGCTATAGCGGTGGTGCTGAGAGGTTGTATTAGTCCATTTTCATGCTGCTGATAAAGACATACCTGAGACTGGGCAATTTACAAAAGAAAGAGGTTTAATGGACTCGCAGTTCCACGTGGCTGGGGGAGCCTCACAATCATGGCAGAGGGCAAGGAGGAGCAAGTCACATCTTACATGGATGGTGGCAGGCAAAAAAATGAGAGCGCTCATGTGGGGAAACTCCCATTTTTAAAACCATCAGATGTCGTAATACCCATTCACTATCATGAGGACAGCATGAAAAAGACCTGCTCCCATAATTCAATCATCTCCCACCAGAAGCCTCCTACAACACGTAGGAACTATGAGATTTGGGTGGGGACACAGAGCCAAGTCATATCAAAGGGGACTCCTTTGACTCTGAGTCACGACTCTCAGCCATATCTGAGTGCTGGGACATCAGAGTGGGCGAGGGAAAGTGGGCTGAGGAGGTTGTAGGGTGATTTCCTTGTAGGATATGGACAGGATGATGCCATTTTCTAAGGAGAATGGGAAGCCACCATAGAGTGTGTGTGTGTCCATGTACACATGCACATGTGAACATAAACTTAGACCAGATCTGCATTTAGAAAAGTCTACCCTGAGCATATTGTTAAAAATGAATTGGAGTGAGTTTCTGGTGGCTGCAGAGATACCAATGAGGAAGACACAATTGTAATTCCAGGTAATTAAGGCAGGATAGATGGGTCACTTCAGCAGCAAACTCCAAAAGACTAGGCTTATTTCTTGCCCGTTCTAGGCCTATGCATGCCAGGTGGTCTTCCTCCACCTTGCAGCTGAGCTGGGTGCCCTATTGTCCTCCAGGGAGGTAGAAACAAAGGCTCTCACCCATCTCTGTCCAGAGCAACACTCATCCTTCATACTCTCCCATCATTGGCCAAAATGAGTCACATGACCTCACCCTAACTGCAAAGGAGCCTGGGAAGAGCAGGGAAGTGGCTGGATGTGGGGTGTGTGCTGTCATTCCTCCCCAGATAGGAGGCTGTGCACAGTGACAGTGATGAGAAGGGCCCCTGTCCAAGATTTTTTAGAGGGAAGCTCTGAGGGGTTGGAGAAGAGGTCAGAGGTGGCTAAAGTTTTGGGCTGGGGACATGGGATGGATGGTGATGGTGCCAGGCTGGGTGAGGACAAGGGCCATGGGCATTGCCGAATGGTTCTCGAGTCAGGTCGACACACCCTTGAGTCATCCCAGGGAAAATGTCCCGCTGGGTCTATGGACTTCGGAGTCAGAGGAGTGGTCTTTAAGGAAAATTCTTGAACTACTCATTGGATGTATTTTCTGGCTGTCCATCTCTTCCATTATTTTCTTGTTGCTCTTCAGCCAGCTTTGTTACACAGTGGTATTCACTGTGAAAGTGTCCACTTTTTTGAGGTCATTCTTAACGCTGCTTATGGTGGCTTCTGCCTTTTTCTGATTTCTCTTGTCTAATATTGTTACCTTTGCAAAGCTCCAACTTTAGCTTTACTCAACCTCTTGCATTGTCTTGTCTTCAGTTTTTTAGGATGTGCGTGTGTACTTGCCTTGGTATCCCCTACTTTCTTTCTGGCCTTCCTTTTTTTTTTTTTTTTTGTAGTTAGGTGGGATGCAGCAGAACCCAGGATGCCTCTGGGACTCAGTGTTCAGTAGGTCCTCGTTGTTGGTGTCAAGGTGATTTGCTCAGACATGGAGGGATCCCTGGGTCTGCAGAGGTTTGATTTATAGAGAAGAGAAGGGAAAGGAATTGGAGTAGATTGTCCTGGACGCTATTCACATGGGTGCTCCAGGTGATCACACTTCTGACCACTGCACCGCCATCCTGAAGATGTTGGGGTGTCAGGGTGCCCAGCAGGCAGGGGCAGCCTCAGCAGCTCAGATTCCCATGGATCATCCCTGGCCCTGCTTTCGGGAGCTGACTCCATGAGGAGGCGGCCTCTTGTTCAAGAAGTAGCCATGCTCCTGTGGTTTAATATTCTTTTAATGCGTCTTTTATGGCTGCTGCTTTCCGTCTTTTGGGTTTAGGAGCTGCCACGCCACAGTTAGAGAAATCAGACAATAATTATCTCAGACTCCCATTGTTGTGGAATAATTCATCTCTTGCTGCCTTCTAGAAATGTCAGCGCAGTGTAATGCTAGTGGAAGGTGTGCTCCTGTGCAGAACCTGGTTCCCACACCCAGCTGGAGCTTCCCCAGCGAGGCCGTCAGTGGTGCAGAAGGCAGCCTGGGCTCTGCTCTGGAGACCCCATCCACCCCTTGGAGCATCTGAGGACAACCCGTGGAATCTCTCCCCAGGAAAATACACCTGTGCAGGTACCTACAGTTTTGTATGACATTCGGGGCTCTCATGGCTTCTGCTCCTGAAGCTTATACAGAGTCCCAGGTGAAGAACTCCTTCTTTGGAGCAAAAAGCAGTATGGAAATACAGAATGGTTCTCAGGGGTCTTTGCTACTGCTCAGGGGTCAGGAGCATTCCTGGCTCTGCCTAGGGACTAACTTATGTGGAAAGAATGCTGATTATATATCTAGAACATAGAGCCCTGCTCTACTAAACTGCTTCATATACTTAGGGAGAAGTGGCTCTTTCTCTCTCTCTTTCTCTCTCTCTCTCTGTGTGTGTGTGTTATTTTTAATTTCTATGATTATAAATTTGAAAATCATGCATGATATACATTTGAAAATCATGCATGACTCTAGCCACCAGTAAGAGCAGATTTGGAACCGCTGCTTCCTAGCTATATCCTGAAATGGGGTCCTCTCACCTGTTTCTCTAATGTCTGCCCCAGCAGCCCCTTTGCCCCTTTATTCCTCCAATACCTAGAATTATGGGCCCACAGTGCATGTCCCCAGTAGATGCTGCCTCATATGACTCAACGACTGTACCCTGCCTTATCAAACAAATTAGGAGAAGTCCGAGGGGCTTGCCTCTTGGTTTGATAGACGAGGCAGCAAAAGCCCGATGAAGTCATTCTGTCATCCGGGCACCTGCTCTCATGACCGCAAGAAGGCTTGCTCTTTCTTCTGTCCCATCAAATCGTGTCAGTCTAGCATCCTTTGATTGAATGGTGATCACCTCGACTCCTTTCAGCTCCCAAATCTAAACTAGTTGAGGGCGGCAGACCGCGTGCACACAGGCAGTGGGGAAGAGAGCTAGTTCACGCACTAAATGGAAACGTGCAGAGAGAGGTGCTGAAGCGAAGGGGACCCTCCAGTCCTTGGACTGGCAGATCTGAGAGTCCACCCAGGGCAGGGCAGGACCTGGACTTGAACTCACCACACCCGTCTCCCTCCAGCCGACATGTGTTCCCGGAAAAGACGCCACCAGCACCGCCTCACAAGCTACAGATGAGGGAAACCTGATGTGGCCTATTTATTATTTATTCAACTTTGACACCACATGAAGCAACCTCCTGAGGGAAGTGCAATTGGATTCACGTGAATTAAAGCACACACAGGGACGAGACCACAACAGGAACGATTTAATTTAAAATGATAGAGTGACGTCACAGTGTAAGCAGAGGCCAGCTTCCAAATGAAACAAAAAAGCTCTTCTATAAAAAGTGAGAACTCGGTGAAACCTCAGCCTTTCAGATGGAGAGGTCTCTGCAGACACGGAGCACACGTGTGTTATCAAGCAGGGCTGAGGAGTCTTCAACCGAACTGTGCACCTGAACGTGCCCATGACTCCAGGATCAGATAGAAACTGCTGAGCTTGGCACCCAGGGCTCTAAAAATCCAGACACTAAGTTGTGCTCCTAGCACCACTGCCCTGGAAACCCATATCTGGACATGCCCTCATCCTTCCGACTTTGTGTCTCTTGTCTGGATTTCTTGGAACAGATGCAGCAAAGCCTCACATGTTCCGAGAAGTGACCTGGCCTTCCACTGACGCTCTGTGAGTCCACCCTGGGTGTCTATGCATTACTCAACTTATCCTGTGACATTTTTTGGCTTTTGTCTGTTTGATCTGTCTTCAATATGAATTTGAGATTCATGTACACAGAAAATGATTTACAATGTAGATCACTGCAGGCATTTATGGTGCAAATTTTGAAGGTTGATAGCCGAGCCCTCACAGCCCCCTTTGACATCTCCAGGTGTCACCCACAAACACTGAGAGTCACCCCTCCTTCTCCTAAGGCTGCTCCTGTCCCGCCCAGCATGCACACCCTCACGGGCCTCCCTGCCCTGCTGCCTGCTCCTAACTTCCCCCAACGCACTGAATGTCTGGGATTTACAACCCGGTGACACATTCTGAAAGGTTATACCTGTTATTCTTTTCATTTAATGCAGGAACTGTGTCTGTGGTCAGAGTGAAATCTGAAGGATGTAAAGGGATGAAAGGTATTTAATCAAAAGGGGCTGATGCTAGGTGGCTGTCAGGCAGAGGCTTTTGAAGGCTTGGGGAGAGGAAACTTAAAGCTGAGGTCTGGGGCCCTAGGCTCACTGTGTTGAAGCGTGATAAGAACCTGCTTGGGTTTTGATGGAATCTGGTATCATGATCAGATAAAGCTGCTCAGGGTGCAAGGTCAGAGCCTAAAGGAGCATAAGGCTGCAGCCTCCAGGAGGAAGTATAGCTGGGGCCCGGGCACAGAACTAAAATTGGGTGCTGAGAGCTCAAACTAATTAAACCAACTATGTAAGCCTCTACTGTTTGCCTAAAGCTGTGCTAAGGTTTGTGAAAGATAAATAAAAGAAAGAGATATCACTCACAGCCTAAAGAAGATTGAAATTTGTATAAGGCATCTCTATATAAAGTAATCAAAGAAAGTTATTACAGAAGTTTAGGGAGGAAAGAGAGCGTTATCTTCTCATCGTAAAGGCAGGGGATCAACTCTAAATGGTTCCTAAAGCCCAGAAAGATTAAATAATTGACTTGATAATTGAGCATTGATTTAGTGTTAAAGTGACCAGAATGAGTGAAATTAACTAAAGGTGTCATGGTCAGGGAAGAAACTTTGCAGAACTGGAAGGAAACAGCCCTCAGTGAAGAGGACATGGAGTAGAACATTCTAGAATCCCTAACAAGCACACAGGAGAAAAGGCAAGGCCAAGAAAGTCTTACTGCCTCAGCCGGTGAAAACACAACAAGCTGCTTTTAGATCCGGAGAGTTTATTCCTGACATAGATGCTGAAAGAAAGAGTGGCCCAAGGTGCCATCCTTGGCTCACACGCCCAGGATCACACAGAAGCAAAAGGGCCGTGAGTGCAACAGAGCTGGGGCTCGCCCGCTGCGGAGGACTCGAATCCAGGCTGCAGACAGACAGGTCTGCCGTCTGTGGCTCCATTCCCAAGAGGGCAAGGCAGGAAGCCCCACACATCACCAGAACCCAGAGACCAGGAGGGTCTGCCTCCTACGAGCCCCTATGGCAGACAGGGAGGTGCACGGGGAATGCCTAGAGGCAGCTCCTCACCATGCTTGCACCCTCTCCTGTTCCAAGAGGGTCAGGAGGCCTTCTGACCTGACGCAGGTTAGCTGTGGTTGGGCCCTTGTCAGCTGGGCCTGTGTGGGTGCTTGCAGAGCCACCACAGTACCACGGAGAGCTCCTGCTCTACAAGACTGCAGAGGCAGCAGCCAGAGAGGCAAGGCATTGGCTGGCATGAGGAGAATATTGGTGGCTTCTGTGTTGTAGATAGCACTCTGCACAGGAAATAAGTTCTCATTTGGGATTTTGGGGCAACTTCCGGCAGCTGTAGGTTGATCTTTACTGATCATCCATGTTAATATGGCTCAAGGACCCTTCTGAAATGGGTCCTTTTCAGAGTTACATGAGGTCAGGAATGCAGGCTCTCAGACCCCTGCACCCCTGGCCTCCTGTAACTGGGCTGAGTGGCAGCCATGCACCAGGCTCTATTTGATGCACTGGCATTAAATCACATTTATCTTCAAAATAAACTTATGGTTTGTAGAGGAGAAAGCCAGGTATACATGTTTCTCCCCACCCCACCCCAAACCCAGCGCCTATCCAGGTAGAGGAACAGATTAACTTAGTGTGTAAAAGAATGAAGAGAAGGAGAGAGGGATGAGAGGGACAAGAGAAGCCTGGGTGAGTGATTGGAGGATGGGCAGAGAGATGGATGGGTGAGTGGGTGGATGGATAGATGAATAAATGGATGGATGAATGGATGGACAGATGGATGGATGGATGGATAGGTGGATAGATGAGTGGAAGGTGGATAGGCAGATGGATCGGTGGATAGGTGGTGTTGGGTGAGTAGATGGATGGATGAATGGATGACTGGGTGGAGAAATAAATGGATAAATTGAAGGATAGGTGGGTGAATAAATGGATGGATGGACGGATGAATGGACGGATGGATGGATGGATGGATGGATGGATGGATGGATGGGGGAGTGAATGAATAAATGCATGTATACACGTGTGAATGCATAGATTAATGGACGAATGGATGGACAGATGGATGAAAGGATAGGTGGGTGGGTGGGTGGATTGGTGGGTGGGTAGATGGATGGATGGACAGGTGGGTGGTTGGATGGGTGAGTAGATGGATGGATGAATGGATGGTTGGGTGGAGAAATAAATTGATAAATCGGTGGGTGGGTGGGAGAATAAATGGATGGATGGACAGATGGATGGATGGATGGATGGATGGATGGATGGATGGATGGATGGACAGATGGATGGATGGATGGATGGATGGATGGATGGGGAGGCGGTGAATAAATGGATGTATACATGGGTGAATGCATAGATTAACGAATGGATGGGTGGATGGATGGATGAGTGGATGGATGGATAGATGGACGGGTGAGTGAATGGGCAGATGGATGGATGGATTAATGGATAAATGGACAGACTAGTGGGTGGATCGATGAATGGACAGATGGGTGAATGGATGGGTGGGTGGACGAATGAATGGATGGAAAGAGGGAAGAAAGGAGCTACAGATGGGTGGATGAAGGCAAGCGGGGGGTCTGTGGGTGGAGGTACAGATGGGTGGACAGATGGAGGGACAAATGAACTAGGAGAACTAACTGCCACCATCCAGTGGAGACAGTGACAGAGGAAATTATTCCAAGTGCAGGTCACAGAGCTGTGAAGTCACCATGTCTTCAATGTGAGAGAGGATTCTAAAGCCCATAAGTTCTCACTTCTTATTTTATAAAGAAAAAAAGAAATGTTCCCTCTCACTTAGGTGAAGCTTTATGCGAAATGTATGCCAGAGTGAGTTTTAGAAAAATCACAGAGGAGAGAACCTGGCTCCCCACTGCAGCAGGGGAAGTGGGGCTTCTCGCTGATGGGACACTTTCCCACCTCCCCTCAAAGTCCAAGACTCAGGGGGTTGCTTTACCTGCTTGAGTAACCCTAACCAGTAACAGTGACTTCCTGGTAAACAGTAGCTGCCAAATAAGTGTCAGTTGAGTGACTGAGTGAGTGATTAAACGATGCCCTTCACAAGCTGACCCCAACTCTCCCAACACATCCCCTCCACACTTCTGTGGGCTGCGCAGCTGCACTGACCACCAGCTCTCAAGTGTGCCAGTATTCAGGACAGGAATAGGAAATACCGGCCACAACAGGTAACTAGGGGTTGGTGGAGAGGTTCCATTCCCAACCTGATCTCCTTCCCATTCCCTTAATGGTTCAACAAAGGCAGACCCAGCAGCATTTGCTCCTTGATCATCTGGTGGACTGACAACACCCTGGGCACTGGGAGGGGTGCTGAGCTTCACGGTCCCCACATGGGACCTGGGCCCCAGGAGGTGTGATGAAACGGCACTGCCTGGACCTGCAGACGCAAGTTCCCACAGCCCCGCCGGAGGCTCTCTCCTCACTCCTTCCCTTCATCTATTCTGTTCCCTCCTCCTTCTTCCTCCCTGTCTCTGTTTCCTTGAGTAAGCTTGTTTCTTCAGCAACCCCAGGGACCAATGCTGCAGCAGAGCAAACAGACCTTAGGCATAAATCCTGTGCATTGTAAACACGATGGTAAACAACACAAATCATTTGACCCATATGAGTTTTTGCCTTGGGTGTATGTGTGTGTGCCTGTGAATAGCAATGTGAAATTTCAACCATGCAGACACAGGAGTGCATGCCTGCACGCACGCGCACGCGCGCACGCACACACACACACACACACACACACAGCGTTATATTGAATTCCCACACAGCAATTAATGAAATATAATACTGGGGCTATTTCTGCACAATAGACTTATGGACTTCCTGGAATGAAATAAACTTGTTTTAATACCTGGCAGGTGGAGGGCATTGCTCCATCTTCCACTCTTCTGCCAGGTCCCTCCAACCTCCATTTCAGTCCACATTTCCAATTCTCAACAACTTGCCACTAAAATCCAACCCCATCAGGGTCACTGTCAGTCCAGGTTCATCCCCAGAACAAGTGTCTGCCCCACAGTCCTCCAGATCCCAAAGGTCTCTGCACCCAACTAGCATTGTGTTTCTTTGATGCCAAGGAACAGTGTTCTCTGCATCCCCCAAAATACATATTGATTAGGATTTGCCATAAAATGCTTTCTCAGGAGTGTTATGTGAATAAAGAAGCATCTTATATTAAAACTTGAGGCAAAGCAACACAGAAATGAGAGAGATAGTATGGGTTAGGGGGGAAGATAAAACCTTTCTCCAGTGACAAACCTATAAATTAGAGTATCCCAAAAGCAGTCAGGCCATCGTATTTGTCCAGTGGTAGGATGACTGAGCCCTCCTGCCTCTCCCACTGGTGTGCATGGATGGTGCCCTGGATTGTGCACTGCTTAGGGATGACCTCCCCAGGTTTGTAAACCTTTAGCCTCTCTGACAACTGGAAAACACTTGTCTCTGGTCTCTTCTTCCAATTTTATTCCCACATATTCTTCGAGACACACACATACAACTAGGACACACAGCTCATCCAGCTCATCTGAAATTTGGTTGCATTTGTCATAAGCTCTAAGGGCTGCAAGGACAGGGAGGCTCCAGAGAAGAGGTTATGAGAGGAGTTGAGATTCCTCCCAGGCTTCAATACCTGAGTGTGGGCTTTCCAAATCGAGTTCTCACTGGCACATCGGGCTGTGCAAAAGGGGTAAGGATGTAAGTACTCTCGTCTTGAGGACTTTAGGGTATCTTGCAACAAGCATTTATTTCCTCAAGAAATCATGGTGTCTTCTAATCACATTGTTGATGTTATTTTCAGTAGCTGAAGTTTTCAACTCAAGATGGCCACCCTGCTTATCACACTGGTTTGTTAAATTCTAATCTGGGCTGGATTCCAGTTCAACAAATATTTTTGAGTACATATAGAAGCTAGGAACTGTAGCTGGGCACAGTGGCTCACACCTGTAATCCCAGCACTTTGGGAGGCCAAGGTGGGTAAATCACCTAAGGTCATGAGTTCGAGACCAGCCTGACCAATAGGGTGAAACCCCATCTCTACTAAAAATACAAAAATCAGCCTGGTGTGGTGACGTGCACCTGTAATCCAAGCCACTTGGGAGGCTTAGACAGGAGAGTTGCTGGAACCCGGGAGGCAGAGGTTGCAGTGAGCCAAAATAGAGAATGACATGCACATCGAATGTTGGAGGCACAAGGCCCAGCCTGCGGAATTACAACAGACCAAGAAAGTGTGGGGAACTTATCAAATAGCACTCACTAAATTCAGATTCTGTCAGACCCATTTTATTTTAGAACATAGGATTAATAGGAAGAAGATGATAAAAGCTGCACTTGGAGTGAAATCTTTGAAAATCACTGGTTTTAACGTTTTCTAGCAGAACCAGATGCTTCAGCACCTTGGAGAGCTCCACAAAACCCACAGACCCGCGCCCCCCTCAACCCCCAGAAATATAATAAAATACTGCTTTGAGACTCAGTTTCAGCACTTAGCTACATAAATAAAAGGTCCAGGATGAATAAATCTTAGAACCGACAGGGAGATGAGCACTTCTACTGAGTTTCATCAGCTTCTGAATGATATTTAAATATGAGAACGTGAGGCCTTGCTGGGCCTGTGGTGAATTCTACATAACAGCATCCTTGTAACAAATGCTGAAATTCATGCGACCATGGCCTGCCCCCTTCACAGATCCCAATTCATAATGGTTGCTGATTGTCATAAACTACAGGGATCTGAACTAAAATCCAATGGAGCGTGTGCATGTGTGTGTGTGTGCATGAGCGTGTGCACGTGCGTGTGTGCGTGTATGAAGGTGTGCACTCGTGTGTGTGTGTATGCGTGTGTGTGTGCATGCAGGTGTGTGAGCGTACGTGTTTGCAACTCATTTTTAGACACGTGTCTCGGCTCTTTCTCCAGCTGGAAATTTCAAACGACTTGTGAGAAAATCTGTAAGGTTAAAGATGTGGATTTTGGAAGGTGAGAACAAAGATCGAATACTGATACATTTTGGCTTATTATTTTGACAATTTTGAATCCCCACAGTAGTCTTGCAACCAAATCTTGTGAAAGTGTTTGTTCTGTTCCGTTGACCAGAATGAGTAACAAACCCGAGAAATGCTTTTGTGTCGTACATTGTGTAGCGCATTTTTAAGGCCCTCGGGTTAGCAAAAGCTGTCCTCAGCTGCGGAGCTGACTGCAGTGTGTCACTGACATTAGCAACTGGACTTCATTTGATGAGCAGGCTGAACCTCTGGACATTAAAAAGAGTCTTCACAGCTGGGCGCGGTGGCTCACGCCTGTAATCCCAGCACTTTGGGAGGCCGAGGCGGGCGGATCACGAGGTCAGGAGATCAAGATCATCTTGGCTAACATGGAGAAGCCCGGTCTCTACTAAAAATACAAAAAAAAGAATTACCCAGGTGTGGTGGTGGGCACCTGTGATCCCAGCTACTTGGGAGGCTGAGGCAGGAGAATGGCGTGAACCCGGGAGGCGGAGCTTGCAGTGAGCCGAGATTGTGCAACTGTGCCCCAGACTGGGTGACAGATTAAGACTCTGTCTTAAAAAAAAAAAAGAGTCTTCACAATGATGGCTTTTTCATAACATGGAGAATAGACTAGGTTTTCTCATCCTTTGAATGGAAATGAAAATAAAATGACCTTGTAATGTTCTTGTGAAGCTCAACTTGGAAAATCAATGTGAAGCATTTAACACACTGCCTAGGACCAGTCACCACTTAATATGAGATTGTTATTATGTTTAGTTTTATCATGTTAGGGTGGAGGAATTCTGGGGCATCTTGCAAGGTGGCTTCGTATGCTCATTGTGTGTGTGTGTGTGTGTGTTTGTGTGTCTGTCTGTGTGTGTGTGTATGGCATATGCATGTGATTTTGTATACATGTGAGTGCCACACAGAGACAAAGAATAATGTGAGGGGTGCAAATTATGACCGGAAGAGATTGATATCAAGAAAGAAAATGAGCATGTCCATGTACAGAGGAAAATATGTTCAGGAGTTGATAAAAATACATCATGAGAAAGGAAGCCCTTAATCACTCACCATAACTCAGAACTGGAAACCAGCTGAGAGATGACAGATAGGAGAAGTTCAGTAGAAACAGGCTTAGTGTATTACACAAAGCCACTCAAGAATCAACGGGCAGAACCATGGTTTCAATCCTTCCTCAATGTGCAACAGCCCCTCCCCTGCACTACAGACCTCCCTGACACTTATACAACAGGTGCACTCAGGGAACAACCACCTGGTGCTGTTCAATGTGGGCACCACTTTGCTCTTGGATCTGGTGCTCGCTGGCACACAAAGGCTTGCCTAAGTATCCATGCCTCCGTCAGAAAGTTTCTCTAAGAACCATGGCAGCCTCCTGACTGAGCAATAACATGGAGGCAGAGACTGGTAAGACTACATACGATGAGTATCATCTCCCCCAGTCCCCGAGGATCAGGGAGGCATGAAGTGTACCAGGATCCAGCCATTCACTCCACTGCTTCCTGGCTGAGTGTAAACACCTGTCATTTATTTCTTCCTTGCTTGCCTCAGGAGGTTAGTACGAATCTCCATTGAAATCATGGCTAAAAGAATGGGCCACATACTTGTAAATTATATCATCATCATTCATTCATTAAACTGTGTATTAAATACCTACTCTGTTCCAGGCATTAGCCTCAGTATTGGAAATACATTAAAGAACCATCTCGCTAATGTTTCTAATGCTGTGGCATTGGCATTCCAGTGCAGGCGACAGAGAAAGAATATACAGCGTATCAGGTGATGGTACAAGAGATAGATAAAAGTAAAGCGTGGTAAATGGTGTGAGGAGTGCCAGGGTCGACGCTGGATTACTATTTCAAACAGGACCATCAGGGAAGGCCTAACTGATAAGGTGAAATTGAGCAGAGACCTGGAGGAAATGAGGATGCCGCAATTGCCCGTCCTCTGGTCGGAGTCATTGAATATGATGGTCCGTTTTAAATTCCCTGCACTACTCATCAAATTTTATTCCTCCGTCAAAGCCTGCAAAAACTTTTCAAGAAGTTTCAAAGAACTTTCATCTGAAGGAAAACGCATAGCAGCTCTGCTTTAAAAATGCTGAGAAATGAACAGCTCCTCTGGCTGTAAACCTAATGCCTGCAATTTATTGTGTACCCATCTGAGGTAGTAAAATAAACAGACCACATTGCCTGGATGCAGACAAAGCTTTGTACATGAAGGCAGAGCATGCAGAAAGCTATCAGGGTCTCATGAAACAAAAATCCAAGATGTCAGCAAGACAGTTATGAGCTATGTGTTCATAGGTAAGTCACTTAAAAATCTCCAAGTCTCGGGTTTTCAGCATGATAAAATAGGGTGACATCTGCTACACCTTGTATGTCAAGCAGCTGAGGTGTGAAGAAATGACGAATGAGTAAATGCTTGTATTCTGAAGTCAGCACCCTGAGAGAGCCCTGGGCTGGGTGCAGGAGAGACTTGGAGCTAAAAAGGCTGTGGTCTCTGTATATGAGTTGCTGACAACATAGAAGAAAAACAGATGTAAACAAAACCATGGCCAAGATGACCCTGAAATCCAAAGGATGAACTTTCATTTTTGGCATACAGTGGGTTACTTACCCTGGAAAACCTCCTACTTTATGAGTTACATAGGCTAAATACATTTTAAATTTACCTTTTAAGAGCATCACGGAGCTTAAATCAAAGTACAGAAAATCCTCCTTGTAGAAGTCCAGTAAGAGAACGCTGGTGTGTGTGCTGAGTTAAAGGTGTTCTATATCCTGGGGACCCTGGAGACTTGAGTTGTGAGGGTAGCATGTGAGTGGCTCCAGGTGAGTATCTGTAACTATGTCCCTTGAACGAATGCTACCTCCTCATGGAAAAAACAAACGAAGTAGAAAAAAATTTCCCATCAAGGATACCAGGAGGGACTTTGCTCTGGATACTAGGAATAAAATAGGAGGAACCGGCCGGGCGCAGTGGCTCAAGCCTGTAATCCCAGCATTTTGGAGGCTGAGGCGGGTGGATCACGAGGTCAGGAGATCGAGACCATCCTGGTTACCATGGTGAAACCCCGTCTCTACTAAATATACAAAACAAATTAGCTGGGCGTGGTGGCGGGCACCTGTGGTCCCAGCTGCTGGGGAGGCTGAGGCAGGAGAATGGTGTGAACCCCGGAGGTGGAGCTTGCAGTGAGCCGAGATCATGCCACGGCACTCCAGCCTGGGGGACAGAGCAAGACTCTGTCTCAACAGCAAAACAAAAACAGGAGGAATCACTGAGAATGGGGAGCTGTATTCCAGGTGAATACGTTTGTTGACTCTGGTCTCAGTTGGTATCACTCCCAGTTACATTGCTGATGCAAACACACACTGTTTCTCGTGGTCCCACTCCTCAATAACTACCTCCCAGGACATCCATGGGATTTCAAAGAACACAGTCTCTCAATTGAATCATAGAAAGAGTAAAATCAAACAAAACGCAGCCAGAGTGAACGGGATGAGGGAAAACAAGGAAATGGAAGAATTATACACTCAGTGACGTTTATTTTGAAAGAACACAAAATAGGTGTGTTTAATAAGTTTAGAGCAACAAATGTTTCAGTGAAGATATGAAAAGAATAAGACGATTAAAAAGATAAAGAATATCTCATATAGAACTTTCAAGATGAAACATCTCATCAATGACATTTACTTTCAAATGTATTGGCTAAAGTCAAGTGTTAAAATATCCAAACAGGGCCGGGCGCGGTGGCTCACGCCTATAATCCCAGCCCTTTGGGAGGCCGAGGGGCGGATCACGAGGTCAGGAGATTGAGACCATCCTGGCTAACACGGTGAAACCCTGTCTCTACTAAAAAATACAAAGAAATTAGCCAAGTGTGGTGGTGGGTGCCTGTAGTCCCAGCTACTCGGGAGACTGAGGCAGGAGAATGGCATGAATCCGGGAGGCGGAGCTTGTAGTGAGCCAAGATCGTGTCACTACACTCCAGCCTGGGCGACAGAGCAAGACTC
>NW_012107075.1:957953-961614 GCF_000951045.1 Mandrillus leucophaeus | reverse complement strand
TAGTAGAGATGGGGTTTCCCCATGTTGGCCAGGCTGGTCTTGAACTCCTGACCTCGTGATCCTCCTGCCTTGGCCTCCCAAAGTGCTGGGATTACAGGCAAGAGCCACGGCGTCCATCCACCTTCCTTCTTTATTGGTGTTCTTTGTGCTTTTTGGCTTATTTGTCATCCAAGATTAATATTTATCTAAATAATTATTTTCAAATAATATATCAAGAAATCAATATTTCAAGCACAAGCCTTCCAACTCACACAGGAAATTCTGTATATTTTCAGAACCATGCATCAAATGCACTCTGGCTTGAGATGTGGAGGAACACAGCTCCCATGTTACAACCCTCTCCTGGTGCATTCATTTACTTATTCACTGTGCATGGTGTGTGGGGCCCTGGCCTGTGCCCCTGTCAGAGGACACAGGGGAGTTTCTGAGAGCTGCTGGACACTGAGTGGACACCAAGCATCTGGGGAGTGCTGAGGCGAAGACTCGCCTCACCTGTCACCAGGAAAGCCAAGCATGCGTGGATTTAGTCTAGAAACTTCCTCCCAATTGTTCATTTAAAAATGTTCTCCATCCTTGAGGAATCTCATTTACCCAGCAATCCCATTACTGGGTATATACTCAAAGGATTATAAATCATTTCTACTATAAAGACACACGCAACTATAAAGACATACATGTTTATTGCAGAACTATTTACAATAGCATAGACCTGGAACCAACGCAAATGCCCATCAATAATAGACTGAATAAAGAAAATATGGCAAACGCACACCATGGAATACTATGCAGTCATAAAAAAGAATGAGATTATGTCCTTTGCAGGGACACGGATGAAGCTGTAAACCATCATCCCCAGCAAACTAACACAAGAACAGAAAACCAAACACTGCGTGTTTTCACTCATAAGTGGGAGTTGAATAATGAGAACACATGGACACAGGGAGGGGAACATCACACACCAGGACCTGTTGAAGGTGGGGAGGGCAAAGGGAGGGGGAGTATTAGGACAAATACCTGATGCATACAGGGCTTAAAAACTAGACGACGGGTTGATAGGTCCAGCAAACCACCATGGCACACATCTACAATGTAACAAACCTGCACGTTCAGCACGTTTCCCAGAACTGAAAATAAAACAAAATTTAAAAAACAAACAAAACAAAACAAAGTTCTTCTCCCCACACCTGAGAAGAGAGGCTTTGCTTTCCTCTTGGACCACGTTCAGAGAGATGACACCTTCTTTTGTGTTCGATGGGTTGAGATGGGTTTCTTCATTTGGACTTGGCTGATGGAAGCTTTGGCCGGTTTAAAGAAACGTGTCCTGTGCTGATTTGGCACAAAACTCACATCAGATCTTCTTTAAAAGATCCTGAAGTACATGTCCCGTGTTGCCGTCCCAGTGGATTGCACGTAACTGCACAATTAACAACATATTTTCACAGTCTCCACCTTGCAGAGGAGTAGAGTCTGCACTTTGTAGTTTCTTCTAGACGTTTTAAAAATAGAAAAACTTATTTGGAAGAAGATTTCCTATTAGAACAGCAAAGAAAACCCCAAGTCTCTGGGGAAGTATTTGAAGCCCAAGTTCTGTAATGATTTTCAAGTTCAAAGTTGGGCTGCTAATGAGATGCTCCAGCCTTGGGCTCCGCAGGTGGCTGCTACGATCTCATTAAAACGGAGGCACCTGTTTCTATGTTAAAGCGTTATCTGCCAGCCCCTCTCCACTTGGGGTGAGTCAATTAATATGGGCAGAGGTTTTTAAGACCACAATGACTCCAGTTATCAAGACCCTTCTCCAAACCAGACAGCAGGCCTGGGGGGAGGAGACAGACGCAGGGTGGGGTTGATGTAGGTAGCACCTCTGTCCTCACCCTGAGAATGCGGCTCCGTTTCAGGAGACTTGATAACAGTCTCACGAGAACACAAATACACACCACGTATCATAATTAGACTGCAATGGAAATGACGTTCAGCCCAGTGATTTCTCTGTCGCCTGGGGGCTGGGACGGTTACCAGAGAACATGAATTTTGGCCCAGAACTTGCCATCGCTGGCCATCCTGCATCCAGGTCCCTCACAGAAGAGCGTCACTTTGTGGAGTCTCAGACTGAAGACACCAGCGCCCTCCCCCATGGCTGGCTGTGCCCCGAAAGTTACCTTTGCAGGAGGCGTCTCTGTCAACCCCCTTACTCTCTGCTCTCTTGGCCTCAGACTGCAAACCCTCAAGAGTACAAGATTGATGGAAACTCCAGCTCCGTGGGCTCAGGTGGGTCTGGCACCGTGGTGCACACGTGGAAACTGAGGCTCAGAAGAGGTCCCTCTCTGCTTAAAGGTGTGCCTCATCCTCTTTCCCTTCCTCTAGAAATTATAAAATTCTGGTGATGGAATTGAAGACCTCCCAAGATTTAAGATCTTTCCCCAACCCTCTTCGCCGGCCTCAGCTGACCTCACCTTCCCACACTTGGGGGGCCACCATACACCATACACCGTGATGTGCAGATCCCATTTCTTCTTTCCCCAAATGCCCTCCCCTTTCTCTGATCAGGCCAACTGCTAGTGAACCCCCAGACCCAGCCTCGGACCCCTCCTTAGTCCACCAGGAGAAGCCAGTCTCTGTCTCTTCCCCGGAACCTCTGCCAGCGTGAGTGAGGACCTCTAGGGCACCCCAGCACCCACCGTGGTAACCACCTGCTTTGCACGGTGGCTCTGCCTCTGGATGCCCTCTCCACCCTTCCGGACCCAACTCGAGGGCCCTCTTCTACAAAGCTTTCCCCGTAACTGTGCCTTCCTCAGCTGGGGCTGCCATAGCCAAAGGCCACAGACTGGGCCTAATCAGCAGACAATTATTTTCTCCCAGCCCTGCCGGAGGGAGCTCTGTGATCAGGGCGTGGCAGGGTTGGGTCCTGGTGCAGCTCCACCTCCTAGTGTATTAGTTTATAGGCGTGTCCTCTCATGGAGGGGAGAGGGGGAATTCTTTATGTCTCTGTATAAAGACCTGAATCCCATTGCATAAGCCCCACTCTAATGACCTCTTCTAACCCCAACTGCCTCCCCAAAGCTCCACCTTCTCCCAAAGCTCCACCTCCTAATTACCATCACAGTGGGGACTGGGGCTTCAACACCTGGATTTGTGGGGCATAAACATTGTGGGGACCCTGGCGCCCTGGACGTTGCCATCTCTGGGTGGGTGGATGCTGTCCTCTCATGGGTTTCCCTGGCCCTTGAATCCTGCAGCCAGTCTTCCTGGACGCATGGCCTGATGTTACGAGTTGTTACAGGCAGGTTTATGGCCCATCCTTCCGGAAGTCACCCCAATCCCGAATGTCCCTAAACACCTCTCTTTTCTCTGACTTTTGTTTCCTGTTTTAATTAGAAACACAAATTAAGGTATTTGAGGGCTTACTACTTATTTTAAGGGCTTTAATGTTGTGTGACCAGTGACCTCAGGAGCTATGGGTGGCGAGGGGGGCACACAGCCCATTCCTGTCCCCAGCCGGGCCCTCGACCGGCTCCCCTGAAACATCCAGCTGGAAATGAGCCTGGTTTCTACTTGGGTGGAGGCAGGCATAAGTCCTGGCTTGAGCTGCAGGTAACTGTGTCTCGGGGAGTTGCCCTTCCTGAGCCCGGCTCATCCAGGCAGAAGCCACATTCATAGTGTACCA
>NW_012107075.1:953404-957353 GCF_000951045.1 Mandrillus leucophaeus | reverse complement strand
CTGAGGCAGGAGAATGGCATGAATCCGGGAGGCGGAGCTTGTAGTGAGCCAAGATCGTGTCACTACACTCCAGCCTGGGCGACAGAGCAAGACTCTGTCTCAAAAAAAAAAAAAAAAAAACCCACACAGAGGACAAGTGCAGTGGCAGGTAGGTCTCAGTTAGTTGTCCAAAGGGGAGCATATAGAGACTCAGACACAGGAAATATGAAAGGAAATTTGAGAGGAGTGGAAGATAGAGTGAGGCAGACTGTCTACATGTCAATAGGACTTCCAGAAAAAGAAAAGAAAGAAGGAGAACCAGGGTGGAAGAAAGAGAGGGAGGAAGAGAGAAAAGAAAATGGAAACAGAGAGTATTGAACATAATGCCAAAGAAATGTTGGAATTAATTAAAATTAGGAAACTCATAGACTGAGAGCCTAATTCTAACCTGGATAAATATAAATCAATTAATATCAAGCTACATCAGTGAAGGACCATGAAATTCAAAGGCAAAGAAAATGATAAAAGGACTCGGATCACCTACAAGGAAATGACTTATGACAACAACGTACATATTAAACATGACAATGGAAACCAAAAGAAAGTGAAGTTCTATCTTCAAAGAGGCACCTTAGCATTTTCAACTGTGATGCTGTCATTCAGCAATGAAGGTAAAGGACGTTTCAGATAATTAAACCTGATAGAGTTTATCTCACTGCAGACATTTCTAATATATTTAGTTCAGAGAGAAGGAAAATGATACAAAAGGATTGTTGAGTGAAAAAATGATAGCCATGTTAGCAAACCCCTCAAAAAACCAGTAACTACAGAGAGTAAGAGAGAGCTGTTTATTTCTGGAGCTAAAAGATCTACATTGCTGCTAAGTAATCATCCCAATAGGTTTTAGGACACGACCTGATGAATACAGGTACAATTCCCCATTGTAAACCTGAATATTGGGACATCCCTTGTGCCAGACTCGCTGGTGGGAACAGCACGTTCAAGGATTAAAAAATACCCAACCCTTCCTTCCATGAACACCTTAAAATGAACCTTAAAATGAACACCTTTAAAATGAACCACCTTAAAATGAAGGGCTGGCTGGTTGCGGTGGCTCATGCCTATAATCCCAGCGCTTTGGGAGGCCCAGGCGGGTGGATCATTTGAGGTTGGGAGTTTGAGACCAGCCTGGCCAGCATAGTGAAACCCCGTCTCTACTAAAAATAATAATAATAAAAAATTAGCTTGGTGTGGTGGTGTGCCTCCGTAAGCCCAGCTACTGCGGAAGCTGAGGCAGGAGAATCACTTGAACCTGGGAGGTGGAGGTTGCAGTGAGCCGAGATTGCACCACTGCACTCCAGCCTGGGTGACAGAGTGAGGCTCTGCCTCAAAATAAATAAATAAATAAATGGTCTGTAAACAGATCGTTGTGCCAGCTGAATGTTCGGTATCTCCAGCCCTTTATTCGGATTATCCCCAGCACTTCTCACAACAACCCCACGAGATACACCCTGGGGGGATGCCCAAGGCCTGGTCTTTCTGGCTTTCAGCCTTGCCCACTTCCACCAAGTTCATGACATTACAGACAGAACCTTTTCCGTAAATGAGCATCTCTCTGAAGTGCTTCTCTAGTAAATCACTTTAGCGGGGACCGTGCCCTTCGAGATCGACTTCCAGCTCCTTTATCTGGTTTCTGAGGGTCTTTATCTCTGGCCTCTGGTCTTTGCAACCTTAACTCCCCCCTCTGATATTGGTCTCCAGGAAACGTTTAACGAGTGAACGAAAGGCTCCCCTTAGTCACAACAGTCCTCTGGATGAGGCAGAGTAGGGCACAGAGATTGAGGTTGTCTGTCCAAAGATGCAACCATAAACACGGGTCTAGTTACACGAGAAAGCATCTGCACATCGTGAAAATCACCTTTCTTCTTCTGGTTTTTTTCTTTTTTGAGATTGAGTCTCACTATGCCACCCAGGCTGGATGGAGGAGAGCAGTGCCACAATCTTGCTCACTGCAGCCTCCATCTTCCGGGTTCAAGTGATTCTCCTCCCTCAGCCTCCTGATTATTTGGGATTGCAGACCCATGCCACCTAGCCTGGCTAATTTTTTTGTATTTTTAGTAGAGATGGGGTTTCCCCATGTTGGCCAGGCTGGTCTTGAACTCCTGACCTCGTGATCCTCCTGCCTTGGCCTCCCAAAGTGCTGGGATTACAGGCAAGAGCCACGGCGTCCATCCACCTTCCTTCTTTATTGGTGTTCTTTGTGCTTTTTGGCTTATTTGTCATCCAAGATTAATATTTATCTAAATAATTATTTTCAAATAATATATCAAGAAATCAATATTTCAAGCACAAGCCTTCCAACTCACACAGGAAATTCTGTATATTTTCAGAACCATGCATCAAATGCACTCTGGCTTGAGATGTGGAGGAACACAGCTCCCATGTTACAACCCTCTCCTGGTGCATTCATTTACTTATTCACTGTGCATGGTGTGTGGGGCCCTGGCCTGTGCCCCTGTCAGAGGACACAGGGGAGTTTCTGAGAGCTGCTGGACACTGAGTGGACACCAAGCATCTGGGGAGTGCTGAGGCGAAGACTCGCCTCACCTGTCACCAGGAAAGCCAAGCATGCGTGGATTTAGTCTAGAAACTTCCTCCCAATTGTTCATTTAAAAATGTTCTCCATCCTTGAGGAATCTCATTTACCCAGCAATCCCATTACTGGGTATATACTCAAAGGATTATAAATCATTTCTACTATAAAGACACACGCAACTATAAAGACATACATGTTTATTGCAGAACTATTTACAATAGCATAGACCTGGAACCAACGCAAATGCCCATCAATAATAGACTGAATAAAGAAAATATGGCAAACGCACACCATGGAATACTATGCAGTCATAAAAAAGAATGAGATTATGTCCTTTGCAGGGACACGGATGAAGCTGTAAACCATCATCCCCAGCAAACTAACACAAGAACAGAAAACCAAACACTGCGTGTTTTCACTCATAAGTGGGAGTTGAATAATGAGAACACATGGACACAGGGAGGGGAACATCACACACCAGGACCTGTTGAAGGTGGGGAGGGCAAAGGGAGGGGGAGTATTAGGACAAATACCTGATGCATACAGGGCTTAAAAACTAGACGACGGGTTGATAGGTCCAGCAAACCACCATGGCACACATCTACAATGTAACAAACCTGCACGTTCAGCACGTTTCCCAGAACTGAAAATAAAACAAAATTTAAAAAACAAACAAAACAAAACAAAGTTCTTCTCCCCACACCTGAGAAGAGAGGCTTTGCTTTCCTCTTGGACCACGTTCAGAGAGATGACACCTTCTTTTGTGTTCGATGGGTTGAGATGGGTTTCTTCATTTGGACTTGGCTGATGGAAGCTTTGGCCGGTTTAAAGAAACGTGTCCTGTGCTGATTTGGCACAAAACTCACATCAGATCTTCTTTAAAAGATCCTGAAGTACATGTCCCGTGTTGCCGTCCCAGTGGATTGCACGTAACTGCACAATTAACAACATATTTTCACAGTCTCCACCTTGCAGAGGAGTAGAGTCTGCACTTTGTAGTTTCTTCTAGACGTTTTAAAAATAGAAAAACTTATTTGGAAGAAGATTTCCTATTAGAACAGCAAAGAAAACCCCAAGTCTCTGGGGAAGTATTTGAAGCCCAAGTTCTGTAATGATTTTCAAGTTCAAAGTTGGGCTGCTAATGAGATGCTCCAGCCTTGGGCTCCGCAGGTGGCTGCTACGATCTCATTAAAACGGAGGCACCTGTTTCTATGTTAAAGCGTTATCTGCCAGCCCCTCTCCACTTGGGGTGAGTCAATTAATATGGGCAGAGGTTTTTAAGACCACAATGACTCCAGTTATCAAGACCCTTCTCCAAACCAGACAGCAGGCCTGGGGGGAGGAGACAGACGCAGGGTGGGGTTGATGTAGGTA
>NW_012107075.1:944883-950414 GCF_000951045.1 Mandrillus leucophaeus | reverse complement strand
TAAGTCCTGGCTTGAGCTGCAGGTAACTGTGTCTCGGGGAGTTGCCCTTCCTGAGCCCGGCTCATCCAGGCAGAAGCCACATTCATAGTGTACCATGGTGCCCTGTAAGGTGCCGACAGACGCCAGCTCTGACATCACCCATCGGCCCCACATGACACTCAGTCTGAGGAAGTTCTCGTGAGGAAACTCTTCAGTGGGTAGGCAGAAAGGGAGGGAAGGAACCCGTGTCATGGGATGCCTGCTAAGTGTCTCATGCTTCGCTGGGGTCTCATCCCATCCTTGCTACAACTTCCTGGCCGGGAACTAATGTCCCACTTTACAAACGCAGAAACCAGGGCCTAGAAAGGAGGCTGGGGGATCCCGGGTCTCTCTGGATTCCCGGCCTCTCCTGGTCAAAGTGTGCAGTCTGTGCTTCTGTCATGGAAATGGTCCTCGTTCCAAGCCTGTCCTGATTCCTCCCACCTGAGGAGGCCCCCAGGTCCCCCATTCTCCCTGCCCCACGCGGCGTGGTGATCGCCCACGCCTGGGCCGCTCCCTCCTCCATCCAGAGTCCACTACGCATCTGTCTTGAGGGAGGCTTTGCTAAGATGCATTTCAGTTCATCTAAAATTTAGGAAGCCGTAGCAGGGAGGGAGGGTTGACCTTTCAATCCTGCATGCACGGCTGAGTGATTTTTAAACCGGGACAAGTGTTATCTGGAGCAATGACATCGTTTCCATCATCAGAGGCCTGGGGCCGAGCTGCCCATCCATGCGCCTGAGGCTTCAGCTCAGGCTCCAGGGCACCTTCCCTCCAGCCTGCAGGGGCGGCTCCTGTTTTCAGCTGGTTCTCTGTCTGTGTTGTGTTGGGAGACCCCAGTGCGAAAGTCTTCCCCCAGGGACATCCCCCCGACCAGAAAACGACCCCCTTCAGCCTGAGATGAGTGGCTTCAGCTGAATGTGAGGAAAGAAGAGTAGAAGAAAACAGAATTCCTCCGACTTCAAGTCTTCAAAAATGGAGGCCAGCAGCAAGACCGATTCTGAATAATACAGGAGTTCTAATTAATGCTGTTAATCTTGAGAATCTATCCGGCATCTTCCCACGGCAGCTGCTCAGTGTCCTGCCTGGGGCTCTGATGGCCCCGGCTTGCTTTCTGGCTGCACCAGGCACTGGCTGCACGAGTTACTCACACCGTCGGAGTGCAGGGTCCCCGTGTGGTTCCTGCGGGTCTCAAATGAGATGGCGGCACTTAGGAGAGCGTCCAGCACGTGTTCGGTGCTCACGGAACCCTAGCCTGGCCTGCCCTCCCCACCTGTGTGTGGCTCACAGCCTATGGGGGCCATGCATCAGTAGTGGTCCTTGTGACCTAGCCTGCCGTCTCCTCCCAGGCCAGGCCGTGTGGCAGCCTCAGCACGGGCCCTTCCTGGTCCGCATTCTAGCTGCGGGGGAAGGAAGAGCTGGGGTTCCTGGAGTTCTCCTTCCGGGCCCTTTCTCTTCATCCATACACAGGGCGGTGGAGTGGAAAGGGGGCGGGGGGCCAAGGATGCTACCGTGTCCTTCTGCTCCTACCCAGGCTGAAGGTCTGGGCCACCTGTCCAGGGGTGCTCAACCCTTGCAGCTGCCTCCTGTGCTCTCGGTGTCCCAGGGAGACCCAGCTGTCATAGCCAGGGCCCTCCAGCCCCCTCCCCAGCCCCAGCTTGCTTCCCTTTCTAGGACCCAGTGTGCTGTGTGTCCCCAGGCCGTGGCTAATCTAAATTGTGCCCCCCCGACTTTATCCTCTCTAAACTTTTCAGCAGATTTTGCCTTCCAAGTCTGTCCGTGGCCCCCATCCATGTCCCGGGCCCTACCCCTGCAGTTTCTGGTCCCTGGAAAGTCACAGCGTTGGTCCCTCCTGTTCACTTTCTTCATGGCCAAGCTTCGTGACTGATGCCCCCGTTCATGCTTCCTTCAGAACCATCCTCCCTTCTGCCGTCTCAGGCAGCACTTGCATCTGAGAAGCTGGGGGAGGAGACCCAGCGCCCCCATTGTCCTGGTGAAGGTCGCGGCTGATGGATGATTCGTGGGGCAGACGGGGCTCCCCACTGGGCCCCGACTCAGGAATTCATGTTGAGCCGAGGAATCAGCAGGGGATGGCGCCAGGTGTGTACTTAGGGGAGCGGGGATTGAGAGGTGGCTCATTTGCACAGGAAGGTAAGACCAGTTCATTTGCAAGCCTCAACCTGAGGCTGAGAGACGGGCTTTAGCGTGAAAGTGACCAGGAAGCACAGACCACTTTAAGACAGTGAAGCACACAGCCATTGGTTCCTCTGAAAACCTCCCTCTGACCAAGGAATCGCTTTCACTGAATCCAGTCTTTGTGTCCTGGGAAGCCCACCCCAGACAGGTGCCTGGCCCCAAAGCACAAAGTCAGTGAGTGGAGGGTGGGGAGGCCCCATCCACGCCATGGGGCCGGGTCCAGCGTGCCTTAAGGCTCTGTTCTGGGAGGCGATTCCCTGGCAGAGGCACCGCCCTGCTCATCTTTCTGCTGAGGCCACGCCTGCAAGTCCCTGGCTCCATTCCCAGAGCTGCCTGGTGACCGATTGGCGGAGTCGATGGATTGGGCTTTGGAGAGGACCTTTTGAAAGCGCCCAAAGAGAGAGAAATCGATCTAAGTGGGGCCTTCCCAGAGCACACCTGGCAGTTCCAGGACAAGGCGCTTTGGAGGAAAAAGAAGCATAAATCCCCCCACAACCAGCACTTCTGCAGCTTCCCGTTTTCAGCTTTCAGCTACTTCATCTGAGCCTCCACACTTGCCTCCCCTTCCCCAGTCCCTGCTATGTCACAACATGTGTTCTGAGTCGCTATGGGGCATGAAATGCCCCGATGCCGTCAGGGCCTGTGATGACCACGTTGTGAAGCCGCCGGGTCCCCCGGCTTTGCCAGCAGCTCCCCTTTGACCTTGGATGAGTCAGCCTAGCTCTGAGGCTCTGAGGCTCTCCGTCCAGAGGACAGGCAGTTGGGATGAAGATCTCGAAGGCACTTTCTAGTTCTGACCTCCCAAGACCCCCTGCCGCCTTCCTGTGCTTCAGTTCAGGGACAGCCCGGGAAGTCCCCACCTGGAGCCCCTCCAGGACTCATCCCCGGCATGTCCCCGTGCCACTTGTAAGTGTGAATTAAAGACAACGGCTTCCATGTCTGTCCCCTCTTCAGCAAAATGGGGCATCTGACCAGCATGAATGAGGGGCCAGACTCGAGGACGTCTTCCCCAGAAGCTGTGGCTCTTGGCAATCCTCTGTGACGTGCCGCCTGGCTCACCCCCACCATGGCTGTCACTGGTGGAGTCCAGCCCCAGCCCCTGGTGGCCTCCTTGACCCTCATCTCTCCCATCTTCCCCTCCTCCATGTGCCACGGCAGCACTGAGGGCTGTTTCCGGAGAGGAAGGACTCCTGGGCCAACCAGTGCCCTGATCAGGTCTCCATCACTGCCTTCGTCCTGGGAAGGGGGCCTGGCTTCTCTGGCCTGGTCCCAGGCTTCCCCATCTAAAGCTTCTTTATTCCTCCTGCTTCTCCTCCAGCCCATTTCATTCACTTGATGCTTTGAAACAAAACCTCAGCCTGCCAGCCCCTGGCCCCTCCAGGAATTGTTAGTGGATGAGCCCACAGGAGAAGCCAGGTGCCTGCCCCCACCCTGGCTTCGGGCCTGCAGGGTCCTGGGCTGGGCAGGGTGCTTGGGGTGGGGGTGCTCCAGGTGGCTGGGAGGTCCTGCTGTAAGTGGCCTTCCAAGATCCTGTTTCCACTTCCCGGCTCGGACTTCCCTGTGTGCTGCCACGGGCACCCACATGAGCTCATCTGCCTCCCTGGTAGGCTCTGGTACATGGGAGCTGTGTTCCTGTGCTTCTCCCTGCCTCGGTGAGGGCAGCCGCTTGGCCAACACATCCTCGCTGGACAGAGCCTAGTGTGGATGCTTGGACTGGGGGTGCTGTCCACCTCCCGACCCCAGCAAGCCCTGGTGCTTATCCATCCTTGCGTCCGCTGCCACAGCCAGGGCAGATGGTCTATGCTGCTACCTGCACGTGGGAGGCACCTGAGTGAGGACTGGAGGTCACGAGGTCTCAGCTCTGTGGCTCGTCAGGGGCCCCACTCATCCGCCTTGAGAACCATGCTCCTGTGCTGGGCCAAAGTCTTGCTCTTTCTGTTTTTGTTTTTGCTTTTAACATTTAAGTTGGAAGGAGTAAGAGTTCGATAAAAGTTTTTGTGCTTACTTTTTATTTAATTCTTCCTCTGGGGATCATAAAGTGAAAGTATTTAAATTTATATTTTGGAAGATAAAAGAAGCCTAACATCTTTCATCCACTTCATGCATTTTTACCAATTTTTTAAAACATTTTGTACTGGCATCCTGAAGGGTGCAATTTCATGAGTCAGGAGAATAAATAACAGATAAAAATAAATGGAGCTCGCAGCAAAGGTGAGTGTGAGTTTTCCTTAGGGATGAAAAAAATAAATGCACGGCAGGGGCAACCAGCCTCAGGGCAGACCTCACAAGGACCGAGGTGGGGCTCAGTACCTGAGGGCGAGGGATGGGTCTCACCTGGCATCTGCCAGCCTGCACCACGAGCCCGCACCCACCAAGGGTGTGTACCACTCCAGCAGAGTCACACACCCTGCAGTCATTCCCCAGGAGGCAGGAACAAGCTCATGTTTCGTGATCGAGAGCCTTACTTTGGAAATTCCATCAGACATCCCAGAGCAGCAGGACATCAGGTTGATGAAGGTGATGATGACAAGGAAGATGATGATGTTGCTCATTGAAATGTCACTGGACGCTTACTACGCATGTCCACCTCCCGACCCCAATAAGCCCTGGTGCTTATCCGTCCTCACGTCCGCTGCCACAGCCAGGGCAGACAGTCTATGCTGCCACCTGCACGTGGGAGGCACCTGAGTAAGGACTGGAGGTCATGAAGTCTCAGGTCTGTGACTCGTCAGGGGCCCCTCTCATCCGCCATGGTTTTCAAGGCTGGACCAAGGTTGTCTTCTTTCTGTTTCTGTTTTTGCTTTTAACATTTAAGTTGGAAGGAGTAAGAGACAATGTTGGAGGCATTACCTAATTCTGTCTTCTTCCCCTCCCCAGCTTTCTTGAGTTAAGATTGACAAATAAAAATTATATGTATTCTAAGATGTGAAGTGATTGCCACCATCAAGCTAATTGCCATGCCCATCACCTCACGTAACTATTTTTGTGGGTGTGTGTTGCTGGGGGGAGCACTTGAGATCTACTTCCTTAGCGAATGTCAAGTATACAATGCAGTTTTGTTAGTTATCACCACCATCCTGTTTATTAGATCTCCATGACTTAATCGTCCTGCATAACTGAGACTTTATGTTTGCTTAACCAACATCTTCCTATCTTCTCGAGCTGTAGTTTTTTTTTTTATCTGACAAATAGAAACAATGGTCCGGGCCAGGCACGGTGGCTTACACCCGTAATCCCAGCACTTTAGGAGGCCGAGGTGGGTGGATCACCTGAGGTCAGGAATTTAAGACCAGCCTGGCCAACATGGTGAAACCTCG
>NW_012107075.1:937213-943503 GCF_000951045.1 Mandrillus leucophaeus | reverse complement strand
TTTTATTTTTACTTTTTTGTATTTTTAGTAGAGATGGAGTTTCACCATGTTGGCCAGGCTGGTCTCGAACTCCTGACCTTGTGATCTGCCCACCTCAGCCTCCCAAAGTGTTAAGATTACAAGTGTGAGCCACTGTGTCTGGCCCCTTTGCTCACTTTTTGATGGGGTTGTGGGTTTTTTTTCTTGTAAATTTGTTTAAGTTCCTTGTAGATTCTGGATATTAGACCTTTGTCAGATGGGTAGATTGCAAAAATTTTCTCCTATTCTGTGGGCTGCCTGTTCAGTTTCTTTTGCTGTGCAGAAACTCTTTAGTTTAATTAGGTCCCATTTGTCAATTTGGACTTTTGTTGCACTTGCTTTTGGTCTGGAAACAACCCAATGATAAACTGGATAAGGAAAATGTGGCACATATACACCATGGAATACTACGCAGCCATAAAAAAGAATGAGTTCGTGTTCTTTGCGGGGACATGGATGAAGCTGGAAGCCATCATCCTAAGCAAACTAACACAGGAACAGAAAATCAAACACCACATTTTCTCACTCGTAAGTAGGAGTTGAACATTGAGAACACATGGACACAGGGAGGGGAACGTTACACACTGGGGCCTATTGGAGGTTGAGGGGCAAGGGGAGGGAGAGCATTGGGACAAATATTTAATGCATGTGGGGCTTAAAACCTAGATGACGGTTGAAAGGTGCAGCAAACCACCATGGCACATGTGTACCTACGTAACAAACCTGCACATTCAGCACGTGTGTCCCAGAACTTCAAGTTAAGAAAACAAAGGTGCAACACCTCCCCCATAAGCTCGATGCATATGTTTTGGCGGTTTGATTGATTGCAGCCTGCTAGGTTGCAAGGAAGATGGCTTCACCACGCTGTAGGGGCAGGTATGGCCAGAGGGGTTTTCTCTTTGCTACCACAAGTCCCTTCCTCATCATTTAAAGGAAAAAGCCGAAGTTGCAGGTGCATGCTACGTGACGCACGCCCCATAGCCACGTTCCTTCCAGGGCCCAGAATAACTTCAAATTCCAACAGTTTTAAGCTGGAATTATTTAATTTCACATAGATGAGTGAGGAATGGCTGAGCTGTGGCCAGCGTGTGTCCACTCCCCTCACCCTGACCCACCTTCAGGCTGGAGCCCCGAAGCCTGCGCTTGACAGGGTGGGGCCTTCCACCCTCATTTCCCGTGTCTGAGGTCATCTCTGGGGCAGGATGCCTCACCCTTATCTCTAGCCCCTTCTCTGCTTGTCCTCCCAAGAAAGAAGGCTGCCGCTGTTCTGAGTGGTCAGATCTGAGATTCCTTGGGCCACAGTTCATGAGTGGGTGACGTCGACGGGGACGCGTTCGTCCCTGAGAGCTCTTTTCCCTGCTTCCTACAGCAGAACACACAGAGCCATGTTCTGTCCCTGTCTGTCCACTCTCCCTGCAGGGAGTTTGATAAGGCTCCAGCTTCCGTGCTCATGGCGACTGTGTGGCTTTGGGACAGGCAGATGGACTCGTCCCTGGCCTCACAAGTGTGCCTCACAGGGAGGCTCACAGTGCACAAGGTCCCTGGCAGAGCCACCCTTCTGCCCGCTTCTCCCAGGCAGCCCCGCACTTGGGCAGGGGACAGGGCGAGTTTTCCTTCCCCCAGACGCTGGCTAGCACTTTGTTCACCACTTGGCTCTTGTTGGATTCTAAAGGACCTCAGAAAAATGGAAATGGAGGAGGTGGGCTTAGGCACCCGACTCCCCACCCAAATTCCACTGTGTTTCCTCCCAGGGCACAGGCAGAGGCAACTTTTTTCAATTCTCTCCTTGAGAAGGAGCTGGTTTACCCAGGCAGAAATCCTGCAGGCTGAACCCCAGGGCCCAGGCTGCTCCGGTTGCCTCAAAGTCACCTGGGGGACTTTTGAAATGCAAATGTCTGGGTCTCTGTTCTTTGACATTTTGATTTTGTGGCTCCAGGTGAGCCAGGGCGGATTGTTATGATGATTTTTCAATCTCCCTCAAGCAGTTCTGATGGGGCTTAGCCCTCTCCCGACAAGAAGTTGATTTTTAACTGGACCCATTTGAGCTGGATCCTGGGGTCTGTCCTTTGGTTGGGACACCAGGTTCCATCATTACACCTGCTGAGCTCATGTTCTCTAATAATAAAAACGGAAACATCATTCTATTTCTCCACTTGGTTGTTCAAAATACATGTATTGAGCATCTGTAGTTATAGATCATCAAATATCAGAATGATGATGACAGCTCCAGGGTTCGTTTGCCAGTGGGATTTTTCAGGAGGCGGAGCAGCGGGGAAAGTGACCTCCATCCTGCAGAATGGGCGGGGCAGTGAGGAGGCTCAGGTTCGCTTCAACCACGTGTGCTCTGCACACAGACCACATGCTGTGTGTCTGCGTCTGTGTGTGTGTGTGTGTGTGTGTGTGTGTGGCTGGTTGGGGGTGTGGGCAATGCTCAGCACCCAGACACTGGCTTTGTGGGCTGTGCTCCCAGATCTGATCATTCTTCAATCTGAGAGGAGACCTGCTGGGCACAGGTGTGGGAAATTTGGCACAGGCAGGTGAATGGCTGGGAGGATGCTGCTGGCATTAGGGCTTCTGAAGACTGAGGTCCATGCGTGCTCTTAGAGTGTCCTTTCCAGATCTGGTCTCTGCTGACTTTCCGGCTCCATCTCCCATCCTCCCAGCCACAGCCAGTGAGGCATGTTCCCAGCTGCCAGGTCCTCCTCCTCCTGGACACTGCTGGGTTTTTGGACCTTGCAGTCCCCTGTCAGGACCTGCTTCCTCTGTCTGTAGCTGGCTCACTCCCAGGCATCCTTTCCAGCACCCTCTGCCACAGGAGCCTCTCCACCTGTCACCTCTTGTGCTGCCCCCAGGGCAAGTCCGTGGGTTTCCACAGCACCTCCTGCACTCAAGTCCCCTCGCGGAGCACGGAGTGCCGCTCCTCCCCTTCATTGGATTCATCCTGTCCTTAGGAGTGAGGCAGGTGGGGGCCTCCATCAAGAGAGGGGATTCCTGGGGGGACCTGTGGATGCCTCAGGCTCAGAGACTCCACAGTAAGGCTACTCCACCTGGTGTAGGTGTGCTCAGGTGTCCCCTGACCTCCACCAGCTCCCTGCCAGCCTCTGCTTTAGAGAGCCCCTGTGATGACGGGTGTGCTCTATGTCCACACTGCCCAGTCTGCCCAGTAAAGGAGTCATCAGCCTAAACTGTGACTAGGAGAACCGAATTGTTAACTCTGTTTAGTTACAGTTAATCTGAAGGTAACCGGTCCCACCTGGTCAGGGGCTACTTATGGGCTGTAGGAAACCCCGCAAGACTCAGGGACCAGCCAGGGCTGCAGAATCCCAGGGAAGCCACTCAGGTGAGCAACAGAAAGGAGGCAGGAGGGAGGCAGGAAGGAAAGGCGGCCTTCCCAGCTTACGGGGCGTGCGTGTGGGCGTTAGGGGGTGGGGCAGGTTCTGCCAAGGTTCATGGTCCCCACAGGCTCCTTGTCAGGGACAACCCACGCCTGACAGTGCTATGGTGCATTTTTGGGTACATGCTGAAAATAGAAGTAACCTAATAAGGTAAAAGCACACTTTTTACTCTTATAATTTTGCCTGGAGATCAGCTACAGGAGGAAAGCGTGTGGCTGCCTTTACTAAAGCTGTAATTGAAAAAGTCTGCCCCATGAGGAACACTGAGCCTGGAGGGTTTGTCCACAGCCCACTTCACCCTCCCTGAGACTGGCTGGGGGCCTGCGGTGGTGGAGGAGGGGCAGCAGCTGAGCAAGGCTGGAAGCTCCAGCCCAGTGGGGAAACAGGCAAGAAAACCATGGACTCGGCATCTGATGCCTAGTGGGTCCTTTATGATGTCATGGGGTCCCTGGGGCACGTGCCAGGGGACTGAGGAGACAGGAGACCTATGGACTCAGCACCTAGCATGCAGGGGTGCTTTATGATGTCATGGGGTCCCTGGGGCATGTGCTAGGGGATGAAGGAGGGTCAGTTCTCTGAATGTAGAAGAGAGGATGTGCAGATCATAGGACAGAAGTATGAAGGGATCAGTACTGGACGGAGCTGGGCTACAGGCTGAGTTTGAAGACCTCTGAGATGCTTTCTGCAGCAGAGGTTTATGAGGACTGCCACTTGGGCCCCAGGAGCAACAGGGTGCAGGCTGGGCTAGTCAGTCATGACTGGCAGAGCTTAGGGAACTGCAAAGGGCTTGGGGAACTGAATCAGGAGACTACACAGAGGGGCTGGCTGTGGGCCTGGGGTCTACACTGCCCTGTAACATAATGGACCTCAATAACCATGACCACCTACTGCATGCAATCACTGTGCAAGGCCATTCTGTATACTGAGTCATTTTATTTTCACTGGGAACAGCGGCATTATTCTCCTTTCTTGAGAAACAAAAGAATTGAAACTCCTGATCCAGCTCATGGACAGTCAGGTTGGAAAACCACAGCACAGTGCGATCAAACCCTGAGTGCCCACAAAACCGTCCCTCAGGCCACATCAGGATGCCTCTCCCCCCCAGACTCCCAGAGGCACATCCAACTAAAACCTCTCACAGATAAGACTGACCCAGAAAGTGGAAACTGATCAATCAGGCACTTGCCACATCTCCAGACATACCAGAGAGTGCCATTCAGTGCCCAGAACAGGCAGAGGGGCTGAGAAGCCACAGGGCTGGGTGACTGGGAGGGTAGAATCAGACCATCGGGGTGTGACAGGGGGCAGGGCCCTCAGCCTCGGCAGAAGGGGATCTCACAGCCACAGCTGACCCAGAAGATGCGGGTGTGGGAGTTGCTCTTTGGGAGGAGGAAGTACCTGGGGAGGGGGGCATACCTGGAAGCCACAGCAACCCCGAGTTGCAGGATTTCCTGACCAGCGCATCCATGGGCTGAGTCTTCAATACCCTGAGATTGCATGAAAATGTGAGAGTGGATTCATTCTTCTGAAACAACATCTATGGACTTCTCAGAGTCTCCATCTGGCCGGCGACCCCATAAATAAAGGACCCTGCTCATGTAGCTCCTGCACCTGTGGGTTTTCTCCACCCCAGCTCGTCTCTCTCTGCCCTACCCACCTCCTGCAGGTCCCTCCACGTCTCCCTTCTCTCATTCCCTTAAAGTTGCTCCTGCGTCTCCCTGCAGGGAGTGGCCCAGGAGTCTTGCCGAGGTTCTCAGTGTCTTCTACCCGCCGTCTTGTCTCTTTGCTAAAAGAAGGCAGCTTTGCCTCCTTTCCATGTTCCCATCCGGACAAATAAGCATGAATGTTTCGAAAAGAACTCAATAGCTTCAAGCAACAGAAACGATGGCGCCCGGAGGCCAATCCTCCATTCCTCACTCATGCCACAGCCGGTCCCTGTGTCCAGCACGTGGCCATGTAGCACAGCCAGGGGACACTGTGAGCAGGAGGAACCAGCCCATCTTCAGGGAACTGAGGCTCATCCCCCAGCAAGAATAGGTCCACCACCAAGGGCCAGGTGCCCCAGGTCTGCCAAAAGCATGGTGACCCGGGTGTGGGTGCCGAGTGTATGAAATCATGGCAGCTCATTCTTTCTCCAAGTCGTCTGAAAAGGTGGTAACACACAGGGCCCTGTGCTGGACGCAGAGTGGGCCTGAACTCTCCCAGGCAGTCCCCAGATTCTCTTTTCCTTATTTCTCTGCTGCCGTTCCCCACCCAGCCTGTTGAACCAGGGCTGTGCATTGGTATTCATTTACACCAGGACAGAGCCGGGCAAGGAGGGCACAGTGGTCTCCCCGGGGAACAGACAATGGTATTAAAAGCAACATCACTTCCCCATTGATTGACTGGTACCTTTGTCCCTCTGGGGTGGGCAGCATCACAGTGCCAACCAAACACAGACTGACTGCAAACCACAGCTCCGGGAAGCCTGCCCTCCACCACTGTCTTGTAAAATTCATCGTTTTGCTTCTGTATTCCCAGCTCCCTGTATTCATCTCTCAATTACAAGTACACAGGAGTCGGATGAGATAGGGTTAGGATTCAGGCTTTGCTATTAACAAGCTGTGTGACCCCAGGAAAGACAGCTAAACCCTCTCACTGTGAACGCTTGATTTAAAGATGCAGATAGTCACGCTCACTTCTCAAGAGAGACACAATGGATCTAAAACCAGCTTACGTGTCACATAGTCTCAAAAGTGTGTTCTGTAGGTAGAACAAAGTTCTTTCCGGTCCTGGTCAGGGATGACATCTAGTTAAGAGTCTCGAGAAACAGTGGCTTAAACCAAGTGGGAGTTTTATTATCATTGAAGGAGAAACGCAACTTGCTACCTCTGGTTC
>NW_012107075.1:914343-937163 GCF_000951045.1 Mandrillus leucophaeus | reverse complement strand
GATAAGACTGACCCAGAAAGTGGAAACTGATCAATCAGGCACTTGCCACATCTCCAGACATACCAGAGAGTGCCATTCAGTGCCCAGAACAGGCAGAGGGGCTGAGAAGCCACAGGGCTGGGTGACTGGGAGGGTAGAATCAGACCATCGGGGTGTGACAGGGGGCAGGGCCCTCAGCCTCGGCAGAAGGGGATCTCACAGCCACAGCTGACCCAGAAGATGCGGGTGTGGGAGTTGCTCTTTGGGAGGAGGAAGTACCTGGGGAGGGGGGCATACCTGGAAGCCACAGCAACCCCGAGTTGCAGGATTTCCTGACCAGCGCATCCATGGGCTGAGTCTTCAATACCCTGAGATTGCATGAAAATGTGAGAGTGGATTCATTCTTCTGAAACAACATCTATGGACTTCTCAGAGTCTCCATCTGGCCGGCGACCCCATAAATAAAGGACCCTGCTCATGTAGCTCCTGCACCTGTGGGTTTTCTCCACCCCAGCTCGTCTCTCTCTGCCCTACCCACCTCCTGCAGGTCCCTCCACGTCTCCCTTCTCTCATTCCCTTAAAGTTGCTCCTGCGTCTCCCTGCAGGGAGTGGCCCAGGAGTCTTGCCGAGGTTCTCAGTGTCTTCTACCCGCCGTCTTGTCTCTTTGCTAAAAGAAGGCAGCTTTGCCTCCTTTCCATGTTCCCATCCGGACAAATAAGCATGAATGTTTCGAAAAGAACTCAATAGCTTCAAGCAACAGAAACGATGGCGCCCGGAGGCCAATCCTCCATTCCTCACTCATGCCACAGCCGGTCCCTGTGTCCAGCACGTGGCCATGTAGCACAGCCAGGGGACACTGTGAGCAGGAGGAACCAGCCCATCTTCAGGGAACTGAGGCTCATCCCCCAGCAAGAATAGGTCCACCACCAAGGGCCAGGTGCCCCAGGTCTGCCAAAAGCATGGTGACCCGGGTGTGGGTGCCGAGTGTATGAAATCATGGCAGCTCATTCTTTCTCCAAGTCGTCTGAAAAGGTGGTAACACACAGGGCCCTGTGCTGGACGCAGAGTGGGCCTGAACTCTCCCAGGCAGTCCCCAGATTCTCTTTTCCTTATTTCTCTGCTGCCGTTCCCCACCCAGCCTGTTGAACCAGGGCTGTGCATTGGTATTCATTTACACCAGGACAGAGCCGGGCAAGGAGGGCACAGTGGTCTCCCCGGGGAACAGACAATGGTATTAAAAGCAACATCACTTCCCCATTGATTGACTGGTACCTTTGTCCCTCTGGGGTGGGCAGCATCACAGTGCCAACCAAACACAGACTGACTGCAAACCACAGCTCCGGGAAGCCTGCCCTCCACCACTGTCTTGTAAAATTCATCGTTTTGCTTCTGTATTCCCAGCTCCCTGTATTCATCTCTCAATTACAAGTACACAGGAGTCGGATGAGATAGGGTTAGGATTCAGGCTTTGCTATTAACAAGCTGTGTGACCCCAGGAAAGACAGCTAAACCCTCTCACTGTGAACGCTTGATTTAAAGATGCAGATAGTCACGCTCACTTCTCAAGAGAGACACAATGGATCTAAAACCAGCTTACGTGTCACATAGTCTCAAAAGTGTGTTCTGTAGGTAGAACAAAGTTCTTTCCGGTCCTGGTCAGGGATGACATCTAGTTAAGAGTCTCGAGAAACAGTGGCTTAAACCAAGTGGGAGTTTTATTATCATTGAAGGAGAAACGCAACTTGCTACCTCTGGTTCGATGGCCCAAACATCATGGAGCCAAGGTCTTGAATTTTTCTGAGTCTTTTCCTCAGGGTTAACAAATGGCTGCTGCGGCTCCAGGGATCACACCCATGTTCCCAGCAGATAGAAGGAGAAACCACAGGGAAGACCTTGCATCTCTGTGAAGAAATCCAGTCTTTCAAGAAGCCCCAGAAGATGTCTTTGAACATCTCATTAGATAGAATTATGTTGTTTGCCATTCCTTCCTGCAAGAGAAGTTGCAGAGTATGTTTTTTGCTGGACACATATTGTCCCTGGGGAAAAAAAAAAATCAAGGTTATTTTACCTAGAAAGAAGAGAGAAGGCTGGGTGCGATGGCTCACATCTGTAATCCCAGCACTGCGGGAGGCTGAGGCAGGCGGATCACGAGGTCAGGAGATCGAGACCCCGTCTCTACTAAAAATACAAAAAAGTAGCCGGGAGTGGTGGCGGGTGCCTGTAGTCCCCACTACTCGGGAGGCTGAGGCAGGAGAATGGCGTGAACCTGGGAGGCGGAGCTTGCAGTGGGCCGAGATCGCGTCACTGCACTCCAGACTCCAGACTGGGAGAGAAAGCAAGACTCTGTTTCAAAAAAAAAGAAAAGAGAAAAGAAAGAAGAGAGAATAGACAATGGGTTTGCGACTACCAGCGTCTACCATAGAGGGTGAAAGGTGTGGTGGGTACGCAAATGGGGGTCTTTAATGGCCAAATCCACCAGGGAAATGCTGGCTAAATCCAATGAGGCAAGCATTTCGGTCCTACACACACCAGGAATTTCTGGCAGGGCCACCATAGGCAGCATTGCCCACCTCACACTGACCTGGAGCCTGGAGCTTTTTGAGAACACTGTGTGATTCTGTCCTGCAGGAGGGCTCGCTTGGGAAGACATCGGCTGAGCACATATTTCAACGCGCATGTGAGCAAGTGGTCCCTCAGCGTCCACCTCTGTGCTGAAAGAGCCTCATGGGCAGGGTGGGCTTCCCGTCACCAGCCCCTGAAACAGTGCCTAGCAGGCAGGCGCTCAAAGAATGCCCAGGAGATGAGGGTCCAGTTAGGCAACTATTCCATTAACCACGAGAGCTTCTGCTGTTTCTGATCTCAGACCCCAGATGTATTTGGGGACTAAGGGAGCAGGCGATGTGGGTGGGTTCCACACCGCAGAGAGGACTCCTGTGCAGTGTCATGCACGCCCAACCCTCTGCCTGTACCTCAGGAGTGACAGGTGGGCCCGGAGACAGCACCTTCCTGCTCTGAGCGCAGCGCTGTGGATGGCTGTAAAGCCCCAGCTGTCCTTGATGACCCCAGCGCCTCCTGACCTGCAGGCTGCACCATCTTTGTGAGTTACGTGCTTTCCCGATGCTGCTGTGCGCTCACCTTGAGGCACGATCAAGCAATCTTGCCAGAGTCTTCGTTTGTTTGATTTTTGGTTTTGCTCTTTGGCTGATAGAAACAGTAAATATAAATGCACTTGCCCTGCGCTGTGGGCTCTCGAGATGTGCTGGGTTCAGTCTCCTGCAAAGGGAAGGATTTCAAACCAGTTATGAGAAAGGAGCCGGCTCTCAGTGCGGCCACCAGGTCCCTGTTGACATGCACTCCTCCCGCCCCCACCCTGTGTCCTTAGCCGGTGACAGAACAAGCCGGACAGCACAGGAGGCTCATGGTCCTTGGTAGGAACCTTGTTCTTCTCTGAGCTGTTGGTTTGCGCACCTGCTTCAAGATGCAGTTTCTGGTTTCCTGGCCAGCTCTCAGAGGCCTTGCTGCCTGCAAGAAGTCCCTGACAGAGCTCCCTCAGCCCCTGCCCCCATGCTTGGACATGGCTCCCACCAGCAAGGAGGCTTTGCTGTGAGGGAAACCAAAGCAGGGCGTGGTTGAGTCCTTGGTCTTCCCAGGCACCGTGAACATGCTCTGGACACACTGTGGAACGAGGCCATCTATCTCCCTCATTTGGAAGCTCTGTGACCACACACAGCTGCTGCAGCTCCAGCCAGCCCGGCCCGTGCCTCTGCCAGGGAATGTGCTTGTCTGTATCCCTGCAGTCGTGCTGAACGCGGTCCAGTGGCAGACTCCCCCTGCCTCTGTGGTGCTGGGCATGTGGACAGTTCCCAGGTGAACGCACAGCGAAGGCAGCCCCCGTGCCGGGTGCAGGGTGGAGGCATCCCAGGCAGGACTTTGCCAACGTCTGTGGCAGTCACTTCAGAGTTCCAGCCGCTGCTGAAGATGACTTGGCAAAGGTCAGAGAGTGAGACTCCCGGGGCTACGAGACCCTTTCTATGGGTGGCCTGAGGCTCATACAGGCAAAGAGATGACCTGGGTGAAGCCACGTGGATATTTTTTTTTGCAGGTCTGGGGCTCCAAAGCAAGCTGCATAACAAGCGTCCTCATTCCAGGCCCTGCCAGTGGCAGCCAGGACCATGTCCCGGTAGACACGCGTCCAGTACGGAAACAAATCAACTTAGACATAGTGGAGCGTCAGGTCGATTGCTAAGATGTTTGTCAAAAATCCAGGACATCGGCTTTACAGGTGGACACCACTGTCCCGCGTGGGAAGCCTGGTCCCACTCAGACCCTGCCCACCCTGCTACCAACCCAGCTGCCATCTTCCTCAGACGCCAGCAGAGAGAGCAGAAGGGCCCTCCGCTCCCAGCACATAGGCCCGATTGAATCTTCAGGACAGAAGAGCACGCCCAGGGTGGGGTCTGACCTACCCAAGCTCACACAACTGCTGAGCAGCAGATCTGGGTCCTGAACCCCCAAACTCTGATAAGATGCAGGCTGCTTCTTGCCCACACAGTAGGTAAGATGTTTGGACAGTCTCCCGCCTCCCCAGAAACTCACTCTGGGTTCGATGTTTCAGGTTGGCAACGCCGTGGCAGTCAGCCTGCAGTGAAAACAGCCGGGTTGCTGTAAGCTGGGGCCCCTGCTGGCGACAGGGTTGGAGGCTGACTGTAGATTGAGGCCTGTAGAACCCTTCAGTAATTCCAGCAGAGGGAATTGGGGCAAGGTGGCCATGTGGCGAGGGCCTTCCTCATGGAGCCCGGTGTGCAGGCACAGGGCAGGAGTATGCATCGTGGCACTGGGCACCTGACCCTCCTGGGGCAGGCTGGTTCTGTGGAGCATGCGCTGAGTAGGTGCTCAGGCCCCTCTCACCCCTCCCTCTCACTCCCACCCCTGACTCAGCCTGCCTCTGGCCTCTTTGTTTTTTTCTTTTGTTTTTGAGACAGAGTCTCGCTCTGTCACCCAGGCTGGAGTGTAGTGGCGTGATCTCGGCTCACTGCAAGCTCTGCCTCCCAGGTTCATGCCATTCTCCTGCCTCAGTCTCCCAATTAGCTGGGACTACAGGTGCCTGCCGCCACGCTTGGTTAATTTTTTTGTAATTTTAGTGGAGACGGGGTTTCACCGTGTTAGCCAGGATGGTCTCGATCTCCTGACCTCGTGATCCATCCGTCTTGGCCTCTCAAAGTGCTGGGATTACAGGCGTGAGCCACCGCGCCCGGCGTGCCCCTGGCCTCTTAATGGCAACTGTCTGGTCCTCATGGGCTCCTGGCTGACACTGCGCAGGGGTGTCCTCAGCTCCCACAGCAGCCAGGATAGAGACGCACACCTGTGCAAAGTGTCTAAGATGCATCTCGGGGACCATGAGCCCCCCAGATGAAGGGCCTGGTTCAGCCTGATGTCTTTGTGCCCTGGTCACCAGGCACCATGGCTCCTGGGCCTTAACTCACCACAAAGATGCCCAGAGGATGAATGTGGCTCCTAGGGAGGTTTCAGGGGCCTCAACTGCTGCCCTACTTCCTTCTGGTTTCTTCCAGTCCAGGCCACTAGGGCCAGAGGTAGCTGGGGCGAGAACGGCAACCTATACACATCTCTGAACCCTCAGCTGTTGCTCTGTGCTCGCTGCCAACCTGCACCTCTGAGAGGTGGCTCTTCCCAGTCCTAGGGCCAGGCCATCAGCTGCCCCTCCCACTCTGCAGGAATGACTGGCCCTGGGCTCCACGGTCCGGTCCTTGTTATTCTCTGAGCTGTTGGTTTTCATGCCTGCTCCAGGATGGAGCTTATCCTTTCCTGGTCAGCTTATCCTTTCCTGGAGGCCCAACTGCCTAGAGCCATGAAAAGGGGGGTTACTGTCAAAATACGAGAATGGCTGAAACCTGTTCCCGGGAGGCTGGAAGTCTAAGAGTAGCCCTCCGCCCTACGGGCGCGAGCTGCTGTCCTGGGGTTTGAAGGACCATCTAGGAGGTCTCGCTGAGTGACCTCCAGGAAGACCAGATGGGATCTTGCTCCACACGCTTACTCTTGGTGACTTTGGGTCACTTGGTTAATTTCTTTAGGCTTTATTTCCCTTATCTGTGCAATGAGATTGGTGATGCTGCATTTAATGGAGATGGTGATGATAACAGGAGTAAAACACATTAAAGAGCCATGATAAATGGTCATCAAATGTGAGTTATTGTCCCCGTCAGATGAGAACTGGGCAGCAGGACTCCAGCCCTCTTCGGTGATCCCGAGAGCCATAGAGACGAGAGGGGTTGGGGGACCCAGGCAGACTGAGAGCTGTGAGGGAGGGTCCCCTGAGACCCCGGGCAGAGGAGAGGACACCCGTTATCCAGAAGGAGAAAGAACACAGTCATTTTAAACCAGCACTCACATGCAGAGGAGACCACCAGCCAGTTCAAACCTCCCTCCTGCCTCAGCCCCAGCCTCCAAATTCCTCTCTGTGGATACCCCACATTACCAGTTCCCCGGGTCTTCTGTGCACGTGTGAGCACACACAAATGTACCATCACACGCAGGCTTCCCTTTGTATCTCAAAAACCACGCCATCACACACGGACTTCCCCCTGTAACTCAGACGCTGGCCTGCTCATGTGCACGTTGGTCTGCGCCTCACTCTTGCGGTTAGAATTTATTGGGGATTTTTCCCTTCTCAGTAAATATGGTGCTCTTTTTTAAAACATTAATGACTACATAGCATTTTATTGTAGGGCTATATTGTAATTTATGTAACCAGCCTCCCCCCCATGCACAGACATTTATTTATTTTTTCCAATTTTTGCTGTCATAAACTGTGCTGCAATGAACATCACAGATCATATATTATTTGGCACAAGTATTAGAATGTTTGGGGAATAAATTCCTAGAATCAGAATTGCTGAGTCAAAGGTTAGACACCTTAGTCATTTTGAAAGCATTGCCAAATTGTCATTCAAACTGGCCATAAAACTTTACACTCTCCACTGTAATTTATAAGAGTAACTGTTTACCAACACCAGAGCCAACTCAGTGAGATGTCTGTGCTGTTGGCTTTTTAGTTTTTGTTTCTTTTTTTTTTTTTAATCAGTCCCAATCTGATTAGTTTAAAACAATATGTTATTGGGGTTTTAATTTTTATGGTTCTTGATAGACAACTGTGAAATTTTATTTGTTTAAATGGCCCTTATATTTCCTCTTTTCATGAAATCTTTATGCATATTTTTTAGCTTTATAAATTTTTTAAATGATTTGATAGCTATCTTTACATTTTAAGAAAATTATTCCTCATATGTTTTATCAATATTGATATATAGACATTTATCATGCATACCTGTATTTCAGAGTTTAATTTTTCTCCATTGGCTTTCTTTAGGTTATGTTGTCGACATTCTACTTAAAATTTTAGTAGAATTTAATGTTTTAAAATCTGGTTTTAATGTTAGTCTCTTGGGAGACCCTCCCTTATGCTACAAATATTTCTAAAATTGTCTCTGCTTTCTTTTCTTGCTTGTATTAGGGCCAAATCACTCAGGAGTGGAATATGATCCAGAGGTCCAGGCAAGGGAGTGCAGGAATTGAGGTGTGAATTTGTGACTCACTGCTGGAGCCTGAGGAAGCCGAGTGCACGGGGTGGGGGCGGGGAGTGGGCAGGGGTGTGGTCTCCGGAGAAGTGGAGGCTCTGCCTGCTCTCAGGGCACTTGGGGTGTGAGTTGTGCCATGTTCCGTGCAGCCCAGCAGCAAAGGGGCGCGCTTCTTTCCCACCTCTATATGCCACGGGCCACAGGCCCCGCCAGGGCCCCTGGGTCCCTGCAGTTAAGGGGAACCCTCAGGGAAAACCCCAGCCTAGGAAAGGGCGTTGGGCAGGTCACCAGCAGTCTCTGCTTCAGGACCTCTGTGTTTTTCCCTTCCCTTCCCTTCCCTTCCCTTCCCTTCCCTTCCCTTCCCTCCCCTCCCCTCCCCTCCCCTCCCCTCAATCCACTGAGATTTATGTTGTTGTGAGTAGTAAGGTAAAAATCCAATATCACTATTATTTTACAAACAGCTACACTGTCTCTCAACACATTTATTGAATTTTCCGTCTCCCCTATCCCGATTTTGAAATGGTGCTTTTAGTGCAGGCTAAGTTCCTGTATGCACTTGGGCCTATTTCCACAGCTTCCATTTGATCTGATCGATTGATCAGTTTATATTCCAATACCACACTGCTTTCATTAGCATAGCTATGTGTGATAATACTTGGTAAGTAGTGTAAATTCCTATTCCATACTCTTTTCATAACATCCCTCTCGGATATTGTAAACCCAACATAAAATTCTAAGGCCCCCCAGCCATCTGAATGGACTTCCTCCATGGCCAGGACACGCTACAGTTCCACCTAAAAGACAGGTTCAGTGCATGATGGGAAGTGGGGGTTGGACATGCCTCATTATAGCCCTCCAGCGTTAACATCAACACAGACCTCACGTCTGATAAGAAACACTTAACAATCCATTCCCTCTGAAGTCTGGTAACTGGAGGCTTCATCTGCATGGCAGAACTTCGGTCTCCAAGACCTCTTATTGTAACCCATTCCTTTCTACGGATAATAACTATTTCAACCAATTGCCAATCAGAAAATTTTTAAATCTACCTGAGACCCGGAAGCCCCCTCCCCACCCCCTGCTTCAAGTTGTCCCACCTTTCTGGACCGGGCCAACGTACATCTTAAGTGTATTTGATGGATGTCTCATGCCTCCCTAAACTGTATACAAACCGAGCTGCATCCAGATCACCCTGGGCCCGTGTTCTCAGGGTCTCCTGAGGGCTGTGTCATGGGCCGTGGTCACTCATATTCGGCTCAGAATAAACCTCTTTAAACGTTTTACAGAGTTTGACTCTTTGTTGACAATACTCTTGCTGGTTTGCCTGTGGGCTGTTCAGCTTGAGAATCTCTCTCTCACACACTGGAGGTTTAAATAAATACACACACATAATTGGGATCCTATACATGATTCAGACCCACGTGTATTCACACATCACTTCGGGAAGCGTTGGCTTCTGGATGTGGGCAGGCTGCCTCTCCAGGACCATGGTGGGACTTCGCATTTGTTCAGAGATCTTGGGATGAATTCCTGAGTCCTGTTCAATAATCTTCTTCACATAACATTGGGCATTGCTATTTTGGTTTATTCTTACACAGTTTTATAAACTTTATGTTCCTAATGCGTACATAGAATATTTTCTCTCATCTTATCTTCCTGTGCTGTTTAAATACAATTTTTTGGCTCCTCGGAATGATCTATTATAAATGTTTGTAATAAAACCAGTGTCCATACACTCACCCCTTAGGAAACAGAACACGCTGGAGTGCCAATTCGTGCACACTCCGCACCCCACTAAGGTGCCACCTGATCTGATTTTGCTTTCCTGTTCTCTTCTTTTCCTTTGTTATTTTACCAAACTGGTATCTCTCCCAAAGCAATGGATTGCTCAGTCTTTCTTGTTCGTGAGCTTTATCCAGATCGTACCAGTGTTTCTGCAATTGTCTGTGATTTGTGGTCGTCACTCAGCCGTGAAGGTCGAAGAGCCCTCCATGGAGATGGCCGTGGCCGTGGTTTACTCAGTGTCCTTGTGACATGGAATAAAATCGCAGAGTCTTTTGATCGCAGCCCATTCACTCGCTTCCCTGTTGACATTTGGGCCGGTTCCAAGTCTTCCGCTACCAGCAATGCTGCTGTGAATATTCTGTGCCCGGTTCCTGCTGTGTCCATCTACATTTCTGTGTTTTGATTATTTCTTGTTTTTCTGTTGTTCTGGGGTATATAATGAGACGTAGTTTTGCTGGGTCATAGGTGATGAACACCTTTAGCTTTTATAAAATGAAACCTAATTATTTCGTACTACCAAAGTGTTTACAGAAAGCAATAGTTAAGCAATTCCAGTGTTTCATCTATCTGTCTACAAATCTTTAAAAATTGTGTCAATCTTTTTGGCTTGAGATACGTATTTTATTTTTAATTCTTATTTTCCTGATTATTAATCAGATGCATTATTTATGCATTGATTGGTCTTTTAATTTTCACATCAGTGAAAAGCTTCTTGATCCATGTTGCCTGTTGGGTGTGTTTTAAACTATTAATTATTGAGAAGTTATTTTTGTTTTATATTTTAAATTTCAATTCTCTATCAGTCACAAGAATTGCAGATATGTTTTGTCAGTTGAATTTACCATTTTTGCGGTGAATTTTGATGAAAAGAAGTTCTTTTATGGTTTGTACTGTTATTTATTTCGAAAACCTTTCCAAAGCATTTTCTGATATTTTCTTCTAAAATGTTTAAATTTTTTCATTTGCATTTCAGTGGTTAAGTCACCTGTGTACTTAGACCGAGGCAGGGATCTGATCTACTTTTTCCTGTAGCTATCGGTTCAATTAGCACAATTTGTTGATGGTGTACCCTTCACCCAGTAATGTGCAAAATCTGCTCTGTTGTGTGTCAAATAGCCACAGGTCCTGCAGGTTTAAATACGTGTCTGTTGCTTCCGTATTGATAGAGGTTAGCTGGATATTAAATTCTTAGTCTTGCTCTCTTTCTTTGAGGGATTTGTTTTGGTTTTGTTGAATATTACAGTTGAGAAATCTTAGGCAAATGGATTTCTTAACCTTCATAGATGACTTAATCTTTTAGCATGCCTTTTCATAAACTGTTTATTTAAAAATTCAATGACCTTTATTTATTATGGTGTGTTCCAACGAGCAGTTGTTTGCTACCAGTTTTTTTTTTTCACTTTTTCCTGGTCTATGGGGTGCTCATTTAACATGTAGATAAAATAATTCTTTAGCATCTAGAATAACATTTTTAGTTATTTCTTTAAACATGTTTGCTAGGATATTATCTGGATTTTCTTTGTCGAGGAACACTAATTATTTGTATGTTGAAGCTTCATGTCCATGATTTTCTCTCTGTTTCTCAACTCCTTGGTTTTTCCATTTTGTTTTTCCTCCTCTCCATGTCCCTGGTGATTTTTGGGGTATTGCACATTCATTTAATTAGTGGTTGCACATTTGATTTTCCTCTGTGCTGATTCCTAGTCTATCTTGGAGGGTAGAGTGTGAGCCACCCTGACCTTGGCAGCCCCCGCATGGATGGTGATTCCTTTTAATGACAGGGACAGTCAATGAGTAAACTCTGTAAATTCTGTACCTTCCCTCCCCAGTACTGACCATTTTAATTCATTTTTGATTTATTGTTTCATGTGTTTCTCCATTTTTCCATTTAAACGAAAAGAGAAATATTTTTAGAGCTCTGTTCTGTTCATTGTTTCCCTTCCTTCCTTCCTTCCTTCCTTCCTTCCTTCCTTCCTTCCTTCCTTCCTTCCTTCTTTCCTTCTTTCTTTCTTTTTTGAGACAGAGTCTCGCTCTGTCACCCAGGCTGGAGTGCAGTGGCGTGATCTCGACTCACTGCAAGCTCTGCCTCCTGGGTTCAGGTCATTCTCCTGCCTCAGCCTCCCAAGTAGCTGGGACTACAGGCGCCGCCACCGCCCCGGCTAATTTTTTTGTGTTTTTAGTAGAGACGGGGTTTCACCGTGTTAGCCAGGATGGTCTCGATCTCCTGACCTTGAGATCCGCCCACCTTGGCCTCCCAAAGTGCTGGGATTACAGGCGTGAGCCACCGCACCCAGCCGAGAGACGATACTTTCAAATAATTTTATTCTAACAGGGAGCAGAGAAATGGGTCAGTAACTGGAGGGAGGATGAGACAGGAAACTATTTTTTTATTATTAGATAAGTGGTTTTAGAACACATTGTTGTGCGTATGAAAATGATTTAGAGGCCGGGCGTGGTGGGTCATGCCTGTAATCCCAGCACTCTGGGAAGCCGAGGTGGGTAGATCACCTGAGGTCAGGAGTTCGAGAACAGCCTGGCCAACATGGTGAAACCCCATCTCTACCAAAAATACAAAAATTAGCCAGGTGTGGTGGCATATGCCTGTAATCCCAGCTACTCGGGAGGCTGAGACAAGAGAATCGCTTGAACCTGGGAGGCGGAGGTTGCAGTGAGCCAAGATTGCACTGCTGCACTCCAGCCTGGGCGACAGGGTAAGACTTCGTCTCAAAAAAAAAAGAAAAGAAAAGGATCCAGAGGAAAAGGGAAGACTACTAATGCTGGAGAGAGATGACACCATGGAAACAAAGTCCTTGGAAGGTGATTAGGGTCAGGATTTGGTGCAAGGGGGATGGGGGCGTGCAGACAGTCATGTAGAGTAACTACCAAAATGGACAGCAGGGCACTGGGCCAAAGAGGGAGGCAGGCGCATGACCTCCTGGTGGTGGGGAGAAGGTCTCTTACAATTGGTTGTGTTTTTGGTTTTGTGTGTTTGAAATAAGAAATGAGGCCATAAGAGGGGGTGGGGTGTTCAGATAATACTGGGCATTTTAGGAAAAGTAAGTTATGGAGGGGTGGGCTGTCAGACCAGGGGGTGGCTAGACTGGGCTGGCTGGCTCCGAGGCAGAGCCCAGCCTCCAGCTGCTGCAGAGATTTCCCGGGACCAGAGTCTGGGGGGTGGCCGTCAGCCGGAGGTTCATGAACGTAGACCTAAGTAGTACCCTCCAGCCCAGCCACTCATTGTCATCAGCACGTCCGACTGCCAGCACCGGCCTGGGGAAGGCAGAGTGAGACTCAGCAATGGCGAGTTTGTTTCCTCATTACAGGAAAGAAGGCGAGAGAGGAGCAAAGGATTGGAGGCTTCAGTCAAGGGAACCATTCTGGTGTTCAACTCCAAGTCCAACCAGGCATGAAAGGGAGGAGATGAAGCATAAGAAACAGGGACATGCAGGATCGTCTGCTCTTCTTGGTGAGGTTTTAATGTGCTCTGAATTAAAAAAAAATTTTTTTCTTTAGCATCTGAGCTTTGACGGCCCATATTTCTTCTCCATCTCTGAACGGGGCATCTCTACGTGCAACAGTTTGCTCGCTCTCTCTCTTTTTGTATTCTGTTTTGTTTGTTTTACAAGGGAATCATTTTGTTTATTGTTGTTTTTCTTGTGTTCATGGTATTGTGGTTAGTTAACATTTTTAACCTCTTTGTGCAAATGTTTTTTGGTAAATATTTATAGCTTACCACTTCTTTTCACTACTATTTACTCATTTAATTTTTCTGTGTATACGTAAATCAGATGATTCTTCCTTTTTTATTTCTCTCTATATAGATATATAAAGTATATACATATATATATTTTTTCTTTTTTCTTTCTTTCTTTTTTTTTTCTTGAGACAGGGTCTTACTCTGTCACCCAGGCTGGAGTGCGGTGGTGGGATTAATAGCTTATTGCAGCTTCGAACTCCTAGGCTTAAGTGATTCTCCCACCTCAGCTTCCCAAGTAGCTGGGACTACAGGTGTGCACCGCTGTGCTTAGCTAATTTATTTTTTTAGTTTTTGTATAGCTAAGTCTCGGGTACGTTGGCCAGGCTGTTCTTGAACTCCTGGCCTCAAGGGACCCTCCCACCTCAGCCTCCCAAAGTGCTGGAATTACAGACCTGAGCCACCGCACCTGGCCTATTTCTCATCTTTAATAAGTACGTTTTCTTGGAAGGCTGAAGGAGGGTCAGAGCCATGTTCCAAGCTAGCAGGAAATCTCCCTGGTGATAATCACTTTGCTTATGAGACAGGCTGTGTGTGTGGGCAATTGTTTCTCCGGCTTTTCTTCTCCCCACTCTCATTTCTCTAGAAATTTGCCCTCTTTCTTCCCCTCGTTCCCTCTAACACAACTGTCTGAAAATGTGGTCTGAAGGGTGACTCCTGGTCAGGGATGCCTTCCTCCTGAGTCCTTAAGGCCAAACTGAGGCCAAGGAGGCTCAAGCTATGAGACCAGGCACTTTTCTGGAAATGATTGATTTGGCCTTCAAGCTATGTGGTCCATTTTTTAAAAAAAAACAAACCTGTAAACTTTTAGGATAGCTTCATATTTGCCGAAAAGTTGTATCATTTCGTTTTTAAGAGTCCCAGTAGGTATAAAAGCTCAATTATCATTGTTTTTAATTATATTTAAAAGAGCATCATGATGATATAATCATCCTGGCCTGAGCATTTTACTTATTAGATTTCCAATCTTGATAAGGATTTCTCACATACCTGTAATTCATTCGTTTTGACTGTTGCAGGGTATTTCATTGTGGTACTATAGGTGCAGTTTACTCACCTACGCTCCTAGAAATGGGCATTATACTGTCCCCAGGTTTCGCTGTCCTAAGGACATTTGCAGGAAGCTTGTGTGCACATCTCCCATAGGTGTACAAGAGTTTGGCTTGGGTGTGTAGAAGCAGAATTAGAGGGTCAGAGAGCATGTAAATGTTCACCTTCAGAAGCTAACACCAAATATTTACACAAATCATTGTAGCAATGTACCCTCCCATCATCATTATGTATATAAAAAGTCCTCTCTATTCACATCTTCCAATTATGTTATTTTAGACTTTAAAAAATATGTGTCTGTCAAATATGTGTAGGATGGTGCCTCATTGTGGCCTTCACTTGTGCTTTTTTGTTGACTAATGAGGCTGAACAACTCTTCAACTGTCTCCAGCCTCCATGTTTTTCCTTTTGTATACAGTATCTGCTCGTGTGTTTGGGTCACTTTTATGTTGGGCTGTTTTGCTTTTACTATTGTGGTAAAGCACTTCTTGTACATATTCTTTATATGTATTTTTTTGGTATTTTTTGTTTGTTTTTTTTTGTTTTGCTTTGTTTTGTTTTGAGACAGAGCCCTGCTCTGTCACCCAAGCTGGAGTGCAAGGGTGTGATCTCGGCTCACTGCAACCTCTGCCTCCTGGTTTTGTGATTCTCCTGTCTCAGCCTCCCAAGTAGCTGGGATTACAGGCATACACCACCATGCCTGGCTAATGTTTTGTATTTTTAGTAGAGACAGGGTTTCACCATGTTGGTCAGGCTAATCTCGAACTCCTGACCTCAGGTGAGCCTCCTGCCTCGACCTCCCAATGTGCTGGGATTACAGGTGTTAGCCACCACGCCCAACCCGAATTGGTTTTTTTTCTGTATTTTCCCAATTTTTTCTCCCTATTTGTAACTTATTGTTTTCTCCCACTAAGGTTTGTTTTGATGAATACAGGTTTTTAATTTAAATTCACTCAAATCTGTATATTTTAAGTTTTTAGTTAATGTGTTGTGTGTTTAATAAGTATTCTCCTTTTCCAAGGTCTAGAAGATATTTACTTATACATTCTATGAGAAGTTTTAAAGTTTTATTTTTGATATCATTAAATAATATATCTGGAGTTGATTTTTGTATATAGTGTGAGATAAGAGTTCATCTTTTCTCCACATCACTTCATCAAATAATCCTGTCTTTTCTCTCAGCTCCCCCATGCCTCTCCTTTTGTAAATCAAAGTTTCATTCACACCCTTGGTGTGATCCTGGGCTCACTGTTTTGTTTCATTGACCAACTTGTCTTTCCTCCTCCCCTTTCCTGGCATCAGCACTCCTTGTAAAGCTACAGAAAGTGGGGAATAAACAGGTGCCTATTTCCCCTCCCGGCCCTTCTTCAGTCCTGGATTTCCTTGTACCTTTATTTTTCCATATGAATTTTAGAATCATCTTATCAAGTTCTGGGAATATTCTTTTCAGGAATCCTGTGAGTAATTTGAATCTATACCTGGTACCATGTTGGAAATGACTGACATCTTTACACTGTCAAATCTTCCTATCCTTAAACATGGTAAAAAAGAATGAGTTCATGTCTTTTGCAGGGACATGGATGAAACTGGAAACCATCATCCTCAGCAAACTAACACAGGAGCAGAAAACCAAACACTGCATGTTCTCACTCATAAGTGGGAGTTGAACAATGAGAACACATGGACGCAGGAAGGGGATCATCACACACTGGGGCCTTAGGGGATGTGATGGGAGGGAGAGCATTAGGACAAATACCTAATGCATGTGGGGGCTTAAAACCTAGATGATGGGTTGACAGGTGCAGCAAACCTCCATGGCACATATGTACCCGTGTAACAAACCTGCACGCTCTGCACATGTATCCCAGAACTTAAAATTAAACAAAACAAAACAAAACAAAACAAAACAAAACAAACACTTTATTTGAGAACAGTTTTAGATTTAGAGAAACCTAGTGAAGCTAATGGAGTTACTCTGTGCCCATATCCAGTTTTCTTTATTGTTAACATCTTACATTAGTATGATACCTTTGTTGCAAATAATGATCAAATATTGATACATTATTATTAACTAAAATCTGTAGATTCAGATTTGTTCAGTTTTTATCTAATGTCCCTTGCTAAACTCTCTATTACTTCCAATAATTCTTCCATAGATTAAATTGATTCCTTTGTAAGCAACTATTTGCTCTGAAAATAATAATTTTTGTATCTCTTTTCCAATCCTATGTCTCTCTTTTGTTGTTATTGTTGTTCATTTATTTTTGTGCTGATTAAGACTTTCAATAGGTCCAGGCACAGTGGCTCACACCTGTAATCCTAGTACTTTGGGAGGTCACGGCGGGAAGATCACTTGAGGCCAAGAGTTCAAGACCAGACTGGACAACATAGTGGGATCTCATCTCCACAAAAAATTAAAAACTAGTTGGGTGTGGTAGCACACACGCATAATTTCAGCTACCTGGGAGGCTGAGGTAGGAGGATCAAGTCCAGGACATCAAGTGAGCCATGTTCAAGTCACTGCATTCCAGCCTGAGTGACAGAGTGAGACTGTCTCAAAGACTTTCGATAGGATGTTGAGTAGAAGTATTTTGATAACTGGTCTCATTTTGATGTTAAAGGGACTGTCTCTAAGATGCCACTTTTTAGAATAATTATTTTAGGTATTTCTGGAATTTTTATTGGTTTAATAAATAATCTTTTTTTTTTTTTTTGAGACGGAGTCTCGCTCTGTCACCAGGCTTCAGTACAGTGGTATGGTCTTGGTTTACTGCAACCTCTGCCTCACGGGTTCAAGCAGTTCTCCTGCCTCAGCCTCCTGGGTAGCTGAGACTAAAGGCATGCGCCACAACACCCAGCTAATTTTTGTATTTTTAGTAGAGATGAGGTTTCACCATGTTGGCCAGGATGGTCTCGATCTCTTGACCTCATGATCGACCTGCCTTGGCCTCCCAAAGTGCTGGGGTTACAGGCATGAGCCACTGCGTCCAGCAATAAATATTCTTTTTTAGGTAAGAATGGTGAGTTAATTCTCAATTTATAAAATGTTTTCATCTTAAATGATGTTAATATTTTTAAGTAAACTTGTCAAAGTGTAACATGCTTGCAGACAAAGAAGCAAAACATGAATGTACTACTCAGTGAATTGTCCCAGGATGAGCACACTTATGTAACCAGCACCGGGATCAAGAAGCAGAAAGTGGCTGTGGCTTATGAATTGCCCCATTCCCTGGCCAGTTACAACCCTGTTCTCAAGGGAAGCCACAATCCCAATGTCTAACCCCATAGGTTAGTTTTGCCTGCTTTTATCCTTTGTAGAAATGAAATTATGCTGCACATGCCCATTTGTGTCTTACTGTTTTCACTCTATAGGAAGGATGTCCAGACTTTGGAGCATTGTTGTAGATGATCAAGCCTCCTGCTGTAAGTGTTTCACTGTGTGATATACTAAAGTGGATGTGTCTGTTCCATTATTGATGGGCATTTGGGAAATTCCTAGTTATGCGGTAATGAATAGTGCCTTTATAAACTTTTCATATCTTTTGAAGAACCCACATACGCGTTTCTGTGAGACATGAACCTAGAAATGAAATTGCTGTGCGTAGGGTGTGGATTTGCTGAGCTGTTAAGAATTCTTCCACATGGTTTCCCAAAGTGGTTGTGCCAGTTATATTCCCACCAGCAGGGCATGAGCTGCCTTGAACTCCACACCCTCAAGACCTGCTATTGCCTGTCTTTTGCGTTTGGGGCATTCTGGGGGCTGCACACTGGTGTTGAATTATGGCTTTAATTTGCATCCCCCAATAGCTAATGAAGTGCAGCAGATTTTCTTGTTGTATTGACCATTTGAACATTTGTTTTTATACACTTCTCCTCTGGTCTTTGGGACAATTTGTTTTGAGTTGCTTGCCTTTATATTATAATTTATATGTATTTTAAAATGTCTTAGATACAAGTCCATTTATTATATGTATTTTAAGTCTTTTGTGTATTTCAAGTGTTTTTATATGTTTTCTGTGTTATACGTTAATAATTTTCTCTTACTCTGTTCCTTGACTTTTACCACTATTAATGTGTCTTCTGATGAAATTGATCGTATATATCCATTTTCTTGTGCTTAGCAATTTTAATATCAAGTTTAAGATTTTACCTACTCCGGCTGGGCACAGTAGCGCATGCCTGTAAACCCAGCACTTTAGGAGACTGAGGCAGGTGGATCACCTGAGGTCAGGAGTTCGAGACCAGCCTGACTAACATGGTGAAACCCTATCTCTATTAAATACAGAAAATTAGCTGGGCGTGATGGCGCATGCCTGTAATCCCAGCTACTTGAGAGGCTGAGGCAGGAAAATCACTTGAACCTGGGAGGCGGAGGTTGCAGTGAGCTGAGATCATGCTATTGCACTCCAGCCTGGATAACAAGAGAAAATTCTGTCCCAAAAAAAAAATTACCTACTCCAAGATGATACAAATGCCCTCCTGTGTTTTTCTGCAAAACATTATTGTTTATAGTCTATATTTAGTGCTGAAATTCATCTTTGATGTTTGCAAATGGTGTGAGATTTGCAAACATTCACTTCCTTATGACTATCCAGTTGACCAGGCACCATTTATTAAAAAGACCATCCTTTTCCTACTACCTTGCAGAATATTTTTGTTACAAATCAGGTGACTACAAACGTGTGGGTTTGATTCTCAACTCTCTGTTTGGTGCCACTGGTCTATTTGGCCATGTTTGCATCAATACCATACCAATGTCTCAGTTACTATAGTTTTACAATGGAACATCGGATGTAGTAGGTAGTATTGCAAATGATACAGCTTTGGTCTTTTCCCTCAATTTGCCTTTTACATTTCCATGGAAATGTCAGACTCAACTTGTGAATTTCTACAAACACACAAATATCCTTCTGGAGTTTAACTTGGAATTGCATTAAACCCGTCACTTGATTTAGGAAAAGCTGTCATCTTTATATTAGTGAGTCTTCCTCTTGACAAACAGGAGGCGTCTCTCTATTTATGTAAAACTTCATTTTTTTTCTCAAAATATATAGGTGTTATATGTAACAGTTCTTCTCAAATCATCTGTGGTAGAGAACCAGTTTTTTTCTCTGTTTTAATTTCTAAGTGAATATGATTTTAAAATAAAATAAAAATATTCCAATAATTTCAAAATTGCCATAAAAGTTTCTATATACCTATACTAATACCGATACTACAAACCTATACTAAAATTTCTACATACCTATACTAGCTTATCTCATTTTAAACTGTTAAAAATATTTTATCACCTGTGCTTTGTGTAGCACTGAGGTAGAGATTTTGAACATCTTTGGTTAGATTTATTTCTGGGTATTTGATTTTGTTTGATGCTATCTTAAAAGATATTTTAAACATTTCTTTTTATATTTCTTTATGGAGTGCAAAAATATATTAAATTTTATTATTTGTCTTAAATGCAGCATTTTTAATGTTTCATTATTAATTGTAATAGTTTGAAGTCTTTTAAATTTCAAAATACACAATTATGTCCTCTGAAATCATAGGTTTTTTGGCAATACAAGTTTTATTATGTTTTTCTTGACATATTGCACTGGCTATGACCACTATTACAATGTGGATCAGATTTTGTGGCAGCAAACTCCTTGTCTCCTTTCCAACTTCAATTTCAGTGGCAGTGTTTAAGTGTGCTGTTTCTGCTACTATTTTTGCAGATACTCTATTTGATCAGAGAAAGTTCCTTTTATCCCTCGATTTACTAATAGTTTTTTTTGTTTTGTTTTCCTTTTCTTTTTTTACCCTCTAACATGAACTGATGGTGAACCTTTGTCTGCATCTATTAAGATAATCATGAGTTTTCTTAATGAACTTTTAACCTTCCCCAAATTATGTAAAAATACATTCCTAATATCACATTTTCATTATAGCTTGTTTTATTATATATTAATGTCATGCCAAATTTATCTGGAAAAGTTTTTCTCTATTACCAGCACTAAAATGTACTCATATTTTAGGTGTGTTAATGTAAATAACACATATATGGATTTTTTTTGCTTTAGCCAGTTCATATTCTTTGGGATTTAATTGATAGAATTAATTGACTTACGTTTATTACAATTGTTGATATACTTGATTAATTCCAACAATCATAATTTATTTATTTATTTATTTATTTATTTTTGAGACAGAGTCTTGCTCTGTCACCCAGGCTGGAGTGCAGTGGCACAATCTCAGCTCACTGCAACCTCTGCCTCCCGAGTTCAAGCGATTCTCCTGCCTCAGCCTCCTAAGTAGCTGGGACTACAGGCACGCACCACCATGCCCCGCTAATTTTTTGTAGAAACGGGGTTTCATCATGTTGGCCAGGCTGGTTTTGAACTCCTGACCTCAAGTGACCTGCCTGCCTCAGCCTCTCAAGGTATTGGTATTACAGGCGTGAGCCACCATGCCCGGCCAAGAATCATAATCATTTAAATTTCCCACTATTTATATTTTTCTTTCTTCTTCTTTTAAAAATTCATATCTTTGTCATTTCCTAATAAGACACAAACTTCAGCAAGATCTCAAATCCAATACTGAGACTGTGCCAAAACCCTGATAGCATCTACATCGTTAATTCTGGGTGTCCTCTGTGCCCTCTGAGGTGATCATGCGTGAAGCGGCCCCACGTATTCTCTGTGTCATGCGTGAAGTGGCCCCTCGTGTTCTGTAGTTGCCACCCATTGTGGGGATCATCAGGTAACTTTTGCCGTCGGGTTTTATATCTCTTTGGGGGCCAGTTAGGAAAACCTGTCACTTCACAACTATAAAATTTTACAATCTACCAACTGTACAAACATTGATTCTCTATAGTAAAGGGCCTGGCCTTCCCAGAGGGTGTGTAAAACTGAGGAATCAGTCCATCTCCCTACACGTCCACCCCCTGGACCCTTCATGGTTGCAACGTGGCCTCCCAGAGGGTCTGCTTTCAGTCCTAAACCGATGAACCATTCCCCGAGGGTCTCCCATGGTGACAACCATGACAGTCAGCTCAGTAAATGACAGGCACAACCAGATGAGGTCACTAAGGCCAACGTATGTTAAACCTGCACTTGCCCAGAAATATCTGGAATTCATGGCAGCTAAAAAATAAATGGCAGAAGAGAGATATTATAGATTATAGATACTACAGAAGTCATCCATCCACTCATTCACTTATACATCCATTCATTCAACAAAACAGAGTGTCTTCTCTTTGCCAGGCTTTGTTCTAGAGCCTGGGATAAAACAGAGAACCATGCAGGTGCTGCCTCTGCCCCCGTGGAGCTGAGTTCAGGCATTGTCATCATTTATTTATGTGTATATTTATGAATTGTATTTATGATGTTATTCATATATGTTCATTCATAAATATTTATTGAGTGCCCGTTATGGGTCAGTATTCATTCAGAAATATTTCTTGAGTGCCTACTATGTGTCAGGCAGTGTTGGGGCATAGTGGTGGCTACACCAAGTCCCATTTACCACAGAATTTACATTTTCTTTGGGAATTACAACATATAACAATAAACTACAGAGATATATGATCTGACAGGTGGCGATGGGTGCTGTGAAGAAAAACAATACAGGGTAATGGAGGAGCGACCTCCAGAGCCGTGTGCATTATGTCGCTGTGTGCAGGGCTTCCCTGAGCTGGTGGCTTTTCCATACATATTTAAAAGGAAGGAGGGCTCAAGCCTCACTGGTGTCCAGGGGAAAATGTCCTAGGCATAGGGCTCAGTAAGCTCCAGGTTCCTGAGGTCAACTTGAACAGCCCAGGGTCAACACGCCTTGGGAGAAGAAAGCGAGAGAAAGGGTATGGGAGATTCCAGCAGATGCTGTCAGCAAACTCACTGAGCACCCACTGTGTGCCAGGGCCTTTGCCAGTCGCCTCAGAGGCCCAGGGTCTAGTATGTAGGAAAGCAGGTTGATGTGTGTTGCTCCTATAGCCTGTCCCTGCTGCTGCATCGTCTGTTTATGGATCCCGCTGGGTGTCCAGAAACCTTCTGGAGTAGATCAAGGCCTGTTCTCTGTGTTTATCCCCATGTTGCAGTTAGTATAAAAACTCTCCCCACCTCGTCCTCCAAGCAGACGCCAGGACCGTCGCTGTTAATAGACCCAATGACAAATGAGGTCCCCACAAGAAGCCCTATGGCGGAGAGGAGCCGTCTCCCCTGGGCCTGACCCTGGAGCCCCTCTTTCTTGAATTTCCAGTAGAGCACATCCTGTGTCCTTCCTGCCAGCGCTGAGCATTCAGGGAGGGGATTTCACTCTGTGCAGGTAGAGGGTGAGAGATGGTTGTGCTCAGGGACTCATGCCTCCCCACTGCACCCCCATCTCTCTGTCCACCCAGCGGGAGGACAGCTGTATGAGGACAGGCTCTTGTTGCTGCTGTTAGTTAACTGTTGCTGGCTTTCTGTTTGTTCTGTCAAGTTTTACTTCTTTCAATGTTATGTCATTAATGCCAGTGGGAGTGCTCAACAGCATCTGGGTGCATACAAGAAAATATAATTGGATAAAGAGCAGAATCTCCTCACACCTGTAAACGGTTCCTGTTGGGGTGTGTGGTGCCTGGTGGGTGGGCTGCAGGACCTTGCTGAACACCCTGCACCCCAGTGGCCCTTCCGACCCTGAGGGATGAT
>NW_012107075.1:909420-913268 GCF_000951045.1 Mandrillus leucophaeus | reverse complement strand
TGCTGAAATGGTTCCCAGGGACCCTGCTCTGTAGAGGCTGCCAGTCACGGGGAGAGAGTGATCAATTCTCAGTATATTGTTATTTATTCATGAATTTATGAATTATACTGACATCAAACACAAGTGTCACTAATTGTCTCAATTAAGGGGCCTGAAGAGTGTGAGGGGTGAGACAGGGGCGTCCTGACCCCAGCCAGGCTGTGCCTTTAATAAGCACAGCACGAGCGGAGGCATCCCCAGGAGGGGAACTGGAGCAGGCACTTGTGCCCAGGGATTTTTAGGCAAATGGCTGAGAAAGACATAGTTATGACTTGGGAAAGAACATGGTTAACCTACGTTTCCACCAATTCTGTCGCCTATGTTTGGAAACTGGCCTGAGTAACACACTTGACCCTCCCTTGAGCAGTTTCCAAACAACATGTAAAAGGGGCGAAATGTGTGTATATTTATGTATTGAGAGACAGGGTCTCACTTTGTCTCCCAGGCTGGAGTGCAGTAGTGCGATCACAAATTATGCAGCCTTGACCTTCCATGCTCAGATGATCCCCGTGTCTCAGCCCCCCAAATAATGTTTTCATTTACCAGCTAGTTTTTATTTCCTGGCTAATGTTTTTTTTTTTTTTTTTGGTCTTGAACTCCTGAGCTCAAGTGATCCATCCACCTTGACCTCCCAAAAGTGCTGGGATTACATTTGTGAGCCACTGTGCCCAGCTTGGAATGTGCATTTAATAATCATGTAAAAAATGATGCCAGCCTCCGGGCAGCTTATCGGAAGGTTCCAGACCACCGTTAGAAAGGGTGGTCTGGATTCTCCATCCACAGAGGTCAAAGGCCACATTCGAATATGGAACCTGAATTTCTCTGTGGAGAGAAAGCTCAGCCATGTCATATGAGTATAGAAGCACCTGAGAAAAACTGAAGGAAAGAGACATAAATATCAAAGCGTTCATGGACTCCGTCTCCCACTTTCTCAGTGCTTCTTGGTAGATAAAAGAGCCCGATATAAATGCATTTCTAATCTATATAATCAGCCTTCCCTGGCTGCCAATTGAAGTTTCACGGTTCACCACCATCTAGCTAAATAGGCCAACCTTTGATTTTATGTTCCCCTTGTTGAGAATCAGGTCAAGAGAGAAACTTCAAGATGAACTCAGAGCTATTTGCGTTATTAGCATGTAATTCTCCTTGGCAATTATTCTCTATCTTTGGTCATAAATTATCTAATCCCTTTTATCCAACAGCATTTACTAAGCACCTACGCAGTTCCCAGAAGTGTCCTGAGAGGCGGAGGATGAGGAAGAAGGAGGACCAGGCTCTCTACATTACAGACATAAGCTCACTAGTGTGAGGGGAGAGCCCTGGGGGACTCAGAGGGTTCCTGCAAGGGGCCTTTGGAAGCTGTGTGAAGGCACAGGGGTGGCCGGCTGGCATTTATGGAAGTGGGAGGACAGCTACTGCGCCCTTTGGTACAAGGGAAGAAAGAAGGGTGTGCGGGGCCGCTCAGCCAGCATGTCTGTGAGTCTGTCCCATGGGAAGCAGCCTTTGATCACCCTCCCTCCTTCCCTTTGATCACCCTCCCTGGAGCTACCCAAGTGGTGTGTGCCAGGCCCTGGGCCAGACATAGTGAGGGGCCCAGACAGGGACTGAGCTCTCAGGACAACCCACGCCACAGGCCCAGAAACAGCTACTCAGGAGTCAAAGCAAGGATCATTAAACCAGACATAAATTATAGAATGCAAATAGATTAATTCTGGATGGGAGGACTGGAAGATATTTGTGGAAGACTTGACATTTCAGCTTGGTCTTAAAAATGGCGAATGTTTCGGGAGATGGGAAACTGGTACAGGGGCATTCCAGGCAGAGAGACCCCCATCTCCAGGGTCTTCAGGGACAAGAGCACCATGACTTGGATGGACCTTCCGTGGACTTAGGCCAAGGGATCCAGTAGAGATGAAGTGGGTCAGGCAGCATGGCCAAATCCAGAGCCTCAGGGCTGTGTGGGGGTTTGGGGTTTAGCTCACAGACAAAAGGATCAATCGTGGGTTTTGGAGAGGACAAGTCTTGGCAGAAATGTTCAGGGGAGATGGAGGCGGGCAGAGATCAAAGCAGGAATGTTCCTGTCTAAGAGGCATCACCTGGAGCCTGCAGTGATGGAGACAGAGAGGCCTTTGGATGTTTAAGGTGGGGATTTGGTGATAAGTTTGATGTGTGGCGTGCTCTGTAGGGAGCATTAGAAGCCGCTGCAAGCACTGACGTGGGGCTGGCTGGGAGGATGCCGACTCCACGAAGGAGCCAGGAGCTGAGTGGGAAGGGCCGGCAGGAGGAGAAAGTCTGTGTGGTGGCCACAGGCTGTGGAGCCAGCTGCCCCCTTTGAATTTATTTTCCTACATTTCTTAAGTATCAAAAAGACTTTATTGTATTTTTTGTATATGGTGCCTGTGGTTTGCTAAATAAACATGGTATGCATCCATTGTGAATAAATTGAGAAATACATAAACGGACCCCCATAAAAGTGTGATAGGAAAAATACTAATAATTATAACCCTAAATCTCTCCTATGGAAGTGGATCCTGTTAAACAAAGGGCTTGTTCTCTGCCAAGACCTTGCTAGTGTGTTGTGCAAGGGTAGGGACAGTAGGTGGAAGTGCTGGGTGGTTCTGGGTAATGCGGAGAATTAGGATGTTCACAAAGGAATGAGGAGGTGAGGAACTGGCAGGAAGGAGAGAGGAGAATGGATCAGCAGGAAGGTAGAGCTGAGAGCCAGGATGCTGCCCTCCATGGACCAGCAGGAAGGTAGAGCTGAGAGCCAGGATGCTGCCCTCCGTAGATCAACAGGAAGGTAGAGTCCAGGGCCAGGATGTGCTGCCCTTATGGCCCCCGGTCTTGGAAATTCTTCTCTGCCAGGGGAGAGTTGAATCAGGGATCGGGAGAGTCAAGACAGATAACACTTTTGGATCCAAGAACCAAGAAGACAGTGAAGGAGGACAGAACAAGCCCTGGAGTAGACAGACATCGTGGGGAGGCCTTGGGTTCCTTGGAGTTTATGGAACTGGGCTTTAAGCCGACATTAGCATGCGCTGTGGAGCATAGGTGGTAGCAGGAAGGGCATAGCTAGTACACGGATTGCATCAGAAATCAAAAACTTAACCATAGCTAAGCAGTGTATTAATAAATTATCCACATATAATTTAGTTTATTGTATTTACTCAAAAAGTATTAAGCAACAAATGGTATCATGCACTACCCCAGGCAAGGGAAACGTAACAACATAATAGGTGGGGATGGGGCAGCATGGGATGGATGGCAGCATGGCCCATAGAACTTAAATGTGGGAAGAAAAGAGATACAAACAAATATGCAGGTAAATATGTAAAACTCTACAGCAGCAAATCCAGTAATAGCACAAGACAAATGGGGTTGGGAATTGACTGTCATCTCCTGCCCAGATTCCATTCTCAAAGGGATGTGGACTGGATTTCTTTGCTTCCATAAAAATGGAGAAATGGACAAGAAGGGAGAAATGGACAAGCCAGGTGGGAAAATGATTGGCATGCCACCCAGGAGGGGGAACAGAAGGTGGACCTGCACATCCCCAGAATTATTTGGGTCTGATCTCCTCAGATTGAGATGCTGAAACGCATGCCAACGTACACATGGAATATGACCCATGTACTGGAAGTGCCAGCCGGGTAACCACACATAGTTAATTTTATGTGTCAACTTGACTGGGCTATGCGGTGCCCAGATATGTGGTCAAACATTATTCTAACTGTTCCTGTAAAGGTGTTTTTGGAAGAGATTAACATTTAAATCAGGAGACTGGATAAAGAGATTGCCCTGCCTAACTC
>NW_012107075.1:904137-908890 GCF_000951045.1 Mandrillus leucophaeus | reverse complement strand
TCTCTCTCTCTTCCATTTCTCTGGAGAACCCTGACTACTACACCACAGGGTCCTCAATCATCCTCATTGATATTTAAGATCTTTAAGCCACAATAGACATGTGGTGTCACACTTTAACGAGGTCCGGAAAGAATGTGAATTGTGCGGTTGGGTTCCTAGACACCAAAACAGCTGCCTGTACAGGCTCCCCTGTTATCCCATTCACTTCATGTACTGTGATCCTGCAGTTCACACAACTGGAGGTACCGAATTTCAATGTGGTTGGGTTTTCCTATGCACAGTACGTCAGGCAGTGATAGGTTATGGAGGAAAACAAAGCAGCGGGTCCTGATAAGGCTCATTGATAAAGTCACACTTTCATTCATACATGCAACTCTTTATTTACATAATTTATATCGTGATGAAGATCCAGTTTCATTTTTATAATGCAATTTATAATATAATTTGTTTATAATTCACACACCATAAATATCACTCCTTTGAAGGTTGTAATTCAAAAGGGTTTGAATGTATTCATAGAGGGATGCACAGTCACCACGGTAGAATTTGAGAACATTTTTATTACCCTGAAAATAAATTCCATATCCATTGGCAGCTACTGCCTCTCCTCTCAGCTTCTGGAAAGCACTCATCTACTTTGTCTCTATGGATTTGCCTATTCTTGACATTTTATGACAATAAAATCATATAACTTGGGATCTTTTATGATAGCTTCTTTCAGTTAGCATAATGTATTTACGATTTGTCTATGTTATAGCATGTGTTATATTTCATTCCTTTCTTGTGGCTGAAAAATATGGCGTTATATGAATAGACCACATTTATTTCTCTGTTATCCAGTTGACAGACTTTTGGTTGTTTCCACTTGGTGGCTGTTATGAATAATGTTGCTATGGACATTTACACACAAGTTTGTTTGGACATATATTTCACCTCTCTTAGGTATTTACCCAGGAGCGGAATTGCTAGGTCATATGGTAACACTACCTGTAACATTTTGAGAAATATTCAAACTCTTTCCTAATGTGACTTCACCATCTTGAGAGTCTACTAGCAATGTACAAGAATTCCTGTTTCTTCACATCATTGCCAACACCTGCTATTTGTTTGTCCTTTTTATTTTATTTTATTTTTAATTTAAGCCAACCTAGTATGTGTGTGAAGTGGTATCTCACTATGGTTTGGATTTGCATCTTTCTGATAAAATGACTAATGATGTTGAGCATCTATTCATGGGCTTATCCACCATTTATTTGCATATCTTCTGTGGAGAAATATTCAATATTTTGTTCATTTTTAAATTGTTTTATTTTTATTTTTATTATTCAATTTAAGAGTAGTCTATATATTCCAAATACAAGTACCTTCTCAGATATATAATTTGCAAATATTTTTTCACATTCTGTATGTTGTCTTGTCATTTACTTAACATTGCCTTTTGAATCACAAAAGTATTTAATTTTAATAAAGTCTAACTTGGTGAGATAACTAAGAAACAATTACCTTTACCAAGATTACAAAGTTTTACTCTCATGTTTTCTTTTAAGAAGATTATAGTTTTAACTCCAGTTAGAGCTAATAAACTTACCTACAAGAGTAATGGCCTAGGATATCTTTTGAATTAATATTTGCACATGAGATATGGTAGGGAGCCCAACATCATTCTTCAGCATGTATACAGCAGTTGGCATATCACCATTTATTGAAAGGATTATTTTTTTTCCTAGTGAATGGTCTTGGCACGGTTGCCCAAAATCAGTTGATCTAATTACAATGGTCATTTTTAGACACCCAGTTCTATTGAATCTAGGTGTCTATAGATTCCATTGATCTATATATGTCTATCTTTGTGCTGGTGCGTATATCCATTATTGCAGCTTTATAGTAAGTTTTGAATTTGAGAAACGTGAATTTTGTTCTTCTTCTCAGGATTTACTATCCCAGGTTCCTTTAATACTCATAAGAATTTTAGGTTCATCTTGTAAGTTTCTGCTAAAAGGCATTTGGGATTTTGATAGGGATTATTTTAAACCTGTATATCAATTTGGGGAGCATTGCCATCTCATCAGTATTAAATCTTCTGAACCATGATAATGGGATATTTTTCCATTTATTTAAGTCTTCAATTTTTCAAAACTATTTGTGGTTTTCAGTATGCACGTTTATAGATTTTTGGTAAATACTTGTTAAGTACTTTGTTCTTTTCAGTGCTATTATAAATTGACTTTTTTTAAAAAAAAATTCGTTTTCAGATTCTTTATTGCAAGTGTATAGAAACACAATCTTGTGTATTTGTCATGTACCTGAAACCTTAATGAATTTGTTTATTAGTTTTAACAGTTTTGCATGTGTGTGTATTTTGTGGTGGCTATAGGCTTTCCTATATGCAAGATCATGTTATCGGGAAATATAGTTTTACTTCTTTCATCCCAATCTGTAAGATTTTTATTGCTTTTTCTAGCCTCTATTCTCTCACTGGAATCTCCAGTAAAATGTCAAATAGAAATGAGGAGAGCAGATATCATTGACTTGTTCCTAATCTTAAGAGCAAAACACTATTTCACAAAATTAAGTATAATGTTAACTGTGAGATTTTCATAGATGCCTTTTATCAGAATGAGGAAGTCTCATTCTACTCACAGTGTCTTAATTGTTTCTATCATGAAAATGTGTTGGGATTTGTCAAATGCTTTCTCTTTATCTACTGAGATGTCATGTTATTTGTCCTTTTCTTTATTGATATGGGGTATTACATTGATTTTCAGATGTTTAACCAACATTGAAATCCCACTTGGTCACGGCATATAATCCTTTTTCTAAGTTGCTGGCTTAGGTATGCTAGTATTTCCTTGAGGATATCTGCACCTGTATTCATAAGGAGTTTTCTTTCTTTCTTTTTTTTTTTTTTTTGTGATGTCCACATCTGGTTTATTTATGATGGCTGGAAGAATGTTGAAGGTACATGATAAGTATACAAAAATAAATATTATTTCTATGCACTTGCAATAAACAATCTGAAAACAACATTTGAACAAATCAAGGTATAACAGCATTAAAAAGAACATAGAACTTAGGAAAATATTTAACAACAAATGTCTCTGACTAGTGAGCCCAACATCAGGGCCCCTGCGGGACAGTTGCTGTTGTCTCTGCATTGCGTATACTTCTTGTTTCTTTGAGTGTCTCATAATGTTTTGCAGAAAACGACATATTTTATTTTATTTATTAATTTTTTGAGACACAGTTTCACTCTTTCGCCCAGACTGGAGTGCAGTGGCGCCATCTCAGCTCACTGCAACTTCCACCTCCTGGGTTTAAGCAATTCTCATGCCTCAGCCTCCTGAGTAGCTGGGATTACAGGCATACGCCACTACACCCAGCTAATTTTTGTAATTTTAGTAGAGACGAGGTTTCACCATGTTGGCAAGGCTGGTCTCAAACTCCTGACCCCAAGTGATCCACCCTCCTCAGCCTCTAGAAAACTATACATTTTAAATAATAAAATATAGCAACTGTGGAAATCAGATTTTCCCTCATCCCCCAGACGTTTGTTGTTATCCTTGCTGCTATTTGTTTTGTTTAGTGACTGTCCTGAACCGTTTCTGTAATATCTGTATTCTTCATTGTGTGTGGTCCCTGAAGTCTCTCCTTGGTAGGTTTAGTTGTCAGCTTATGACAGGAAGTGGATTTCCTCAAATGGCTTCACCTAATGTCTCCTTGCCTTTGCTGAGGGTCCTGTGTGTCTTTGGGGTGCACTTCCAATGCTCCAGCAGCAGTCACAGCTCCGTCTTAGCCTTCACTTCCTGCTTGCACAGAGTCTCATGGTCAGAGAGGCTGAGTCTGGGTTGAGTCCTCCCTGGGCATGTGCATGGCCCGGGATATGTATGTAGCCTTCTAGGTTACCCGGAATATTTTGAAGATTTTCAAAGCCTCTTTTGGATGTCTCATTCTCCCAATTTTCTTTTTAAGATATTTAACCAGTCTCTTGTTTTCTTACATGAGTAATAGTGGGTCAAGAATGTTAAGCAATTGCTGATGACTGTTTTTGACAAACAACCTGGGTATACAGCTTGTTTGTCCAGACAGAGTTAGATCAAATAAAGGCAAGCCCTTTGGTCATTTGCAGGTAACTGCCTGACAGGTCAAATAGTGAAAGTTCTCTAGGTTGGGAGCTTTCTGGGGAACACCAAGCCCATTCCATTCTTTCAGGGTCCTTCAGGATGAAGATTTCACACCAATTGTGGTTCTGAGGCTGCTTCTTTTTATCACGTGTGTTTAAAATTAACTTTATGGGTCAGCTTGTCTGGGCCACAGGGTGACCAGGCGTTTGATCAAACATGAATCTGGCTGTGCTTGCGAGGGTGTCTCTGGATAAGATTAGCATTTGAACTGGTGGACTAGGTAAGGCGGATGGCCCTGTCCAGTGTGGGTGAGCCTCATCTGATCAGTTGAAGGCCTGAGTAAAACAGAAAGGCTGGGTAAGATGGAGCACTTCTCGTCTGACTAGACAGGGCTGTCTGCCTTACTTAGTCCACCAGTTCAAATGGCTGATGCCTTTCAGACTATTATTATTATTATTATTACATAAAGATGTATATATTATATATCTATATGTAATAATAGATAATAACGGTAGTGTGAAAACCATCAGGCTCAAGAAAATCCAACTTTGTAAAAATCCTATATCAATTATCTATATACTGGATGTTATATACATGTACAACATACGTAAAATACATAGATATATAATAAT
>NW_012107075.1:898965-903902 GCF_000951045.1 Mandrillus leucophaeus | reverse complement strand
TAGGTATAAAATATTTATAAATATAAGATATATATTTATATACATATATAAACAATAGGAGATATTGTTTCTGTTTCTCTGGAAAACCCTGATTAACGCTCCTTGATTGTGAGGCTGTCGGTTTTTAAAGCTACGGTGGAAATGCAGAGGGGGAGGTGGGAATAGTGTGAGTCAAAACACCACAGAGCTCCCTGTTATTACTGAGATTCAGCCATTTTTTTCTGAAAAAAAATACAAAGATGTTTCTTGGGTTGCTTCAGGGCTTTGTTTAATGTATGGAGTTCCGAAAACACAGTTGATTTTGGCAGATGTTTCCAGTGTTCTCACTGCTTTTCCGGAGGTGTAGGTTTTTGGAGGTCCTAACCCCACTCACCCAGAAGTGTTCCTCTGCAGATCTAATTACTTCTCCTGGTCTCTCCCAGAATATGCCTGGCTCTTCTTCACAGGAATGCACAGTGGAGGTCCTCACTTTGGTGGACTGAGACAAAAGCCAGATGCAAGATCTGTACGAGCAGAGAGAACTGGGAGTAGACTTATTTGAATGGGATCTGGACATCCGAGAATTGGGTGAGGGAACCTCAGCCTGGGCTAGTGTGTGGGGAAACACGGACAGCCTCAGGCGGGCTCATGCATAGGAGCACCCAGAAAGACCTGCTGATGGCTGGCCTGGACCAGGGGCGGAAGAAACGGTAAGGGACGCCTGCAGCTTTGAAGGCAGCATCTGAGAGGAGCCTCTTCAGGTGCAGAAGGAAAGTCTGTGGACACTGATATAGGATGCATGTTTGTCCCCACCCAAGTCTCATGTTGAAATCTATTTCCCAGTGTTGGGGGTGGGGCCCAGTGGCAGGTACTGGACCACGGGGGGATCCCTCCAGAATGGCTTGGGCCATCCACCCCATTAGTGATGAGTGAGCTCTCGCTCTGAGTTTGCATGAAACCTGGTTATGTAAAAGTGCGTGGCATCCCCCTAACTCTCTCTCCTGCTTCCTCCATGTGGCATGCCTGCTCCCTCTTTGTCTCCCACCACGACTGGAAACTTCCTGAGGCTTCTCTAGAAGTTAGGCAATTGCCAGCATCATGCCTCCTGTACAACCTGCAGAACTGTGAGCCGTGCAAACCTCGTTTATTATAAATTACCCAGGCTCAGGTATTTCTTTATAGCAGTACGAGGACGGCCTAACACACACACTGTGAACTGAGGACAAGCTGGATGCCTAGAGCCGGAAGTGGCATGAGCTGCTCCAGGAGAGCTGGTCTCTGTAACTGGCATATCAGAGCCGAGGCAGTGCGGGCGGGGCCCCTGAAGGACCAGACCTGGGGGCTGTGCTGAGAGTTTGGCGGGGTGGGGGGAGGGGGCATGTGCACCCTCTATTGAGGACCTGACGGGACAAAGACTCTCGGCTGCACAGGATTCCCTGTTAACCGTAGTGAGAAACACCAACCAAGCCAGCTTGAAAAGCAAAGACATGACGAGAAGGAGAAGAGGACATCAGAAACCTGGAGAACACGGGCTTTGAACGTCGGGGCAGGTAGTGTGCTTTGAAAGCGGAATGCGTCCTGTCCATTGTGAATCTCCTGAAGTAGGCCAGACTCCACATGGGTGAAAGGTGTTAGCCATTAAAGAGACGTTGCAGGCACGATTCATTCAGTTTTCTCTCAGTTATTCTTGTAATCAAGGGTTACATCAATTTATTTCATAATCTTTCCGGAGCGCCTGCTCTGGATTCTAGGCACTAGAGATCCAGCTATGAAGAAAAGAGAAATATTCATTATCCCAGTGAAACTGTGGGGAGAGAGAGACCAAACAAACAGCGTAACTAGGTAAACAGTATGGTGATGAGCTTTCCTTAAGAAAAAGAGGAAAGGGATGAGGGAGTGCAGTGCTACCTTGTGGGGTGACAGGGAGGCCCCCCGAGGCTCAGAGGCTGAAAGTAGGGAGAGCAGAAGGATGTGGGGGTGTGTGTGCCCTGGAGTCCTAGCGCTGGGTACGGTCTGATGAAAGGAGGGAGGGAGAAAGGAAGGGTGAACGGGGGGATGGAGGCACATGTGAGAGAGGCAGCAAATTATTTTTTGTCTCTACGGAAAAAAAAAAAACAACAGAAAACCTTGCTTATGGTCCCCAGGACCTAACATTTCTGAGAGCTCACTTTGCAAACACAAGAGCTCTTTGGAGACAGAAGCTGTGTCACCCTCTCCTTTGTCACCACCCAGGGCTTGGTGCTTGCCTGTGGGTCTGCCCAGCTCTTCCCAGTTTGCAAATCCCACGGTAGCACGTTCCTGTTTAAACCCCTGTGGTCCCACTGGAGTGACGCCCAGCCCTTTGCCTGCCAGGGCCTCATCCCTCTGCCCCGGCCTCTCTCTCTGCTGCACCTGCCCCAAGACGCCCACACCCAGCCCACCTGCCCCAACGTTCCTCTCCCCCTGTCCCTAGGCTGCCCTCCTCCTGAGGTCTTCTCCGCTGTCCCCCTGTCCTCGGGCTCTGTTGCCTCTCCCTGGGATTTCACATCACTTTTTCATCATACAGAATTATTTTTGTTTCTTTCCTTGCTTTTTGTTTCTCTCAACTCACTCTGATGTCAGTGAGAGCAGGGCCTTTTCTCTTTAGATTCCCACCAAACTGCCCCCACTTAGCATCTCGCCTCCCGCAGGCTGGCTGCAAATCAATAGTTCTTGAATAAATGAATGCATTTAGCTTACGGATGTTTCTTCTGTCCTAAGCAGACCCATTTCCCTCCAAGGGGGAAATCAGCAAACGTCCGTACAGGGCCAGTGAGCACCTATTTTCGGGTTTGTGAACCATGCAACGTTGGTCTCAACTCCCCGACTCAGCTGCGGCAGTGTGGGGGCAGCCGTGGGTGACACGTCAGTGCAGAGCGTGGCTGTGTTCCAGTGGGACTTTATTTATAGACACTGAAATTTGAATTTCATATCATTGTCATGTATCATGAAGTGGTATGTTTAAATTTTTTCCTATTTAAAAATGTTTTTTAAAAATTCTTAGCTCACAGACCCTGCAAAAGCAGGCAGCAGGGCCACATGTGGCCACACAAGCCATCTTTATTGACCCCTGCCCTGCGAGATGCATTTGAGAATGGAAGGATTTGGCCAGTCAGTCCACTCATATTTACTGGGTGTCTACGATGGGCTCCACGCTGGACATGGGGAGGGTGAGACAGAGAATGAGTGTGACATGGAGCCTCCACCCAGGCGTCCTGTGCACCTGCACATAGGGTGTGCAGCCTGCAGTAAGAGGCATCTGGAGGCCAGATAAGCCAAGTGCAGCCAAGGAGAAGGAGCCCTGGCTCTGCTGGCTGCATCAGGGATGCTGCTTAGAAGGGCTTGAAGAGCTCCAAGCCAACACAGCAATAGAGGATGTCAGCGGGCAGAGGGTAACCAGGACCCACAACAGCATGGTGCCTATGAAGATGACAGGCCACTGTGGTTTTCAGAAGCGTGTATCCCGGAAAGACATGAGACATCATCCTCAGGACCTTGAGACTTTTGGTAGACGGCCCCACCCAGGCCATAGGGGAGCTGTGCCGAGTCCTCACTCTGTTACCGTGGGCCCCATGGAGAACCCTGGAAGAGAGGCTGCAGCTGTCAGGGAGCGGCAGAGCTGTGGAGCATATTGATCAATGTCAGGTTGGAAGAAGGTCTCCAGTGGCACCCGTTCACTCCCTGTCCCGGTCCAACATTTCTATCAGTGACTTGGATGAAGGTGTAACAGACCTGCTTGTCAAATGTGCAGATCAAAGCTCACAGGGGAGGCTAATGTGGTGGAGGAAATTGTCCAGACACAAAAAACCTCTTGACAGGCTGAAACAATGGACTGAAGTGAACAAGATGGAATTGAGTAGGGTTAAAAGTGAAGTCCTGCTCATTCCCTGAATTAAAACAAAAATCAACTGCAGGTGAACAAAACGGTTTGCGATTCTTGCCGTGTACACCTGCGGGTGTTGCTAGCCCCAACCCTGAGCCCAGATCATCAGACAGGCTGCCCCGCACGTGAGGGACCCCAGCCTTCTACAGAGGGTCCAGCCTGGGAAAGGGCGAGGTGCACCCACTGCAGGATTGCAACCGCGTCCAGGGTTACCCTCCCTTTCAGTGGACGCTGACCATGAGGAATGTATCCAGAGCAGAGCGACCAGTGCCGAGTGTGTGTTGGAAACGTGCAGGTCAGACAGAGGGCGACAGGCTGTTGGAAGCTCAGAGCCGTCCTCCACCCTCTCAGCGCCTCTGCTGGGAAAGCGACTTCTAATGACCCTGGAAGAGGAGCACTCCCATGTGGAGAAGGTGTTTCTCCCGTCCTGCAGAAAAACCTCCTCACGAGCTCGAACAGGCTGGATGTGTCCAAGGCAGATTTTTGGCTGAATGGAAGCACAGCTTTTCTGACAAGAGCTCTTAGCTGTGGCGTGAGCTGCCTCCCGGGGAGCGAGCCCTGTTGCTGGCAGTAATGGGCAGAGGCTAAGCCATCTGTTGGGTCTCCAGGGGACCCCTTCGCCCCTGGCAGACAGAGCCGCCCGTCCAAACCTTCACCTTACAGATGGAAAGGCTGAGGCTGAAGCAGCCGGGATGTGTCCAGAACAGCCCATATTAGCTCTCCAGGGTCTGTGGAATTCAGCTTTTGGAGCTCTTCCCTTGAAACCAACACAAAGACTATGTGAGACATACGGAAACGGAGCAAGTGTGTGTGTGGGGACCGGGGAGGCCAGGAGGAATGAAGTACCCCATCCTCTCTGAGTCAGGATCCAAACCAGAAGTAGAAAGTGAAAGACTGAAGTCACAACCTCTGCCCTGTGCCCTGAGACAGGCAGTACTGAGGTTGGATGGAGGACCTGGCCTTGCTAGAGCTTCACCCCAAATAAATGCAGCATCTGCAAAATGGCAGGGTGGGGGCTCCTTCCGAGGGAGGAATGAGCTCCACTAGGCCCGGCACA
>NW_012107075.1:895573-896730 GCF_000951045.1 Mandrillus leucophaeus | reverse complement strand
GGAGCGTTGCAGCCCCAGAGCCTTGGACTCCCAAACTCTCACCTGCAGGACAGAACCAGGATGAGCATGTTAGGAAATGCAATGGCTGGACAGGGAGGGGGACAGGGGAGGAGGAGGAAAAGAAGAGCAGGAGGAGAAGGGAGGGGAAAAGGGGGAGAAGCATGAGGAGGAGAAATAAGAGGAGGAGAAGAAGAAAGAAAAGAAGGAGGAGGAAGTAGAGGAAAAGGGGCACGATGAAAATAAGAGGAGGAGGTGGTGGCAGACAGAGGAAGGTCTGGGGTCCAGCACTCAGAGTTATCTGACTTACAGTTAAGACAGATTGGAGTCACCCAAAGAAGTAGATTAGTATTTTCAAGCCCAAAACTGGGTCAGCTCCAGGGAGGAAGGTGACAGGGAAGCGACAGTGATGTGAGGGACATAGTACCCTGGTGGAGGGAAGGTTTGGCCGTCAGTGAAGGGCTTTCATTACCCCTGGCCTGGAGGATCCCAGATCTGAACAGAGGCCCCACTCTGCACAGAGCAGCTCCTCCCCAAAGAGGCCGGCCGGGGCCTCTGAGCAGCTGGATGGATCTGCCTCCTCCTGGGTTCAGGCGGCTGAGCCCTGGGGAAGACCCACAGCTGCGGCAGTGGCCCTGGGCTCACTGGGCCCTGTGTTAGTGCTGGACACAGGACAGATGACCAACAAGGCTCTGCGTAGCCGTGCCCTTCCGGGAGGAAGCAGCCCCGGGCAAGTCTGGCTGCTGTGGAAGGAAGCCTGAGCCCCAGCGAGCCCCTCGGGCTTCCAGTGCGGAGTCGGCAGCTGAGCTGTAACTTACGAGACAGAGGATTTCAATTTAGATTTTCATTTTTCTCTGGAAACATAATTGGAAGGGCTCTCACTGCTCCGAGGGAGGCATGATTCACCTCGTTGTCATCAGAATTCATCCAGTGGTACTTGAGACCCACAAGGCAACAAGGCAGGGCAGGCCGCTTGGGGAGCAGGAGGGCCGTGGGTGCCCCGTCTGGCTGTGGCAAGGACTGGAAGCTCAGCTCCGAGGTGCTCCTGTGAGGCTTCTGGATGCAGAGCCAGGCTGTTAGGTGCGGAGTCCAGCAGACACACAGCCTCCTGTGAGCACAGCCTGCCCGCAGGTCATCTGCAGGCCCAGCTAAGGGCTGCC
>NW_012107075.1:888987-890777 GCF_000951045.1 Mandrillus leucophaeus | reverse complement strand
CCACACAAGCTCGTACAGGCTGTGTACACAGGCTGGATGTGTACCAGGGACACAGGCCCCTCAGCATCTATCCCTAAGCCTTCAGGCCTGATCTTCCACGCTGGAATGGGGTCCAGTCCAGAGGTGTCTGAGGGCAGAGCCCTGGGCAGGATGGCCCAGCAGACCTGTGGGGCTGTTCCGAGTTCCTGTGTGGCCCCAGAGCCCATCAGTGGGCACCAGTGTCCTTCAACCCAGCATGGAATGAGTTTCGGCTATGAGTCTCATGCTGGCCAGGTCAGCTCCTCGCTGTGGCATGAAGGATAGCTGGCCTTTGTCGGGGCATCCCAGGAACTGACTTCAGGCACCCCACCTTGGTGCAGCCCTGACTTACTGGATCGAGCCCCAGCATAGACTTTGAGATTTACTTAAGGTAAGATGCTGTCATTCCATCAAGGACAAAAGCCCACTAAGGGTGTTGGTGGGGAGGGGTCCAGAGGACAGTTCTAGCCTGACCTTGGAGAACTGAGTATTCTTTCAGTTGGCCTGGGTTCTATTTGACACCCTCAAATGTCCAAGTCTCATTCATTCATCTTTTCATTAAACATATTCAAAAAATGGCAGACTATTTCCTAAACACGGGTGTATTGAAAAGCCTAAGACACAGACTGGGCTGAAGGAGTTCCCGGCGTGTTTTGGAGAGAGATGGTTGGAGGATGTTTGCAGAGAGTGGCGCAGGCACAGCCTTGGTCCTCAGATTCATGACTCCAGAGAGAAGGGGCCTCCTTCCATTCTCCTGAGGAGCAAAGGGCACTGGAGAGACTTCTAGGGACCTGTGCACTCTTCCCCCTAAAGGCAGAGTGGCTCGCCTGATTGTCAAGAATGTCCCTTCCCTTCCCTCAGCTCTCCCCACCCCTGCCCTGTCTTCCCCTCCGCTCCCTCCCCTTCCTCCCCTTCCCCATCCACATCCCTTTCCCACAGGTGTGTTTTCTGCCTCAAGGATCCCCTGAGTGATGGCTTCCTGTTTTCTGTCTGAGGACCAATAGTGAGAAAGTGAAAGGAAAATTAAAACCCCGGAATTGAGCTGGAGGAAGAGGCGATATTTATTCCTAAGGAGAACACTTACCATTTTATGGACCAGATTAGACCCAATGAAGAGGAAAATGAGACAGAATCACCTGCACTGTGTTCAGGAGTCCAGGCTGTCGGAGGCACGTGTGGGGTCGCTGGAGAGGGCAGCGAGGCCGAGCCAGAGGAGACAGACAGCTCTACCAGGACGTGGCGGCTGAGGTGACCCCCCACAGGGACAAGCCCACTGGTGAGGACCTTAGGTGGTGTGAGGAGCTGCAGCACCGGTTACCGAGAAGGAGGGTGGTTTTGAGATCCGAATGAAACACTTCCACCACCACTGATGACCTTCCCGCCTCTTTCTCAGCGTGAAGGAGCAGCGAGTACCTAACCAGACAGAGCACAGCTGGGAGAAGGGCGGGGTAGGAGTCCCAGGGAGACCCAGGGAGGGGAGACGCTCTGGGCAGAAAGGCACTGGGACAGTGACAGCAGGAGCCCAGGGAGCAGAGGGACCTCCAGGGGGACCCGTCCCTCATGCAGGGGAAAATGAACAGAGCTTAGGAATGGAGCGTTGCAGCCCCAGAGCCTTGGACTCCCAAACTCTCACCTGCAGGACAGAACCAGGATGAGCATGTTAGGAAATGCAATGGCTGGACAGGGAGGGGGACAGGGGAGGAGGAGGAAAAGAAGAGCAGGAGGAGAAGGGAGGGGAAAAGGGGGAGAAGCATGAGGAGGAGAAATAAGAG
>NW_012107075.1:869049-888937 GCF_000951045.1 Mandrillus leucophaeus | reverse complement strand
TGCTAGAGCTTCACCCCAAATAAATGCAGCATCTGCAAAATGGCAGGGTGGGGGCTCCTTCCGAGGGAGGAATGAGCTCCACTAGGCCCGGCACAGAGGGTTGGGGCCAAGGTCCACCGTGGCCCTGGGAGGCCAGACAGGGAGAGCCCCACAGCTCAGAGCCACCTGGGCGCCATGGAGTGTGTTCACTGAATCCACGCCTCTTTCCCTGGAGAAGTGGGTGGGCAGTGGGGAGGGTGGGAGATTCCTTCCAATACCCCCAGAAAGTGAAGGTTCCTGTGTGACACTGGGAGGTTGATATGGTTTGGCTGTGTCCCCACCCAAATCTCACAGGAGGCTGATATGGTTGACTGTGTCCCCACCCAAATCTCACCTTGAATTGTAGCTCCCACAATTCCCATGCTGTCTCTTATACACATCTAGATGTGTATAAGAGACAGGGGCTGGGGAGGTTGGGAAGGTTAAGCAGTGGGGAGCTGCAAGGCACCTTGGACAAGGTGCCCAGCAGCAGCAGGGCGACACCGGGCTCTGGAAAGGGCCCTGGTGGGGCGGGAGTTGGAGCTTGGCCTCTCAAGCCAACACCCTAATATCAAATCCGTGCCGCACCTCTCGTGAGCTTTGGGGGAAGCTTCTTGCCGTTTCTGCACCTCAGGTTTCCCATTTGTTAAAGTGGGGATCATGACAGCACATACCTCATAAAGCTGCTCCCAGGATTAAGTGAGTTAATATGTGCAAAGCGCTTTCAGCATTTCCTGGCGGAGAACGTGCAATTGAAGTGTGAGCTATTCCTCAAGTTGTTCACATTTTAAGCAAATTAGATAAAGACAAACTACTCACTTACTTGATTACCCAAACCACCAGACAGTGTTTACCTTAGCACGGATTTTTTTTTCAGGTTTGTTTTTTAATTATAAAAGAAGTAACAGTTGATTTTAAAACATGCAAACAATGCAGAAATTCACACTTTGTATACATTCCTGGAAGTAATTATTGTTAACACGTAGGTATGTGGCTTTTCTTCTGTTCACATATTAACACACACACTTTAAAAAAAAATAAAGTGGCATCAAAGCAAAACCATCATATTAGTTGGCTTTCGTTTCCTGCAGAAACCAGATGTCTCCGTGGGTCGCTGCAAATAGAAGTACCTGCTGCCCTTTCAGGCTCACACGATACCATTTCCTCATTCAGCCGTTTTCATCATCCATGTTTCCTTTTTCACTTTTTTTTTTCTGTTAAAAACAGCATCACTGGGAATGTGCTTATGCAGTAATTTCTGAGCACTTCGTGTCTATAAAATGGACTTTTCAAAATGAAGCATCTTACAATACTTACAGGTGATGTGTGCTGTCAAATTCCTCTTTAAAACCATTTTCCAGTTAATGATCTCACCCCCAAAATGAAAGAGTACCCAATTTCCCCAAGTCCCTTTTAATATGATCAGTGTTTCAGTTCTTTACTCTTGTGATAGATTAAAATCACATCTTCTTTAGTTCACATGGATGTGTTAATTTTGAGGTTGAATTAGGGAGTTCTGTTTTGCTTTTTCCCAATTGACTTAAAAGACAATTAAAGACGTAGCAGACACGTGCATTTGAGATGTAAGCATGAACATGATCAAGGCGGGGCAGAGGGGCTGTGCCTGGTGGCCCCTGCTGGAAGCACTTCTCTGGGAACCTGGACACAGGAAGGTCCTGCCCTCCCCACCTAGCGGGCCACATACACACACAATTGTGTGTGGGGTGATCTGTGGTCCTGTCAATTGTAAAGGGTGAGGCTAAAATCTTTTTTGTTAAGGTGTTTACTAAACAAACAGGGAAGCAGGCCACACCGGAGCCCAGGAGTGAGCTCCTCCACACAGAGGCTGTCAGGATTTGAACTCAGGGTGCCTGAAAGCCACAAGTCCTCAGGTGCCTTCTGTGTGCTCCAAATAGCGCTTCATCTTCCGGCTCACGTGTGACCTCTCCCAGGGGCCCCCCCGACCTTCCCAGAGCGCAAGTGCCACCGCCAGCCTTTGCAGCTGTTGCCGAACATCACCTGCACCTTTCTACACTCAGCCCCACCTGTACCTCTGCAGACCGGCCACCCACCTTCACTCCCCCAGCACCAAGGCCAGCACTGCAACAGGGAAGGGGCCATAGGATGGAAATGGCAGGCCTGTTTGGTCTGATTTGGAAAGAATCCCAGGGCCAGAGAGGGCTGTTGGGGGTAAGGGTTGGTTCCTTTTCCCAAGACAATGGGGACGCATCCGGAAGATGCCCACGTCTCTGTTACCCCAGCGTGAGGCACGCCTGCCCTGGGGCCCTCATTGCAAGGGGACCCATGGACAGTGAGACTAGAAAGAAGCAAGCAGCTTCCTCCTGCTACATCCCGGAGGTAGGAGTGGCAGGGTGGTCACCTGGCGTGAAACTGGCAGCAAGGAGGGGCTGCCAGGTGGCTGCAGGCATGCAGGGGCAGGGGTTGGATTCATTCTGGCTGGGTTGCAGCCTGATGGGCAGGTAGGGGACTCAGCAGATACCTCAGGCAGGACCCAGAGCCTGTTTTTCAGCTCCAGATGGCAGGGGGCAGGGAGGAGGGGCTCTTGCAGGTCAGGCTGCAGCCAGGCCAGCAGGGATCAGTGACTTTTGGCCAGATGACCCTCACAGGATCCTCTGCTTCCACATACTCCTGGGATGTGGGGCTACAGGTTTCTCTAATCCTCTCAGGCACGAGAGAAGAGAACTGGAGCTCTCATCCACTTTCCTGAACAAATAAAAGCAAATGAAATATCACAGTCAAGCAGCAAGCTGGTCCTAGACAGCCACCCTGGAGTCGCGGGTGGACCTGGGAGACACTGGCTAAGGAGGAGGACCTGCCGCTACATTGTTCTGCAGCCCAGGGGATAGTCTTGGGCCTGAGTTTGCCCTTGGTGAAGTCTCCTGTCCTGCACCAAATTCCAAGCATGCTGGCTGCTCACTGCAGGATGGAGTCCAGATCCTCCTCACTAGGCCTGATCCTCAGAGTGGGCTCCTTGCCCTGGTCAGGACTGGCTTTGGGCTGGGAAAAGGATTCTGCCCAATCCAGACCCCAGAAGCCACTGCTGATTCCGGCAAATAAGGCAGGACCTGATATGCCAGAGGAGATGCTTAGCTATACCTCCCAATCCCACCTGTACCCACACATCTCACCTGAATCTCCCCATCCCACGTGGATCTGTCCATCCCATCTGTACCTCCCCATTCCACCTGCACTTCCCCATGCCACCTAAATCTCCCCATCCCATCTGTATCTCCCCATTCCTACCTGAATCTCCCCGTCCCACCTCAATCTCCCCATTCCACCTAAATATCTCCATCCCACCTGAATCTCCCCATCCCACCTAAATATCCCCATCCCACCTGAATCTCCCAATCCCACCTAAATATCCCCATCCCACCTGAATCTCCCCATCCCACCTAAATATCCCCATCCCACCTAAATATCCCCATCCCACCTGAATCTCCCCATCCCACCTAAATATCCCCATCCCACCTGAATCTCCCCATTCCTACCTGAATCCCCTCATCCACCTGAATCCCCTCATCCCACCTGCATCTCCCCATCTCACCTGTCATCCTACCTGTACCTTCCCATCCCACCTGTATCTCCCTGTCCCACCTGTACCTCGCCATCCCACCTGTGCCTCACCATCCTACCTGTATCTCCCCATTCCTACCTCCAACTGCAGCTATCCCTCTGCATTACATCAACGCAGCTGCTAATTGCTCTAGGTGGGAGACCTGCAATAGCCCTGAGCCTGTCTTCATTGCAGGAGGCTGAGGAAAAGAACCCTCACCCAATCTTAAATTTCCATCTGGCAGAGTCTGGGTGTGCTTGTCTTTCTGTTGGATAGAAAAATGTTGGCTTGCATGGGAAATAAAATGTTCCTTCTGACTGTAGCCTGTGGGTTCTATCCTGCTTCTGCAAGAGCTGAATTCGATGTCTTAGCCATTTTCTCATAAAAGAGCCTTTTCCTAAATCACTACAGTAACACTGTGTAGACTTACATAAAACATCCACACCTCCCCAGCCCTCAGCATGTTCCAGTAGCAGATACGTGCGTTGTGCTTTGCAGGTGAAACAGTTCTGTTTCCACCCTCATCCTTCCATCCTCTCTGGATCTCTTCTCTCCCAGAGTCCATGCCCCAGCTTAGATATTGCACAGAGATGCAGAGCAGAACCCGCTCTTCAGCAGGAACCAGAAAATGCCCGCTGGGGGTGGAGATATCTTTGTAATTAACCATGGACATGAGGTCTGTGTCTTCATTCTCATTATGATCATTATTCTGCTTCCAGAGGAGAAGTCAGCTCTGCACGGCTACGGGATCTTAGAGCGATGTCTCCAGCTCTGGAGCTCTTTGAGTCTCTCTAAGCTTCAGATGAACCTGGTCGGGTGGATCCCACCAAAAGGTTGGAGACCAATTGCATGTGATACTGGCTGTCTTACCAGACATGCCCCCGCTCATTTGTTTAACCGTTGGCCCATGCACTCTCCAAACACAGCTGAAGACCACTGTATGTTTGTCCTTATCAGACGCCAGCTGTTGCAGCATACTTTTCCATATTCAATTTACATGACACCCTAGGAGAAGGTCATGATTTTGTATGATCACCAAGGGCTGTGGTGTCTCAGGTTGGATTCCTGACTGTGTCATTTGCTACAAAAATGACATCATGCAACTGATTTTTTTTTTTTTTTTTTTTGAGATGGAGTCTCGCTCTGCCGCCCAGCCTGGAGTGCAGTGGCGCGATCTTGGCTCACTGCAACCTGCACCTCCCGGATTCACGCCATTCTCCTGCCTCAGCTTCCTGAGTAGCTGGGACTACAGGCGCTCGCCATCACGCCTGGCTAATCTTTGTTGTATTTTTTAGTAGAGACGGGGTTTCACCATGTTAGCCAGGATGGTCTCAATCTCCTGACCTCATGATCTGCCCACCTCAGCCTCCCAAAGTGCTGGGATTCCATGCGTGAACCCCCGCGCCCGGCCCCCACAGTGCTGGGATGACACGCATGAGCCACCACGCTGGCGGTCATGCTACTGATTACGTTTACTTGACCATGTCCGCATGTTCTCAATTGCCTCAAGACTGTCTTTTTAAATCTGATTTGTTTGAATCAACAGCAGTTGGCACAAGTATTTGGCAGTTGTGTCTCCAGTTTCATTAAATCTGTGATAGTCTCTCCTCTCTTTTTTGGGGGAAAAGTTGGGGAGGGAGCTTGTTAGACTTGTTGTTGCTGTACCATTTGACCTTAGAATATCTCAGTTTGGCTGATCACTTTATTTTTGTGCTACTCAAAATGTTTCTACAAACCACCAACTTCTAATAAATGGGTGTTTGCTGTCAAGACTCAACGACCTTCAGGTTCAGCGTTTTGGGAATGAGCACTTCACTTTTATTCTCTGAAGAGGGAAATGAGTCCACTTTTGCCGTGGTAGCTACGTCGACTGGGATGAGAGCGTGGGTGCTGTCAGCCTGACCTGTGGTCCATCATAATCTCCTCCAATAACTCCTCCTCCATTGCAGGGGATGGGTGGCATTGGTGACTGCATTCTGGACCCAGCAGCTCACTGGTGGTCACTAAATGATAATCTTGAAATTTCCTAACTCTTTCTGAATTTATAAGCTGGCACATTTCTATAACAATCTTTTCCATCAGTGATTCATTTAGTAATATATTTAGTCATCGATTTATTTATTTAGTAATTCTGAAACATGCATCGTATAGGAAAAGCAAGGTAAATTTTGATTTTTTTTTTCCTCCGCTTGTTCTTGAAATTTTCAGAGGAATGTCAGTGGTTACCTTGGCCACCCCCAGTGACGAGTTGGATTTTTGAGTGTCCTCATGGAGTTATGAATGCCTTTCAGTCAACACCTGTTAGATTCCTTGTGATGCTCAAATGGTCTCCTTTCGTCCCATGTCCTGTTGACACAACCGCAGTGACTTCAGGTAGCTTCTTCAGTTTCTGGGGTAGCAAGTTCCTCAGGCTTGCTGTGCATAGTTCCTGCCTGAGAACTGGACTTAGCCACTTTCCTGAAAAGCCTTGATTCTTTTTTGCTTGTTTATTTTTGTTTTTGAGATGGAGTCTCCCTCTGTCACCCAGGCTGGAGTGCAGTGGTGCAATCTTGGCTCACTGCAACCTCTGCCGCTTGGGTTCAAGTGATTCTCCTGCCTCAGCTTCCTAAGTAACTGGGATTACAGGTGCCCACTACCACGCCTGGCTGATTTTTGTATTTTTAGTAGAGACGGGGTTTCACCTTGCTGGTCAGGCTGGTCTCAAACTCCTGATCTCAGGCCGCCCACCTCGGCCTCCCAAAGTACTTGGATTACAGGTGCGAGCCACTGCCTCAGGCCAAAGCCTTGATGCTTTTTTGTGGAAAATCATGCTTAGAGAACATAATCCAGGTTCCTAAGTGCTCATTGCTGTGGACTATTAAAGTTTCTGGGCGTTTGTGTTGGACTGAGCTAGGAACTAGACAATAAATTTTTTAAGAGAGAAACAAATCATTAATTTATGCTGATGTTTCCAATTCTGATTGAGGACTGCTGGGTTTTTCCTGGATTCCTCGGTGTTACATTTGCATCTGTTTCCTATCATGCTGGAAATCTTGGCTTCAATAACATCAATGTAATTAATATTTGTTTTATTATACAAATACACATAAGCTAATTTCAAAATAACAATATTGATTCTAACAATAAAACATCTGAATGCAGTCTTTTTGTATCTCTTGGGAGGCGCAGTTGAGATACAGAATTTAAAGTCAATTATAACAATTATTTTTTTTCTTTGTCTGCGTGCCACCAACTTGAAATACAATTTATTTCAGCTTGTTTTCAAGTTTCCATGGTCTTATTTTCTTTTTGATTCAAGCTTTAAGGATTATTTGAAAATGTAAATGGTTTCAAAAGCAAATCTACAAAACAAGGTATATTCAGAGAGGTTTCTCTCTTCTTCCTTCTGTACCTTCCCTCCCCAGTGGTGACCATTTTAATTCATTTTTGATTTATTGTTTCATGTGTTTCTCCATGTTTCCATTTAAACAAAAAGAGAAATATTTTTAGAGCTCTGTTCTGTTGTTTCTTTTCTTTCTTTCCTTCCTTTCTTCCTTCCTTCCTTCCCTTCCTTCCTTCCTTCCTTCCTTCCTTCCTTCCTTCCTTCCTTCCTTCCTTCCTTTCTCTCTCTCTCTCTTTCTTTTTCTTTCTTTCTCCTCACTCTGTCACCCAGGCTATAGTGTGGTGGTGTGATCTCGGCTCACTACAACCTCTGCCTTGTGGCTTCACACAATTCTTCTGCCTCAGCCTCCCGAGTAGCTGAAATTACAGGTGCGCACCACCATGTCTGGCTAATTTCTGTATTATTAGTAGAGACGGGGTTTCACCATACTGGCCAGGCTGGTCTGGAACTCCTGACCTCGTGATCCGCCTGCCTCGGCCTCCCAAAGTGCTGGGATTACAGGCGTGAACCACCACACCCAGCTGAGTTTCTTTTCATTTAAGGGTATGTCTTGGCTGGGAGAGAATGAAGACGCCCTCTGTGCAGGAACCCTCAGGATTCACAAGTCCCTGCTGATGGGCATTTGGCCTGTTTCCAGCCATTTGCTGTTGTTAATAACAGCTCATCCAATGACCATCAGAAGATATGGGCATGGCCTAATTTATATTCTAAATAGTATGCTTACCATGTGGTTTCTACACTGGGGGCAAACTAGAAACAGGAAGACTAGCTGGATGTCACTGCCTGGGTCCAGGTAGGTAGGGTGTGGTGAGCAGGGAGGTGGCCTGGGGATGCAGCGTGATGTCCAGATTTCTGTGACATTTAAGAGGAAGTGCCAATCAGCTCAGCAGCAGGACAACGGGATTCCCGTGGAGAGAGGAAGACCCTCAGTGAGTTATTGGTGTTCTGCCAGGTCACAGGCTCGTGCCTGCCTCCTCATCCCCCATCCTGGCTTCCAGCCACAAGGTAGGGGATGTGCCCGGTGCTGGGCAGAAGTGCTCTGTGTCATTGCTTACGTTTCTGAGCCCAAGCCCTGCATCTGCCTATTGACTGGCCTCAACCAGAAAAGGCCCAGAGGGGTTAGGCACAGGGATGTCCTTTGCCCAGGCAGAACACAGCCTCCATAATAATTTTTTTTTTTTGGTGGGAGGACAGAGTCTTGCTCTGTTGCCCAAGCTGGAGTGCAGAGGTGCGATCTCGGCTCGCTGCAAGTTCCACCTCCTGGCTTCACACCATTCTACCTCAGCCTGCCGAGTAGCTGGGACTACAGGTGCCTGCCACCACACCCAGCTAATTTTTTGTATTTTTAGTGGAGACGGGGTTTCACTGTGTTAGCCAGGATGGTCTCGATCTCCTGACCTCGTGATCCGCCTGCCTCGGCCTCCCAAAGTGCTGGGATTACAGGTGTGAGCCACTGCGCCCGGCCGCCTCCATAGTATTAAACAACACCTTCAACCCCTCAGTCTGAAGGGGCCGCATTTGGGTTCATTTTCTGGTACAGTAGTTCCTCAAGAACGGCAGGGGGGCACTTGCCTCGAATCTCGTGACAAAGTTCAGCACAGAAGAAAGGGAGGCTCGGCCCAAGGACCACACTGACGTCTGCCCATGGTGGAGTTGTCTGGCCGTCCACTAAGGTCTGTGCTCCGTAACGGCACTGAGGTTTTGGGGTTTATTTCCTCATCGAGCAGGCATAACTCTTACTAATGCTAGAGTGTCTAACAGCACTGCAATTCCAATATGAAACACCCAGCATTTGAAAAGTTATTTTTTTCTGTATGGACCAATCCCATCAGATGAGCTGGTCCACGGTGCTTCAGCTGTTTGTCACTGGCTCTGTCCTACTGGATGCGGAAGTCCCTCCCGGGTGGGGCTGGGGTCTCCAGACTCCAACATGGCTCATGCCCACAGCTGATGCAGGAAAAAAATGCCAGTGAAGATGAAGGATGAAACATGAGAATTAAAGAAATGTTATAACTTACTTTTTAAATAAGCAGGTATAAATTAAAATCGATATAAGAAAAACAGGCTCCCCAAAATAGAAGAGGGGTGGGAAAACCGATCTTACCCAGGCAGGCCCAGTCAACCCCCCAGGAAGGAAACCTCCAACTCAGAACAGCGGGGGCAGCTGAACAAACAGGCCTAGTGAGGTCTCAGGACGGAGCTGGGACTGAGGCAGAAAACCAGGAGGGTGCAGGCAGGTGCATGGGGAGGGAGGGGGCCTTCTGGTTTTGTAGGATGTGCTGTGTCACACTGGAGAAGGTGGCAAGGTAACTTCACTGCTGTGATCAGGGACCTGTGAATCTTGAATACCTGAAACGGGTCTCAGTTAATTTAGAAAGTTTATTTTGCCGAGGTTGAGGATGAGTGCCTATGACTCATCCTCAGGAAGTCCTGAGGACATGTGCCCAAGGTGGTCCGAGCACAGTTTGGTTTTATACATTTAGGGAGACATGAGACATCAATCACCACATGCAAGATGAACATTGGTTCAGCCTGGAAAGGGGGAACAACTCGAGGCGAAGGCAGGACAACTGGAAGCAGGGAGGGGATTCCAGGTCAGAAGTAGGTAAGAGACAAATGGTTGCAATCTTTTGAGTTTCTGACGAGCCTCTCCAAAGAAGGCAATCAGGTATGCATTCATGTCAGTGAGCAGAGGGAGGACTTTGAATAGAATGGGAGACGGGTTTGCCCTAAGCAGTTCCCAGCTTGACTTTTCCCTTCAGCTTCCTGATTTGGGGGCCCTAATATTTATTTTCCTTTCCTAGAGGGCAAACCTGTGTTCTCTCTCCTCCCCACCGGCTGGGACCAAGTCTGTGTAGTCCGTAAATCCCAAAGGCCCTTGTCCAGTGTATGCCACCTCTTCCTGTCCTTCGGGAGCAGCGGGCGGCACGCCCTGGCCCCTTCTCCCTGCGTCCTGTGAGAGTCTCCTGGCTTGGTTGACTTTCACCTGCTTACAGCCTGCCCAAGGAGGTTGGAACAGAGACCCTGGGGAAGATCAGATCCACAGTTTGCCAGTGAAAGGACTGAGCCCAGAGAGATAAAAAGTCTGGGCCAGGGTCTTAGCAGTGAAGCCGCAGCCCCATTCTAGGTCTCCACAAGCATACAAGTGCACAAACAGAAGCCTGCTGCTGCGTGGGCGCAGAGAAAAATCTCAGTGTGCACAGGCACAGAGGATTTACTGACTGTGCTTAGCAGCCCCGAGGGCTAGGGCCGTTTTCATTCTTCTTTTACAAAAGAGGAAACTGAGGCAGGAGAGGTGCCGCGCCTTGCCCTGGGCCTGGGGTGTGACCCAGAGCGGGCTCTGGCTGGCGTCCTGCTGCTGGCACCACAGACCGAGGAAGGACTGAGTCATCCTGGCCCCGCAGGAGTGGGAGGACGAACGGCTTGCTGTTCCAGCTTCTGACATGTGATAAAACAAAACAAAACAAACCCGAGCCCTTAGATTATCTGATTTGTGGTTTAATTATGTGTCTTTGGAGATGATTTAGGGGCTTAGGGACGAGGCAGTAGCCCAGGCTCTCCTGGCTGTCCTCAGCCTGGCCCCGACGTCCCGCTGAGAGCCGCGAGTCCCACGCGCTCAGCTTCCCTTCACGAGGGGGCCGTGCTCGGGACCCTGCAGAAAGCAGGTTCCAACTCTGACCCTGCAAAGGTCCCGGACACAGCTGTGTAGCGGCCATGGTGTTCCTGGACACAGACGGGTAGCGGCCACAGTAAGCCTGGGGCAAGAGGCCATGACAGTCAGCCCTGCAGTCAGGTGATCTCAGCCTTGCTGGCCATGCTGGAGGCTTGTGATGGGACAGATTAGTAACACAGGACAGTTCCTGGGACAGGAAGGAGTGTGGAGACCTGCTGGCTGTCTGAGGAGGAGTCTAGGCCCAGAAAGCTGGCCTCTTGGCAAAAGATTCCACTCCCTGAGGCAGAGACGCTGGGAGGGCAGGATTTGTGGAGCTCAGATGCTCTCGGGATGTGGGGGAGCACCACCTGCTCAGTGAGCGTCTGGGTGTGCATGCTCTCCCCACCCCGCCTGCCTCCCACTCCTGCTGCCCTCCCATCCCTCCTCCACCCCTCTGCATCAGGTTCCCCCATCCAGGCACGCTCTTCTCTCTGACTGCTGCGCCAGCCCTCATCCTTAGTTGCTGGCTCCATGCAGGCCTCAAAGCCCCCGTCAGCCTGGCCGCTCTGGGAAGCCTTCCCCCAGCCCCTCTGGCGGGCCTGCTGTGCCTGTCTCTGGGCTCCCATACCCCCTGCAGGTGGGAGTTAAGCAATTTCCAGCGACCCTAGGAGTGGGAGGGAAAGGGGCCATCTCCCAGGCCCGGATGCCGGGGGCAGCGGTCTGGTGGTAAGAGCCGAAGTCCCACAGCCAGATTATAGCTCCTCACACATCTGCTGGAGACCCAGGGTGGCTCCTGCAGGGAGGAAGAAGACAGAGCAGGGCAAGCTGGGCTCCAGCCACGCCGCACTTGAGAAAAGGCCTGGAAGGAGACAAGGCCTGGAAGGAGACCATGCCCGGTTTGTCTCTCTGGACCTGGCTCATTTCACTTGGCGTAAGGTCCTCCAGGTCCGTCCATGTTGTAAATAGCAGAACTTCCTTCTTCATGGCTGAATAATATTCCATTGTGTATACATCACATTACAGTATCCAGTCTTCCATAGACACACACGGAGATTGTTTCTGGATCTTGGCGCTTGTGAGCAGTGCTGCAATGAGCCCATTTGGGGTGCTGATCGCTCCTTGAAATACTTACTTCAATCGTTCCTTGAGATACTTACTTCGACTCCTTGAATATACATAATTTTTATTTGTCAATCACACCTCAATAAAGATACAGCGAGGGGAGAGGAGACAAGGCATAAAAGTGGGACAAAAATCCCCCAGAACCATCCCACAGACACTGCGAGGAAAACAACGGGGTGGCTAGGGCGTCTCTGACCAGAGTCAGTGGTTCTCAAATGATTTAGTCTTAGGAACCCTTTCCCCTCTTGAAAATCACTGAAGGCCCAAACACCTTGGGTTCACCTGGGTGATAACTATTGATATTTGCCATGTGAGAAATGAACACTGAAACATGTTCTAAGAGCTTGCATATTTATTAATATAAACATTGCAGTCAGCTCAGGATGTGCAAACACAACCTGTTTTTAATTAAAATTAAGTGTTTTCCAAGACGAAGCAAAAGTTAAGGAGAAGAGTGACATTGTTTTATGTTTCTGTAAATCTCCCTAGTGTCTGGTTTAACAGAAGACAGATGGGTTCTCATCTTCTCTTCGGCACAAACTGTTGCAATATGTTATTTTGGGTGAAGTAGGCAAAGACAATTCGGCCTTACATAGATATCCAGGTGGAAAATGGAAGCGTATTTTCATAGGCTTTTCAGATAATTATGAAGATTATTTTTGATGTTACATCAAAACTTAACAAACGGTAGTTTTTAAAAAGTTAGTTGCCATGTGGAATCTGAAACGATATCAATTATCTTTCACAATGTGCTGCATTCAAGAAAAAAAAGCCAAACATTGGTCAGCCATCGAATAGCACTTTTACACATGCATGGTCTTGTGAGATCATGTGTTGGTTATTTGCAAATATTGGTTCACTGAATGATGAAGATCTTTCAAATATTAACACATTATATTATTGATAGAAAAATTGCATTCCTTAGTGTCACTAATTACTTCTTCACGAGAGTTTTTAAATGTTGGGAAACTCTTTGTCTGTCAATGGCACGTATGTGTTCTGCAAAATTCAAGTTTTTGCTTAATATTTCCGATTTGCCATTCGTAAATACTGTCATTTGTTGGTATTGAAGTGACAGAGGCTCATTGTTTCATTTTTAGGAAAGTGTTTGCCAAAGACCCACGTCTAAGTAACCATAGTTTGTGTTAGCACAGGCGTCCTTTCGAGGAAGACTGTTCTTTCACGAAGAGAACAGCCAGCTCAGTGTGGAACTTCAACAGCCATACCAGTGCTTTTCCTTGGGACAGCAGGGTTCCTTCCACGGACAGCAGAAACGTTTCAAGTACACTTTCCATTTCATCACGTGGAATACTAAAAAGACGCACGCTCCAAGGTGAAGATCTGTGCTGCTTTGTCAGGGACATTCACGGGTAAAACAGTATTTTCTCATCTTATCTCTGTCTATCTGTCTGTGCGTTATCATCTGTCCACCTGCCTTACTGCAAACGTGTGTGGTGAAGGAGACGATGACAGTGGCACATGTTGGAGACATGCTGTAATTCATAGCAGGGCCTCCTAAGTCTTACCTGCTGCCATCACTTTTGCACACCCTTGAAAGTGTCAACACAGTGCCAAAGGCAAGTCAGTTCTTAGCAAGAGTATAAAAACAGTTCTGACCTGATGAACACCCTGAAATTTTCTCTGGCACCCCCAGGGGTCCACAGAAGGCAACTTGAGAACCCCTGCCTTAAATAATACAAGAAATGGCCAGTATCGTTCCCGAGCCCTCATCTGCTGCTGCGGGGACCTGGTGCCTCACCCTTTCTGGGAAAGAAAGACTGGATTCTCCGCATCCAGGAGGGTCTTACTTTCTCTGCGCCTTAGTGTTTGTTTTCTTCGTTTCTTCTCTTAGAAAGCCCAGGTTCCCACCATTCCAGACTACTCCAGACTCAGGAAGCTCATGGGTCTGAGCTGGGACACTCACCACACCACTGTGTCCATGCATCTGAGCAGCACCCCCACAGTCCCTGACCCAGGTCCTAACCCCCATAGTCCACACACTCCACTTGGTGCTCTCTGCTCAGCCCTCCTCCTCTGCCCTGAGACCTCCTAGCCATGCACTTTTTAAACTCCACGTTTATCTCTTGAGCCCCTGTTCCCATGCAGGCATGGGGCTTAACCTAAGCGACGGAAGTCTCCCTGGGAGAACAAAGGTGAAGTGTTCGAGATGCTCACAATCTGGTGGGGAGAAAGTTCCACGAATCAACCCTTCCAAAATAAAGTGCACAATAAAACCCACGGGGAGGGGCCCCTGATGCTGCACAGAGGTGTAAACGACCCACACGGCCTGGGTACTGGGGCTGGGGTGGAGGAAGGACAGTCCCTCTGGAGGAAATGATGTATACAGTGGTCCATTTCCAAGACAAAGTGCCTTACATCAGCTTAGGTCAGCAAACTACAGAAAAAACAGAAGATAGTAGGCCTCTGGTTGGATAGCTGACACCTGCTTGTTGGCACCCCCCACTTTTGTCGCCCTCACCCGAACCAAGGAAGTTTAGTCTAAGAGGAAGGTTTCCTAGCCTGCAAAATGGCTCACTTGGTCTGTTCTTATCAGCCTGCCCAGCTACTTAGGCCATAAGTCAAATACTTAAAAAGCCCCTGAGCTAACTAGGATTGCAATGCAATACACTGTGGGCTGCAACAAAATGCAGCAAGACAACCCTAAGGAAAACACCTAAAGCCCCCACCCAACAACAGACAGGTGACGTCCGGGAAGACTGTGGCCCCAGAGTACTCAGGGAGTAACCGGGGGAGGGGCCTGAACACCAGGGGATAAGATGCTTGTTGTGGCTGTGCTGGGTGTGTCTGCCCGTCGGACACCTGGTCTCACAAGATCATCGTTAAAAGTCTCCCTTCCACTGTTCTCCGGGTCTCCGAGTCCATTTGTTGGGTTTGGACAGGTGAGTTTATCTCACAGCTTGGTGAAGACGCGGCCTGCAATGCTGGCTGGAGAAGGCAGCTAGCTGCTCAGGTGAGTGTCGGGGGAGTGCATTTTGCAGGGAGCAGGAGGTCCCTCTCTACCCATTCCGGACCCTATTCTCTGTTCATTTCCCTCTCACAGGGAACAGCAGACACCCCCAATCCTGCAATCTCCCACCAGATAAAACCTTTCAGGGTCATCTCAGGCCTCTCCCTTTATCTCTCCCCTCACCGCCAATCAGGTACAGAGTCCTTCTTCATGTTTCTGGAACCCGAGAGCATTCCGTGGCAGCTGTCCTGGCCTCCTTCTAAGCCAGAATTCCCAGCCCAGGATGTTCCTGAAAATCACCCTGATACCTTTCAACCAACACTCACTCTTGGCCTCCACCTCCAGGGACTCCGATCCCATCTTCCTGGTGGTGTCTGAGCAGTGGTGTTTACTAAGCTCCCCTAGTGATTCTCATGGTGCATGGGGCTGAGAACCCAGATCTAAGCCCTCGTGGCTTCCCAGCTGGGGTGGCGGCCGTCGCTTGCTGGTCCTGCAGGTACAGTCAGTCCTCTCCAGCCCTACGCCTTGGCCTTCTCCCACATGAGCCCCTGCAGGGCACCCTTACTTTATTTAATTGAGGAATAACTTACAGTAAAGTCCATAGATATTTAGGATATAGTCAATAAATTTCTATGTATGTCTACTCCCACATGATAAAGGCCCTCCTCTAAATAAGCTTCTGGAATATTCCCAGTGCCCCGGAGGCTCCACGTGCCCCTCCCAGCCAGCAGCCCCGCACTTGTGTGAACACAGAGGAGTGGCCTGGATTTGGAGCCTTGCGGACGAGGCTTCTCTGTGCCTGGCTCCTGGCTCCCTCCCTCTGCACCTGACTGTGTGGTCCGCCCTGTGGTGGCTGCGCTGGAGCCCATTCCTTGCTACACTGTGCAATCTTCCTGCACAGGGAACCACACACACACACACACACACACACACACTCACACACACACACGGAGGCCTCCTCAGTCGAGCCTGTGCAGCCGCAGGGGCCAGGGCAAGGCGGCACACAGTGGCACTCAGAAGCAACAGTGTGGGGATGCAGACGCCAACAGGAAATGTTCTCCAGGACACCAAGTGCTAGATGACCCCCCGCTGGTGTGCCTGAGGGTTCATGATTTTAAGACAACAGCACACATTTTGTCAAAAATTTGTACATGTAAAGAAGGCACGAAGCACACTGGGACGGCTGCCTTGTGAAGGGAGAAGGAGAGTGTGGAAGGGAGAGCAGAGAGGAGAGGAGGCTTGGGTTCTGCGTCGTGCACCTGAGGCCCAGCCACCCAGTCTCTCCCGAAACCATCCGGCGCTCCATCGGCTCTCAGGGCAGTGTTTTTTCTTCTTCTAGGGGGCGGGTGTTTTTTGGGGTCTTGTTGTTTTTTCTTGTGCTTTTCTCTCTTGTTCTCGGGAGAAGCACAGCTGGCTTTCCAGAACAAGCTCCGGTTGTTGACGGCCACTTGACATTTGTGTGTGTTTTCCATCTGCCTCAGATCTCTTCCCACCACAGGCCTCCCTTCTCACTTCCCACTTTAACAACAGCCCAAGAGCCCTTTCTTTGAGGTGACTTTTCCTGCCCAGCCTGAGGCTGAGTCTGATAAGGCTGCAGTACCCAGTGCCCCAAGCCTCCTTGGTCACCACCTGCCCCCGAGTTCCAATCTCGCCCTTGTAATTCCTCCCACCAAGGCGCAAGGCTGAGGCCTGGACCTGGACCCTGGGAGCCCTAGGAGAGCCTCCATGTGATGGCTGAAGGGAGCAAGCAATGGTCTGGAGTGGGAGAGGGACAGCAGATGCAGGGGTGGCCCTTTGAGCTGGAGCTCTTGGGCTGAGGCTGGAGGGTCCGTGGAGGCAGGCAGGGCCACCTGTGGCCGCCTTGAGGCTGCTTCCTAGAGTTTAGACTGAGTTGTCCCGTGGGTGGAGGCTTGTCAGCAGAGCCTGCACAGAGTCAGGACTCACTGTGGCTGCGGCGAGGCCTCCCGGAGCTGCATTGGAGGAGAAACTGCTTGGCAACTCTGTCCAGTCTTTGACCATTTCCCATTGAGTCAAATGCAGTAACGATTCTTGCCTTGAGGTCGAGTCTCAGACTCAGCCTGCAGGCTCTGAGCTTTCCTCCAGTCCTAACTTGGCTACAGAATCCTTGACTTGAGGCAGTGGCAGAGTTCTCGGCATTTCAATGCTAGTAAAATTGAAATGTGAAACGTTGGTATCCGTAGAAAATCACTGACGGACAGCTTGATTTGTCAGCACCCAAGGGAGCGGTGACTAGGGAGGAGGGTGCAAGGGCCTGGCTCTGCGGTCAGACCCTGGTTCTTGGCACAGCCACCTACCGGCTGCACTGACCTAGATGGACATGTCCTTCTCCCAGCCTGAAACTCCATCCCTGCATGCACCGTGAATGTGTAGACGCTGGTGCTTGCCTGAGAGCTGCTGTGAGTTCAGGGGTATTCATGTCACGCACTACAGAGCAGAATGTCTTGACCTATAGACACCTGTTAGATCACTGCTGTTGTTAAGTGTTCTAATTTTAAGATGTATTTTAGAATTTATTCTGCGTCACATTAGAAAGTTGCTATGTCTAATTCTCATGCTTGTTTCCACCGTGTACTTAAGCGTGGAGAGTCAACACGACGGAGATGGTTTATTTTGAGATTTTCCCTGCATATATTTATTTGATGCATTCTCTTTAAAAAAAATTGAGATCTATTTGGTTTAGGGCCAAATAATAACTTAGCTGAAATAGAACGTGCTTTTAACATCACTTGATGTCCAGTAACATGACTTGAACTCAATTAAGCTGGTTCTAGGACACCTTTCCATTCGCGTTTCATAATGCAAAGCGGAGTAAATGAAAAAGCAATCAGTATAAATATGGAAAGTGGACACTCTCATAATCACCAGATCATTGCTGGAAATTAAAAAGCGAACGCGCAGACCCATGGTTCCCTTGCGATGCTCTGCTGGGCGGCGCAGACCGCATTGGGTGCTAATTAAAGCTATGCAATAGCGGACGCACGGCATTCGATGACTTCGCTGAATCCAGGCGTGAGAAGGTACTGTCCTTATGACAATGGTTAATTTTCTTATTGGAGTTCAAAGGTGCAGAGACCAGGGCTTTTATTGATCAATGGTCAGACGCCTGTGTGCACATTAATTTCCACTGGCCATCTCGGGCAAGGTGGAAATGAATGCACAGCCGTGGGCGGAATTAAATGCATTTTTCATCACCCATGAACCTTGGGAGAGAAAAAGGCTTTAGCGACCTTAATAAGGCAGACGGGAACTTCAGCCCCGTTTTTCACGTCCACATAGGCTGGGCATGGAGCCTTGGGTCTTTCAGGTCCAGCTGTCTGTCTGCCCCTGGGAAAAGGAAGGACGAGGAGTTTCCTTGAACAGTGAACACAGTTACTGGGGTGCCACCCAAGCCCTCAGCAGCTGACACCTACCGCTTTCTCACCAGCCGGCACTTGGCAGACCCGACTTGAGTGGTCTTTGCCCCAGTCTCCCGCTATCTAAAAGGTGGGAGGAAAAGCTGCTTCATGCAGGCTCTCTGACGATGAGAAGGGTCCCAGCCTGCAGGGCTCTGCCAGCCCAGGCGCCTGGCACCGGGGGGGACCTGAAAGTGCTGGTCCTTGCTGCGATCATCACCAATATCATTGATGTTACAGAATTACCCACGTGTTGAGGGGCCTGAATCCTCCCCCACCTGAACATCATCCGCTGCGGGAGGAAGGGGCGGCTTTCCATCTTTGGAAATGAACAAGCAGTCACTAAACCTTTGGCCAATGTGCTCACTTAATGTCACAGCCAAAATCCCCCAGACATGTGGATTCCAGCAGCATTCTTAAACAAATGTCCAGTGAGAGGTTTATGATTGAGAAGTGATATTCATCACGGGCCTGGATGGGAATCATGATAATGAAGACAGTGCCTGTGGCCTCTGCTCATACAGGTAAGAATGGGTGAAGGGAAGCCAGTGATGGGATGAGCACATGGGGCCCACAGCACAGGGACTTCCCTCTCTGTGCTTGGAGAGGCAAAGGGAGCAGCCCTTCCCAGACCCTGTAGAGAGCGGTGTTGGTGTGGGCGTAGAAGGCTCCAAAGGTGTGTCTCCAAGGGTGTGTAGGGGGACACAGATGGCCATGGTGACAGCCCAGGGGGCAGACTCTGGCACTGGATCTTGGGCTTCAGTCTTCTTCCATCTGGGATCTTCCTTGTGCCTCCATGCGGCTGCTGCCATCTGAAAAGCAAAGGGGTGGAGAGCTTGTGGACATTCTCATGCAGGCAGCCCCCCCGGGACATAGAGCAGGGAGAGGGGTGGAGAAACCGTGGACATACACATGCAGGCAGCCACCTAGGACATGGAGCAGGGAGAGGAGTGGAGAACCCATGGATACGCTCATGCAGGCAGCCACCCAGGACAGCGTGCAGGGGAGAGGGGTAGGGAGGTGGTGGGAAGGGTCAGTGGTGACATCAGTCTAGACGCCCTTGCATGGTACCCCTCTGGGTACCTCTGGACTGCCTCGGTTTCCTCTGGGCGTCTGTGCCATTGGCAGATGCATTTGCCTTCCCATGGGCACTTCCTTGAGGCACACAGGGCTGGTTTCTCTCGGGGGCCTGGGGCTCAGGATGGCCACACTGAGGCCTGCATCTTTCCCTGGACCCTGACCTCGGGAGACTGTTGCCTCACGTGGGACAAGGCTTCTCTTCACCAATTCCATCTTTCCATTCCATGTTGGGGCTCCGGGGTAAACACACCTCTTTACTCACCGAGGATAAACCCACACATCTACGGCCACTTCTGACAAGCTTGGGTGGAAGGTAAAGGCCAGAGAGCAGCACGGGCAGCGTCAACCAGGAGACACAGCTGTGCGTGAGAACGGTCACACTCAGGGTGCTCGCAAAGCCGGGGCCTCAGGCTTTATGCTGCAAAGGGACAGGAGCCTGAAGGGAGGAGAGAACAGGCCTCTAGGAGGAGGGCCCGGTGTGGGGCCTGCGTTCCCTGGGGCTCCAGCATGCAGCAGGTGAACCTTAATTGCCAGAGCCCAGAGCCGCTGTGACTATAGGCGGCACTTAGCTGTGTGTTGGGGGAGGGTAGAGGGATTGACTGGGTTTGAGGTTGTGTGTTGTGTGTTTGGGGTGTGTGTGGTGTATGTGGGTTTGTGGTTGTGTGTTTGGTGTGTG
>NW_012107075.1:858762-866510 GCF_000951045.1 Mandrillus leucophaeus | reverse complement strand
GGTTGTGTGTTTGGTGTGTGTGTGGTGTCTGTGGGTTTGTGGTTGTTTGGTGTGTGTGGTGTATGTGGGTTTGTGGTTGTGCGTTCGATGTGTGTGGTGTATGTGGGTTTGTGGTTGTGTGTTTGGTGTGTGTGGTGTATGTGGCTTTGTGGTTGTTTGGTGTGTGTGGTGTATGTGGGTTTGTGGTTGTGTGTTTGGTGTGTGTGTGGCGTATTTGGGTTTGAGGTTGTGTGTTGTGTGTTTGGTGTGATGCAGCCACAAGCCAGGAACATCCGGGGTCACCAGAAGCTGGAAGAGCAGAAGCAGGAAGGATCCTCCCTTAGATCCTCCAGGGAGAGCCCCGCCCTGCTGGCACCTTGATTTTGGACTTTTGGCCTCCAGAACTGTGAGGATGCATTTGTGTTGTTTTATGCCACCTGGTTTTGGTACTTTGTGCTGATAGACACATGAAGCTCGTACAGCCTGGCGTGCTCAGTTTGGGTGAGGAGTGGGAGGTGCACACACAAGCACACATGCATGCACACAGCACATGCACAAATGCACATACACACATACACACACGCACACAAACATACAAACACACATGCACACAAACACACAAACACACATGCACACACGCGCTCACACATCAGCATTTGTGCATCTGACCTCAAGCCCCCTCTCTTCCCCAGTCCCTCTGTGTATATAAATCAGGGATACAGTTTTTACACAGGGGAATGACCCTTAATGCCCCTGCGGCGGTTCATACAACTGCGCGAGGCTGTCACCCAAAACAAAGCCCCCTTTAGAAGACGAAAGACCAGGAGAAGGTCATCTTCCACCCACAGGACAGCCTGTGGCGGGACAGGAGGGATGAACGATCCCTAAGAGCTCTTCAACCCAGCTGCCTCCAAGACACCACAGAAGGAAGCTGTGTTAATATTCACTGCAGAGACACTAGCCTTACAGGAGGCCACGTTCAGGTGTGATGCAGGGTCCTGGTGTTGTTAATGGGCTGTGTGATCTTGAGGCAGTCGCTGGACCTCTCAGTTCTACGGCTTCCCTGATTGCTCCTGGTGAGAGACCTTTCCTGTCCCACGGGGATGTTGTGAGGACAGATGAGGTCATCACTGTAAAAGCAGTTTGAACACGGGAGGGGATAAAAGGCAACACCACATAAATGCAAGCTAATATGCTTATTCCTGGGCTGGAAATGTCTTCTTACCTTTTGCCAGTAACACTAATTTGGTTCTATAGTATATTACAATGACAAACTTTTAGCTCCCACTCTTAAAGCCGGAAATCCTTGGCTGTTCTTGTTCCCTGCTGGGGAGGAAACCCAAGCAGTGGGGTCCACCCACGTACATGCAGGTAGGAGAGGAGTTCCGGTGGAAAGCCAGCCTCGGGGTGATGTGCGACCTGCCCATTCTCCAGGCCAGGTCAGATATCCCATATACAGGACACCTCCCAGGGGCTCTGCACACGTTAGTGAGGTGATTTCGGCTCCACACTCCCCACCGCCTGCGTGGCAGTGAGGGACACATCCTTCCTCCACTGGGAGCTCACACCTTCTCCCATGGTGTTTGTGCGGGCAGCTCAGTCTTTGTCAGAGGAATAAAGGAACAGATGAAGCAAGCTGGGAGCAAGGCGCTTCACTTGGGAACCAGGAGTGTTTATATTGTGTCGGGTTAATTAGCCACAGAAGCACTCAGACCATGGCCCGTCCATGTGGCCAGGAATCCTTTGTGGGGCCCGGAAATCCAGAGGCGGATAAAACCCAGCCTTTGCCATTGAAGACCTCAGATCTGGTCAGGAAAAGAGATGGTAACAGCCAGTTACCAGAAAGTGTGAACGAAATGCAGAGATGGGGAGAAGTAACTTAAAAATAAGAGGAAAAGTGGTTGCCTGAGAAGGGTAGCTAGAACCAGCTTCCAGAGGGAGAAAGGAGATGTTCTCAGTCCACAGAAGCACAACTTGAGGGCATTTAGATCCTTGGACACATAGGCCTAAGAAGAAATGTGTTGTGGGATGTCAGGGGCCCAGAGAGGAACGCTGAGTCCGGAGGCCAGTGGTTACAGGTTTCTAGCTTGATTGCTTGATGCAACCGGAGGCACGAGAGCTCCTGCTTGAGGCCCCCTCCTGCCGGGCCTTGCTCTCTGCGTGCCAGTGGTAGCCTCCATGAAATGTGATCCAATACAAGTGGATTAGTCAGGATTCTCCAGGGAAACAGAACCAGTAGGATATGTAGAGACTTAAGAGGAGATTTATTATGGGAATTGGCTCATGCGGAGGCTAAGTCCCACGCCGTGCTGTCTGCAAGCTGGAGAACTAGGGAAGCTGGTGGCTTAATTCAGTCTGAGCCTGAAAGCCTCAGAACTGTGAGACAGAGAGTGCTGTGTGAGTCCCAGAGTCCAGAGGCCTGAGAAGCAGGAGCACAGATGTCCTAGGGCAGGAGAAGGTGGAGTCCCAGCTCAAGAAAAGAGAGAGGATTCTCCCTGTCCCTGCCTATTTATTCTATGGGGGTCCTAAGTGGATTTGATGGTGCCCACCTACAGTGGGGAGGAAGGGTTTCTTTACCTTGTCCCCTGATTCAAATACTCATCTCTTGAGGATACTCCCTCACAAACACACCCAGAAATAATGACTTGCCAGCCGTCTGGGCACCCCATGGCCCAGGCAAGTTGACACATGAAATCAGCCATCACCACAGTTCCCCTCCCTGCCGTGTCCTGATCCGGTAGCCTCTCAGCAGCATTCTCAGTGTTACTGTGGTGATGACACTTCAATGTGTGTAGCTGGGGCTTTGGTTAGGAGAGGGCAGTGGTTTAGCCCTCCAGGCTGTCATTTTATTTTTCTTCAGCTCATGTGAGATTTGTCACTCTGAGTGTGATCATGAGGGGCTAATTCTCTGGGATCACAAGGCATCAAATGTATACATTTGCCAGGCCTTGAGTTTTGATGGATGGAAAAGAGCACACACATCATGGCTTTGTCCGCCTCTGCATGTGGCTTCATCTGCCCCTGTGCATGGTTTTGTCCATCTCTTCTCATGCTTTTGTCCGTCTCTGCACCTGGCTTTATCTACCCCTGCTCTTGGCTTTGTCCATCCCTGCCCTGTCACGGCTGTGTTCATATCTGTGCATGGCTTTGTCCACCTCTGCTCTTGGCTTTGTCCACCCCTGCACATGACTTCATTCACCTCTTTTTGTGACTTTGTCCACCCCTGCTCATAACTTTAACTACCCCTCCTCACAGGTTCATTCACCTCTTCTCATGGCTTTGTCCACCCCTGCTTATAACATTGTCCACCCCCGCCCATCGCTTTGTTCGCCGCTTCTTGAGGCCTTGTTCACCTGTACACATGGCTTTGTCCACCCTTGCACATGGCTTTGTTCAGCCCTGCTCATTGGCTTTGTCCATCTCTTCTTGTGGCTTTGTCCACTTCTGCCTATAGCTTTGTCCCTCTCTGTGCATGCCTTTGTTCACCTCTTCTCTTGACTTTGCCTACCCCTGCTCATGACTTTGCCCGCCTCTGCGCACTGCTTTGTCCACCACTGCTGGTGGCAGACATGGCTGATCACTCTCGGTGCCTTTTCCCACTGAGTGCTGATTGCATTTGTGATCCTCTGTTTTGGACCCCAAGAGATCACTGGAGTGATCACTGGAGCCTCTGAGAGACTCCAGGCAGCCTCTGAGAGATCACTGGAATTGGCTTAGGACATCATCAGTCTTGGCCATCCATGCTATGGGAGGCCATGTGATGTCAAGCTGAGGGGCCTTCTGGCTCCTTGTCCAGTACTCGCTTTTTGGATGCAGAATGAACCTGCATGTTTCTTCAGACACATGGAAACATGGGTTTTTGTCCCAAGATCTTGCCTAAGAGCCTTCCAACCCTCCTGTTATTGCTCCAAAACTACTCGCATCTTGGTTTAAACCCCTAGTTCCACACTCTTAGCTCCAGACTCGATTGCAACCCTCAGCTCCACCTCCAGACTAGACCCTGCCCCTTCCACTTGCTGCCCAGAGCTGACTGATCCCAAGATTGTTCTTTGATCTCTTCCCATCATTCAGGTCCTACAGTGACCTTTATTGTTATGATAATTGGCCGCTACCACCAATAACTATTGAGTGATAAAGATGCCACTTCACACATGTCATTCTAATGCTTAAAATTACACTGAAAAGTATGCATTTTTCATTCCCATTTTATAGATAAGAACACTGAGGATCAAGAAGGAAGGTGGGGATCTACACAGGGCTACATAGAGCTGGATGTTGAACCTAGACTGATCTGGACCAAAGCCTTTACTCCTTAGACTGTGCCACGATGCTCCCATTATGCTCATTCATTCATTCAACATATAATTATTGATGAATACAATGAGAAGAAATCCAGGCTTGGCTCTGTCATTTATAAAGCTTACAAAACAGAGAGTCTTGCCGTAGCTATCTGTTTATTAATCTATTTCCTCACCTCCCACTAGATGGCTTCTCCAAGGCTGGGACTGACAAACGTGTATTCCTAAATTCACTGGCCAAATACAAAGAGTTCTAAGTAAATCTTGGATGAATGGAGGGATGGATGAATTAATGGATGGGTGAATGAGTGAGTGGATACATATATGGATGAGTGACTGGGTATATAGATGGGTGGATGGTTGGACTGTTGTTTGATGGATGGATAGATGGGTGGATGGGTGGGTGGGTGGATGGTTGAATGGATGAATGGGTAGATGGGTAGAAGAACGGATGCATAGATGGTGGATGGGTGGGTGGGTTGATGGATGAGTGGATGGATGGGTGGGTGTATGGATGAGCGGATGTGGATGGATGAATGGATGGATGGATGGATTGATGGATAGATGGGTAGATGGATGGATGGGTGGATGGATGGATGGATGGATGGATGGATGGATGGATGAGTAGATGAGTAGGTGGGTAGATGGATGGAGAGATAGATAGGTGGATGGATGGCTCAATAGATGAGTGAATAAACCTAGAAGCTGTAAGATACTTTAAGGACTTTTACTCCAATTATTTGCGTGATTTTTTTTTTTTCTGAAAATTCACCTAAGTCTTGTTTTGAACACTTCCAAGGACAGGGAGCTAAATAGTCTATGAGGAAGCTGCTCCATGTTGGAAAGCACCAGCTGTTGGAAGGTTATCTTTCCCAAACCTGGATTTGATGAAGCATTTGTTGACAGAAGATGGAGTTGCACAGGATGTGTGTTTGGGTTATGTGAGACTCACACTTATCCCTGGCCTCCTGGTCTAGTTTGTAAGTGTGGCTTAGCAAGAAGTGGTTCTGGGTTTCACAGGGGCTCTTCTCTCTGCCCAGGCCCCTCCCACTTCCTCTGCCAGAAGAGGATTCCTAGGGAGTCAGCAAACACAAAGACAGAATGCCTTGAATGCCTCTAGGTCAAACGTTCACTTAAAAAAATGTGTTTATGTGAAATTCCAATGTAACTGGAGTCCTTCATTCACTGGACAGCCCTAGACTCGGATGAGGTGGGGAACTCTCCTGTGAGAGTACCCAGAGCACCAGGGGGGCAGGAGCTGTAACGTGTGCCTGTGATCAAGAGACACAAATTCTCCTCTGCTTCCCAAATAATGAGAAAGTGGAAAGAATAAGTAGACAATGACTTGTCCCACCCATGGAATATTAAACAAACTGGCTGAGCCTTCTCTTTAGTGAGGGCCTGGGGTTGTGGGTCACTGCTCAACTTGACCCTCTTTCAAAGCCAAGTGCTTCTAAGTCCTGTTTCTTTCCAGATGAAGGGAAATCAGTTCCTTACCCCGCAGGGCCTCTTCCACCCCACTCCCCACTCATTCATTCAGTGGAAGGAAGAGCAGCAACTGAGTCCTGAATGTGGGGGCCTCGTGCTCTGCAGAGCGACCATGTTCAAGGAGAACCCACGTCCTGCTCACGGCTCATCCCCGAGGGGAATGGGGCCTGTCCCAGGACATGCAGTGCTGGTTCGGTGAATGTCTCATCACAGGCTTCAGTTGTGGGGTCTGCTCTTGCCCGCATGTGAGGTAGGCCTGTGGTTCCTAGAAGTCCTGATGGCTGCCCTGACGTCAGATTCCACGTCCACCCTGCTCCAGACACTGGAGATGAGGCCTCAAGTGCCTCCCAGCTCTGGAATTGCTGGGATAAGCATCTCCTCTACTATCTGGCAGTGATAGACAGGGTCCCAGCACCACGTGATGCAGGACAGGCTCGTTTGTTTGGCCATGGGGACTTTCGGAATCTGGCCTCAGCCTCCTTTCCAACGAGTCTCAGCTCTGGGTTTGGGGTCTTACCCCAGCCATCACTCTCTGGCCAAGTTACTTTAGGGAACAGGGTGGCATATTGTCACCAATCTGACTGGGGACTCAGCCAGACACTTCTAACAGATCTGGACTTCCAGTGTGATATGATCAGGCAAGATGGGTGGTCCAGGGATGTCCCCCCCACAGACCCAGCCATGCCTGCAGCTCAGGCTGCCCCTGCCTTCCACTGACCCTTCACCCTGCTTCATGGCACTGCAGCCCCAGCCCCAGCACCAGCAGAGTTGGGAAATGCAGCAGTGGCTGGCAAGGCTGGTCAGCTCTCAGCCCCAGAGAGTCAGCATCCACCTCCATCCTCCCTAGACCCCAAAGAAGCCTTTAACTTTGCAGAGAGAACAGTAACACCTGGGACAATCTCACAGATGTTGGCTGTAAGAGGAGGTGCCACGCTAGGCCACAGGGGAGGGGCATCCCACTGATGTAGACGAGAACCGGAGACCGCAGAGGCAGCAGGTCTGAGCACTGAGTGTGGCTCCAATGCTTGGCAGCTGTTTGACTTTCCAAGTCACCTCCTCTCCTCTGAGCCTCGGTTTCTTCATCTGTAAAATAGGGATAGTCACACTTCCCCCAAACGGTGGAACATGAATCAGTTCATAATCTAAGGACAACAACTGGCACATGGCCAGGGAACACCCGGCATGCTGAGACTGTGACTTAGACGGGGCTGGAGCCTAGTCTGGTCGGAAGAGTTAGCTTTCTGGGTCATCCTAAACTTCTGTGACTCTCCCAACTCAAGACCCAAAAGATCTGGAGACTTGCCCAGGGACAGGTAGGAAAAGGGGTCTCACCCCAAGGCCAGGGTTGTGGGAACAGCAGCTTTCAGCATAGACGTTAAATGAGAATATTGTCTGCAGAGAATTTAACACCCAGTATAAAACCCAGGAGAAGCCAGCAGGCTCTTTATTGTCACTTTTCATTGCCAGTTTTGAATACTACTAGTAATAAAATATCCCTCACCTGTGAAAAAACCTTCCTTGGTCTACATTCTAAGCAATTTCTCTATTTACCACTGAGTTTTAATCGCACACATAGACTCACATACACAGACACGTGCATGGACACTCATGCGTGTGCAAATATACAAATATATGTCAATAGACATGTATCACAGTATTAATTAATTTCATGTGTCAACTTGACTGGATGCCCAGATTAAATGTTCCTGCTAGATGTCTCTGTGGTGATGTTTTGGGGGGGGAGATTTGCACGTGAATGAGGGGGTTCAGTGAGGTAGACGCCCTCCCCAAGGTGGGCAGACATCTTCCAATCTCTTGAGGTCCTGAGAAGAACAAAGGCTGAGGAAGTAGGAATTCACCCCTCTTTTGTTTCCTTCTGCCAGCAAGAGCAGGAACTTGGTCTTCTCCTGCCTGGGGAACTGGGGTTTGCACTGCCAGCTCTTCCGGCTCTCAGGCCTTCAGACTCAGGCTGGAAGTTACGCT
>NW_012107075.1:855791-858712 GCF_000951045.1 Mandrillus leucophaeus | reverse complement strand
GTACTTGTAAACAATCTCATCCTTCCTCATCATCAAGAATGTGCAAATTTAAGACCTCAAATGTGTACACATTTTCACCCATCAAAATGAGAAATTCAAACTGTCTCCATTGTTGGAAAAGGTGTGTGAAAATGGACTCTCGAATACTACCAGTGGGATCGAATTAGTGTAGTCATTTTCGGGGAGCCACATACATCAGCCAGCAAAATGGAAAGTGTGTCTACTTGGAATGCAGCAGTTCCTCTTATTTCCACATACCCTGTGGGTCCCGGGAGATGGCCTTAAACACAGCTGGGGCTCAGGAAGAAAGACCTGAAGTGACATTGACTAGGGGCAGGATTGCAAGAAGGAAAAGGGAATTCTGCTTCCTGAACCGCATCTTTGGGCATTTGCACAGGGGATCCCCCTCTCTCCAGCTGTTCCCTACTCTGTGGTGAGGGCTTTGAGCCAGGTCAACAATGCTCAGTCTGGTTTCTGAGGGACACTCTTGCTATGCCGGTCTGGGGGAGCTTCTGCCTTTCACAACCTGGCAATGGCATTTCCTTCCAATGGGAGGAAAAGAAAAGTAATGGACAGAATTCTCACCACCCACTCGCTTCCTCCCACACCTGCCCGGACACACCGGTGCCTAATGCTGCCTCTGTCTACAGAATGTAGGATGACAAAGTGTCTACTTCCTTACAAGCTAATATTTTTCATTGTCTCAAGCTTAATCTATCACCATTTTATAGCAGTCTCCTGAGCACATTAAACATTTTTGGACTCTATAATCATTAATGTCCCTCCCAGCTCTGGCTTTCTGGGATGTTGGAGACACCTAGATGTTTTATTCTTTCCTCCTTTGTAGTTGATAAAACTTCATGCAGAATGAGTGAATTGGCTATTCCCCTGTCTTGGAAAAATAGAAAGTTCCCAACCAAGATTTGCTGTATTTCAACACAGGATACAGTAACACGGCGGGTGTCCATGTTGTATCATTTTAAAATGAAAGGGTTTCTTCTCACTGTATCTTCACATGTGTGTTAAACAGTGGGGGAAAATCTGAACTGTGACAATCACTGAAGCATAAGTGTTAGGCAACCTTGCCTAATGCTGCCTCTGTCTGCAGAATGTAGGAAGACGACGTGTGTCCTTGTCCACAACCCTCCCAGGTTTACCGATGTGGGCTGGGTAGGTCACTTCAGGTTGGTCCACTTGATTGTTATTAGGGCTGTTGTGCGGAGAAATCTATCTATGCTTTCAGCCAAAGGATGATAATTCCACATTCTAAGAATCTGAATGAGTAACTCCTACAGAGCCACGGGAAGGGGCTCCTCCACCCGGGAAATCGCTGTGTGTGTGCGTGTATGTGGCTTTATATATAGTGGATAGCTTTTTCTTCTCTTTCATACTTTCATTTAGCAAGCATTTACTGAGCATTTCCCACCTATAAACCATTCCTTAGGCATCAGGACACTATGAGGAACCAGACTAAGCCATTGCTTTCAAGATGCTTCTGAGAAACCAGTTTGGGTATCAAGCTTACACTAGCCTGATGTCATGATCCTGGAGCTTTCCCTGCTTTCCTGTTTCTGAGGAGTCTGTAGAGTGTTACAGTCAGTGTGATTGACTCCCGGGGTGGCTACCTCAAAAGACCCTCATGTCTTGATGTTCTAACTAAGCACAGGGTCACCTCAGCCCCTGTACGGGCCACTGTGAGCTGCGCAGGTGCTCCTCCAAGTTCAGAGGCAGAGTTTTGTAAAACATGCAACCCCACATGCTAAGAATCCAAGCTGATTGAAAATGTGCGTGTGCATGTTCTTATAAACAATCTCATCTCCTTCCTAAGAAACCATGGGGGTGTTGAGGGGGTCTGCAGGGAGTGTGAGAATGAACACAGAGAGATCTGACAGTGCCGTTCACGTGTGAGGGCTTATTCCAAAGCCGGTGCCTGGAGCCAGTGGATCTGTTTCCCGGAAGGCTTGGGCGTGCAGCGATGGGGCAGGTGGGTGCTGTCTATGGCTGGTGACCATTGATAAGGCACGCGTAGCCCTAGCTAGCCTGGCCACCAGGCTGCTGACTCACTCAATTCTCCAATCAACCCCTGAGGAAAGTAGCATCATCACCTCAACTTCTCCAGCCTTTTGAAGGGTCACGAGGCTTTCCTGTATTCACATGACCTGTGGGAGGAGAACTGGGGTTTTAGCTCTGGCCATGAGACCCCCAGACCTTCTTCTCCTTTTAAAAAAAAAAAAGTCAAATTCATTGTGTGACTCAAATATTCTATATTTTGTATTTGTGTCTTTTTGTGTATCTCAATATAAAATTACATACCGTTTAAGCAAAGAATACAAACTTTTTTTTATTATTGTACTTTAAGTTCTGGGGTACATATGCAGAACATGCAGGTTTGTTACATAGGTATACACGTGCCATGGTGGTTTGCTGCACTCACCAGCCTGTGATCTACATTAGGTATTTCTCCTAATGCTATCCGTCCCCTAGCCCCCTACTCCCTGACAGGCCCCAGTGTGTGATGTTCCCTCCCTGTGTCCATTTGTTCTCATTGTTCAGCTCCCACTTATGAGAGAGAACAAGCAGTGTTTGGTTTTCTGTTCCTGTGTTAGTTTGCTGAGAATGATGGTTTCCAGTTTCACCCATGTCCCTACAAAGGACACGAACTCATCCTTTTTCATGGCTGCATAGTATTCCACGGTATATATGTGCCACGTTTTCTTTATCCAGTCTATCATTGATGGACATTTGGGTTGGTTCCAAGTCTTTGCTATTGTGAATAGTGCTGCAATAAACATACATGTGCATGTGTCTTTATAGTAGAATGATTTGTAATCCTTTGGGCATATACTCAGTAATGGGATTTCTGGGTCAAATGGTATTTCTAGTTCTAGATCCTTGAGGAATCACAACATTGTCTTCCACAA
>NW_012107075.1:847547-855741 GCF_000951045.1 Mandrillus leucophaeus | reverse complement strand
CTTCTGCAACCTCCGCCTCCCAGGTTCAAGTGATTCTCCTGCCTCAGCCTCCTGAGTAGCTGGGACTACAGGTGTGCACCACCACGCCAGGCTAATTTTTGTATTTTTAGTAGAGACGGGGTTTTGCCATGCTGGCCAGGCTGGTGTCAAACTCCTGACCTCAGGTGATCTGCCTGCCTTGGTCTCCCAAAGTTCTGGGATTACAGGTGTGAGTCACTGCACCCGGCTACCACTTCCTTATAATAAACCTCTCCCCATCCTTTCTCTCTCTCTCTCCCAGCTCTCTCTCTCTCTATAAATCTACAGAGAGATGTGTGTGTGTACACATACACACGTTTATCCTATTGGCTCTGTTTCTTTGGAGAACCTTGACTAATACAATTTCAAATTAACTTATTTGTATTATTCAACCTTTAACAAGCATTATTTTCTACATGGAATTTGATTTTTTAAAAACTCCGGTTATGCAGTGGGCCCCAGCGCAGGTGGCCTCAGCCATATGGGTTGATTTTAAGCAAAAGGTCACATGCGTATGGGACTGCCGCATCACCTTAAAGAGCATTGGTGGCCTTGCTCTGTGTCACTGCACTCGCTTATGTCCAAGGAGCTGATTTGCAGTGAGCAGCCGTGGCACGGGGACTGCACAGAGAAGGCCCTGGAACATGGCAGGTCCGGGGTTCTGTGTGGCCACTTGAAGTTTTTACCCACATTTAAAATCCGAAACAGAGAAGTAGCCTGCAAACTTCGTGGTGTAATATTTTTATTTGGCACATGCAAATTCCATCTCACACATGAAGTATTTCACTGAGGTCTGATATCTTGGAAATTTATTCTTTGAAAATTGCTAATTATTTTGGAACTTAAACAGTGGATCAAGATTGTAACACGGTTATGACTAAAAATAATGTTGGAATTTAGAGGAAAGGCGGCTAAGACGATCCATCCCTGTGTCAGCCTGCTGGGTACGCCGGCGCTTTCAGGCTTTTCTGCAGGAGGGGTCTGCGCAGGGTGAGGGGGCTTTCCATCCGCAGGTGTTTGTGGTAGACCAGATGTTTGTGTCGGTAGATCCACATATAATATCTGCAACCCTCTACAGACCCTCGAAAGTGCATTCTCTCAAAACATGCAGCTGGGACTCATACCAGGGACTCACACTGCAGGCACCTGCTTCCAGGCCTGGACATTCTTGCCAGACTAACACAAGCTGAGCCAACACTGTTCACAGGAGGTTTTCTTCAGAGAGCCACCCAGTGCCTGGGGACAGGGAGGTGTGCGTGCTGAGTGGGTGCCACATTCGGGACTTGGGGAACCCCTAAGAGGCCTGAGTCTCTGACCACTGGGTCCTGCCTGACCTTTTGAATGACGGTTGCATTTAAGTTAGGGCTGCCAGAAAAAAGACAGGAGGATGTGTTAATTTCAGAGTCAGAATTTCAGGTACATAATGAATGTTTTCAGTATAATTTTGTTCCGTACAATATCCGGGATTCTTTATACACTGAATGTTATGTTCCTTCAAAATGGATCTGTTGAAAGCCTAACCCCCAGTGAGAACACACTTGGAGATACGGCCTCTGCAGAAGTAATGAAGGTTACATGAGGTCATGAAGAAGGTCCCTGGTGCACTAGGATTGGTGTCCCCTATAAGAAAAGGCACCAGAGGACGCTCTCATTCTCTCCCAAAGAAAAGGTCAGGTGAGCTGCCATGCCACCAGCAACAGCCAGCAACAGAAGGGGCCTCAGAGTAAAACCTACCTTACCGGCACTTTAATCTTGGACTGCCTGGTCTCCAGAGCTATGAGAAATCAACCCCTGTTGTTAAAGCCATCGGCCTATGGTGTTTGTTATTGCAACCAAGCTGACTAACGCAGACTCATTCTATTGAAGCAGCAACTTTTTAAAAATCTGAACTTGAACTTCAATCAGCATCCTGTGCTGTGTTTGTTTGTTTGTTTGTTTTTGTTTTGAAACGGAGTCTCGCTCTGTCACCCAGGCTGGAGTGCAGTGGTGCAATCTCAGCTCACAGCAACCTCTGCCTCCCAGGTTCAAGCGATTCTCCTGCCTCAGCCTCCCGAGTAGCTGGGATTACAGGTGCCAGCCACCGCACTCAGCTAAATTTTTGTATTTTTAGTACAGACAGGGTTTCACCGTGTTAGCCAGGATGGTCTCGATCTTCTGACCTTGTGATCTGCCCGCCTTGGCCTCCCAAAGTGCTTGGATTACAAGCATGAGCCACCGCGCCCAGCCTTGTTTTTTAAATCCAGCCGTCCTTGCTGAGGCTGTCAGCTGGACTGTGAGCTAAGGTCTGGGTCTGGGGAAGAGTAGGTGACATCCAGGAACTTCTTTCTTCCTACAGTGCAGCACTTCTCAGAGCCTGCAAGACAACCAGCTGGCACCACTGCGTGTGTCCCTGCCTCCTCCTGAGGTCAGATGGCTACACCTGGCATCTCAAGGATGGTCCTCCCTTCCTTGAACCCCCATGGGAGGGTCATGGGACAGCTGGTGCGCTCAGCCTCTATCATTCAACTGCAGCTCCACTAAGCCCACCAGTGAGGCTGAATGCCTCGCTCCACGCCTTCCATCCCCAGCACAAGGCAGGCCCCCAGCAGGGGCTCCATACATGTTAGGTGAATTTGGAGCAAGGATGCACCATTGTAGCATTGCTTCAGAGGATGTTTGGGGCTGAATTATGGCCCCTCAAACATATATGTTGAAGTCTCAACCCCCAGTACTTCAGATTGTGACCATATATGGAGGTAGAGCCTTTAAGGAAGCAATAAAATAGGTAAAATGAGGTTTTACAGTGGGACCTAACTCAAGAGAACTAAGAAGACGAGATGAGGACATAGACACCCACAGAGGGATGCCCAAGTGAGACCTAAGGAGAAGATAGCATCTGCCAGGCCAGGAGAGAGGCCTTCAAAGTGTGCACAAATGTGTACAAATGTGAACCTGAAGGAGCCAGTCCTTCAAGATGGATCCCAAGTGACTAATTGGGCCTAAATTTAAAACAGAGCCAAGCAGACTTTGCTGACTAGAGGTCACACTTGTACTCTGAGTGCCTTGAAAACCCACACCTCTATCCAGCTGTGGGACACCAGGGCACACCTGAACTGACCAATCAAGAACTCATCTGCCTGAGCCAATCAGGGCTCAGCTGTAACAACCAATCAGAACTCAGTGGATTTCAATCCTTCATTTGCATAAGCAGACCTAATGGGGAACCTGGTCTGTTATAAAACCTGAGCCTTCCCTTTGTTCTCCGGAAGGGAATGTTGTGTCTCCCAGGTTTGCAAGTTGTTTGCTGGAATAAATTCCTTTTCAGATAACTCATGTTCACAGAAGAAACCACCCCTGCCAACACCGTGATCTTGGACTTCCAGCCTCTGGGACTTTGAGAGAATAAAGTTCGGTTGTTCAAGGCACCCCAGTCCTGCATGAGGACCCTGACGCCGGGTGGTAGTGGCCAACGCCCAGGAACTAGAGTGAAACACAGCCGCTGCAGGAGTCAGCCAGGTGCCTCCTCTCTCAGAATCCAACTCGGGGGTCCTTGTGCTCACCCACAGACATGCATATTCACTTTTTTAAACATAATGGTAATTTTCTTCTCCAAGAAGTAAGTGTATCTGGGCCAGCAATAGCAGGCTGACTAGATTGGATGCTGTAGGGGCTGAATAGTGGCCCCTCAAAGAGTCTGTGATGGTGATTTTATCTGGCAGTCACGTCTCTGTGGATGTAATGAAGTTGAGGATCTCAGGATGAGATCATCCTGGATTAGAGTGAGCCCTAAATTCAATGGCGTGTGTCCTTACCAGGCAAATTGAGAGAGAGAGAGAGAGAGAGAGATGAAGAGGTGGGACACAGAGAAGAACGCTGCCTGAAGACGGAGGAGAGACTGACATGGCACTGGCACAGTCACAAGCCCAGGAACGCCAAGCCACCAGATGCCGGGCAAGGCAGGAAGGATTCTCCCTGGAGTCTTCGGAGGGAGTACTGCCTTCTGGCCTCCAAATCTGTGAGAGAATAAATTTCTCATGATAATTTATTACTGCAGCCTCGGGAGACTGGCAAGCGCTAAACTATGTGCTGTGTGCTCTCCACGAGGCACACACTGAGCTTGGCCAGGGCATTTGTAGGTGGTTAACAAAAAAGAGAGAAGTGAGAGAGAAATGAGGCTTCAGGGGCAGCCCTCACGAGGGGCCAGCGGAGGATAATCGCTCTCCATTCTCGCCCAGCCAGAAGCTGTCATCCTCTGGATATGCATGTTCTTGCTATTCCAGAAAATATTCAAACATGAACACAAACAATCACATTTTCAATGAGCTGGAGGTTGAAGCTTCTGTTCCAGATGATTAATCAGACTTTATGTGCCTCTCAGAGTTGGGGAGTTTACATAGTTTTGAAAGTGGCTTCCTATTTTATGCACCATCTGCTGGGCTGTTAATAGTGGACAGATCGTGTTGGCAGCTAGGAGGAGAGGTAAGGGACCCGGTGGAAAGAGCCCAGATACTTCAGTGTGATTCTAGGGGACAGTTGCTTTGTGAAATTCGCCATGACCCTCATCACTTGTCACTACCACGCTGCCACCCTGCGGGGGCCAAGCCAGTGTTCCTGGCAGGGTCAGTCTGCTCAGATATGTGGACAGATAATCCAGCTTCTCACTCAGTCAGATTACTTCCAATAGAAATGAAGATGACTCTGGCTTTTCAAGACCTTTCCTTCTGCGGGTGGCAAATATAGATACAACGGTAACCTGGAGAAATATAAGCCTTGCTCTGTGCGGTCCTTTTGCTCATGCAGCAAATTCAAAAGAAATAAGTGCCCGGACACATCTGTGCACATGTCTAACTACGTCGATTTGGGCTCGTCATGACATCGATTGAGAATAATCTGGTGAATAGAAAGTTTAACGGCAAGAAGGAGAAGACAGTCCTAAGGTTAATGACGAAGACACACAAGCAAGCTCGCCGTGACATCGTTGTTAAAGGAACACATAGCTTTTGCTGTTGGTAGTGATGATAGAGACAGGGTGGCATCCACTGAGGCCATGTGGTCTGGGGTCAGGGGCCACCTCCCCCTACTCTGGGCTTTGTCACAGCCACCGAGTCAGGGAAGAAACCGATGCTGTCCTTACAGTTTAATTTACAATGCTGAGGACTTGGCCCATGGACTTAAGAAGGACGAGCAGGGCTTGGGAAGCTGGGAGGACCCACCTAGCAGGAGAGCAGCTCCAGGTGCCTGTCTGTCCATGGCCCAGAGGAGGCACCCATGTCCTGAACACTTTTTCCCACGCGAGCAGAGGGAGCCAGGCAGGAGTGTGTGACACCCGCCTATGCTGCCATGACAAATATCCCAAGCTGACTGCCTTAAAGCCGCGCACACTCACTCCTCTAGGTTTGGAGGTCAGAAATCTGAAATCCCTGTCAATGAGCTGAAATCGAGGCATCGACGGGCCTGACTCCCACTGGAGGCTTTAGGAGATAATTTGTCTCTTGCTTCTCCAGCTTCTGGATTGATGTTCCTTGGCCCACGGCTGCTTCCTCCTTCTTCAAGCCCCCCAGCATGGCACCTCGCTTCAGCCGCCATGCTGCCCTCTCTTCTTCTGTAGGGACCTCTGCTTCTGCCCCCTCTTGTAAGGACGCTTGTGTTGTCACTCTTAGGATGCATCTAGATAATCCAGGAAGATCTCCCCAGCTCAGGCTCCTCGATGGCATCCCATCTGCAAAGCCCGTTTTACCGCAAAAGGTGGCATTTACAGGGGCCAGGAATCCAGACCTGATGTAGGTCCCCTTTCGGGACCCTTGTTCAGCCCGCCATGGAGGCTAGAGGGCCCTAGGTCACAGGGTCGTAGCCGCTGCTGAGGCAGACACAGAAGGGCTCCCTTTGCTAAAGAAGCGTAGCCAAGGATGGAGTCACAGCTGCGTCCCTCAAACGCTTATGGAAGAGGTGCTTATCATACACCCAGTGTCCTGAGCTGCAGGCTGGCAATGCAGTCATTCACTCACTCATTCAAACATCCCTACACTCAGGGGACACTCACTGAGGGATGCACCTCCCCAGAAACGTGGACGGCATCATCAGAGTACTTTGTGAGCAGGATAGAGGCTGCGCTACACCAAAGAGAGCAGAGCCAGGTGGGTACATTACAGCACAGACTGCCACCGTGCAGAAGTGAGTACACCACGGTCTTAGGGCAGAGAACGGCTTCCACCAGCCTTCTGGGGCCTCGCCAGACAGGAAGCCTTCAGGACGCAGTGACGAGAAACAGGAGACCTCCTGACCTCCTGGCTGAATTGGAGTTGGCCAGGCCGAGAGGAGGAGGCAGGTGCAGTTTCTGGCAGCACTGGGGGGTGAAACCTGTGCTTGCCTCTGAGAGCCCCAATAGATCCTTGTGACAAGGAGCAAGGAGCATCCTGGGTCTAATCTATCTCCCATATATCTCGGAACTCCACTGCTCCCCACCTCCACCTCCAGCCGTTTCTCGTCTGGTCCAGGAAGCATCTTCTCATGGCTCCGTGGCTGCCTCCCAGGCATCTGAAGCTGGGCAGCAGGCCCCGCAGGCAGTCGGCCATGTTCCCGAGTGACTTGCTGGGGTGAGCACAGCAGCACCCACAGGCACCTGAGCACCTGAGAGCCCACAGCCAGAAGCCACCGGGCAGTGGAGACCAGACTGCTATGCAGTACAGAGAACCAGTGCCTGCTCCTACCCCATTTCTCCTCCGCCTCCCCCAGCTTCACCTCTATATTCTCCCAACTGTGTGCTCCTCCCGCTCCACGAGCTCCTCGCCTCTGTGTGCTCCTGCCCTCCGTGTGCTCCTCCCCTCTGTGTGCTCCTGTCCTCCATGTGCTCCTCCCCTCTGTGTGCTCCTGTCCTCCATGTGCTCCAGTCGTCCATCTGCTCCTGCCTTCCGTCTGCTCCTCCCCTCCGTGTGCTCCTCCCCTCCGTGTGCTCCTGCCCTCCATGTGCTCCAGTCGTCCGTCTGCTCCTGCCCTCCGTCTGCTCCAGCCCTCTGTGTGCTCCTGCCCTCTGTGGATCAAATGAAATCACATGTTTGAGGGAATTTTGTCAATCTTCAGATAGCACTGACAGCTTCAAGTGGAATAGTTGGTGTGAGGAGTGGACGCAGGCCTGGGCCGAGCTGCAGCGGGAGTGCCGTGGTGACTTGGAAAAAGTGAAGGTGGACACAGAGTACCTCCTTCATAAAATCATTAGAGTGAAATTTTCTTATCCAGTTGTGCAGTTGACTCTTGGTGAGACCTCAGGAAAAATTAATTAACCTATTTGTTCCTTGCTCTTCTCTTTGGCAAGAGGGGGTAATGCCCTCATTTTGCAAACGCCCTCTTTTTCTTCAGAAATTCTGTAAGGCTTGATGACCTCGTAGCTCTCTAAATTATTGGATGGCACCAAAAATTCCAGAAGACAGCACAATAGGCCCAGAAATTTCCAAATGTCAAGGAGACTCCAGCAGAGCCTAGCCATGTCCCTGGAAGCTGGGGAGCAGGTTCTCCATCCCGGTCACTGTGGACAGCTCTTGTCTCCTCCAGCAATGTTTGCCCCGCCTGAGCTGCATCTCCAAGACTTTAAGTCTTTAATCTATCTTGAGCTGGTATTTGTACGTAGTTTAGGGAAGGGATCCAGTTTCAGTCTTCCGCTTATGGCCAGCCAGTTATCCCACCCCATTTACTGAATAGGGAGTTCTTCCTCCATTCCTTGCTTTTGTCAGCTTGTCGAAGATCAGATGGTCATAGGTGTGTGGCTTTATTTGGGGGCCCTGTACTCTGTTCCATTGGTCTATGTGTCTGTTTTTGTACCAGTACCATGCTGTTTTGGTTACTGTAGATTTGTGGTAGACTTTGAAGTTGGGTAATGTGATGCCTCCAGCTTTGTTCTTTTTGCTTAGGATTGCCTTGGCCATTTGGGCTCTTTTTTTGGTTCCGTATGAATTTTTAAATAGTTTTTTGAATTCTGTGAATAATGTTATTGGTAGTTTGATAGAAAAAGCACTGAATCTGTGGCCATACTTCCCAAAGCAATTTATTTTATTTCTTTCTCTTCATTTATTTGTTGAGTTTTGGCCTTTTCCAGTTTGGGTATAAAGCTTACACAGGCCTCATGTCGTGATCCTGGAGCTTTCCCTGCTTTCCTGTTTCTAAGGAGTCTGTAGAGTGTTACAGTCAGTGTGATTGACTCCCAGGG
>NW_012107075.1:839643-842377 GCF_000951045.1 Mandrillus leucophaeus | reverse complement strand
CCAACTGCCTCGTGATGTTAGAACCTGGTTCCACGCAGACATCTCAACTCAACCAGCTCAAACTTAACTAACCAACTCACCATCCTCCCTTCATCCTGACACTCCTGCTAGCCCCATACTTGGGAGTGGAGCTGCCTTGGCGGGGGCCTCGGGGAGCTCATGCACCACTCCCACCCCTCTCTTCCTCACCCAGCCAGCCACAGGCGTTGATCCTGCCATCTGTGGATCTGACCCCAGACACTAATTCAGTGTCGTCTCCTGGACAACCCCAGGTCTGCCCCAGCTCCAGGCTCTTTCCCCTCCAGCCTAAGCCAACATCACAGCCTGAAGCGGATCTCCCCACCTCCCTCCAACCCTTGTATGGCTGTCCTTTGTGGGACAAACATCTGACCACGCAGCTGCCCTCTTGGCAGCTCCCATGGTGTCGGGCACCTCCTACTGCCCAGCCTGGGCCACACTGCAGGAACTGCGGCTTCGCCACCCTCTCCTCCGTCTCCTGCCGGAGCTCTGCGTGCCGCCTGCCCTTGGCTGCTCGTGGTCCTTTCTCTCTCAGGTGCCTCTGCAAGGGCGACTCCTTTGTCCCAGAAAGACAGCCTTCTCCCTCACTGCCTATTTCCTCTCCTGCCTTGAGCTCCCAGCTCAGGTGCCTTCCTGGGCCCTCTGGGTGTCCTCCTGTGTCCAGCGTTCCCTGTGCTATCCTCGCTTGAGGTGACTCTCTAGAAAAGGAGCCTCGCGTCAGGCCCAGCACTGGCTCCTCACAGGTGCTCAGGACTCACTGGCAGGGGAAGGAGTGGCCTGCCTGCAGATCTCTGGATCTGTCACTGAGCGTCCTGGCACGCGTGACCTGGGAGCACTTTTACTCCCCGGAGGTCACCTGGGATGGGGTGGGCTTGAGCCCCTCATGAGTGTGGCTCTTACACAGGCCCAAATCTGCCCTCCTCTCTCGCCGCCCGCCCACACTGCTCACACCACCCGCTTCTCTCTCTCTCTCCCCCTCTACAGGGCTTTCCAAACCTCCATCTGTCAAATTTCAATTCTCCTTCATAACCCAGCCAGCAAGAGCAACTTATCCTTTGGAAAAACTTCCCTGCAACTGTCAGATATGAATGTTCCTGTCCTTGCTGTTTGCAGGACACATAATTCTATTAATTTTTCATGATCCCTTTAGTGTCATGAGGATGCATTGGTCTCCGTTGAGTTCCCCATTAGACGGTGCTTACGTGAGGGCAGAGCTGAGTCTTGTTCTTCTATGTGTTCCCTGCACCATTCAGATATTCTCACAAACTGGGCCTCCATGAGTGTCTTGTCTGATACACGATTTAACATCATCGCCTTCTCTCCACTTTTTCTCTAGCAAAGGTTTTGCATCTGTGAGCAGGAGCTGCATTATTTTAGGAAGAATCTTTTGGAGTCTGGTGACTGAGTTCAGATTTTGGCTCTGACACGAGCTACGTGAGCCTAGATGAGTCCTTTTGCACTTCAACTTCTGTAGCAGTAAAGCTAGGACGTTACTATCCATTCCAAACATGATGTGAGAAATGCATGAAATGGAATATGGAGGCATCTGATCTAAGGCTTGGTGTCGATTAGGCTCCCAGCACAGGTGTAGTTTACAGAGCGCCTCCCTGTGGCATCGGAGCAGGCACCCGGACCCCAGGCTGGACCCCAGGCCAGACCCCAGGCCTCAACTGACAGGTGAGGGTGGGTGCCTGCCCTTCGCTGCCCTGGTGTCAATGAGAGATCTTTGGTTTTCTTTTGTCCTTCTGCACTCACAAAGCCGTCCTTTGCTTAGGACAAAATCCCACGTCCCAGCTGAGATCAGTGGAATACTACTTTCCAGGGAAAAATTGGAAAATAATCCCACAATTTAGCCAGAGTATATTTTATTCATTCATTAATCTATAGCCATAATTAAATGGCCACAACCTGCCTTTCCCTGAATGAAGTCATTTTCGGCATTTATTTTAAGAAACACTGTTGGATTTGAAAGGACCAGTGAGTCAGGTTGGACTGGTAATTAGATGGTCTCATTCCAGGCCTCTAAGCAATCATTCTTATGACATCATGGTTAGACCTCCGGTTTCTTATTAGCGAGGAAAGAAATACATACATCTCGGGTTCTGGCCACTTTCCCAAAGTGTGGGCCTGTCTGCATCTCATGCCAAGAAGCGTCGTTGTACATTCACCAAAGGACGGGGCAGCCACAGCTGTAGCTGGTGCCTCTGATAGCGAAACGGGTCCATTCCTAGAAAAATGGAGGCCATTCTCTGAGCAGAATGCCTTCTGCAAGTGGTGCCCTAGAATCTCTCATCCAGGGATTAATTTCCTGGACTGTTCTCGTGTGCATGTATGCACACACTCACATTCACACACACATGCACTCACATACTCTTACATTCACACACATTGACACGAATACATACTTTGACATTCACACACACATTCACACACATTCACACATACACTCACATACTGTCACACACTCACACACTCAGACACCCCCCACACACTCACACACATATACATACACTCACACATTCTTCAGTCACATTCACACACATACACACACACATATACACTCACATACTCTCACATTCACACACACACGCACACATATACACTCACATACTCTCACATTCACACACACATTCACACACATCTACACTCACTCTCACACATTCATAGACACCCCCCACACACGTATATACACAATCACATTTTCACTCACATTCAC
>NW_012107075.1:835354-839593 GCF_000951045.1 Mandrillus leucophaeus | reverse complement strand
CCCCACCTCCACCTCCAGCCGTTTCTCGTCTGGTCCAGGAAGCATCTTCTCATGGCTCCGTGGCTGCCTCCCAGGCATCTGAAGCTGGGCAGCAGGCCCCGCAGGCAGTCGGCCATGTTCCCGAGTGACTTGCTGGGGTGAGCACAGCAGCACCCACAGGCACCTGAGCACCTGAGAGCCCACAGCCAGAAGCCACCGGGCAGTGGAGACCAGACTGCTATGCAGTACAGAGAACCAGTGCCTGCTCCTACCCCATTTCTCCTCCGCCTCCCCCAGCTTCACCTTTGTATTCTCCCAACTGTGTGCTCCTCCCGCTCCACGAGCTCCTCGCCTCTGTGTGCTCCTGCCCTCCGTGTGCTCCTCCCCTCTGTGTGCTCCTGTCCTCCATGTGCTCCTCCCCTCTGTGTGCTCCTGTCCTCCATGTGCTCCAGTCGTCCATCTGCTCCTGCCTTCCGTCTGCTCCTCCCCTCCGTGTGCTCCTCCCCTCCGTGTGCTCCTGCCCTCCATGTGCTCCAGTCGTCCGTCTGCTCCTGCCCTCCGTCTGCTCCAGCCCTCTGTGTGCTCCTGCCCTCTGTGGATCAAATGAAATCACATGTTTGAGGGAATTTTGTCAATCTTCAGATAGCACTGACAGCTTCAAGTGGAATAGTTGGTGTGAGGAGTGGACGCAGGCCTGGGCCGAGCTGCAGCGGGAGTGCCGTGGTGACTTGGAAAAAGTGAAGGTGGACACAGAGTACCTCCTTCATAAAATCATTAGAGTGAAATTTTCTTATCCAGTTGTGCAGTTGACTCTTGGTGAGACCTCAGGAAAAATTAATTAACCTATTTGTTCCTTGCTCTTCTCTTTGGCAAGAGGGGGTAATGCCCTCATTTTGCAAACGCCCTCTTTTTCTTCAGAAATTCTGTAAGGCTTGATGACCTCGTAGCTCTCTAAATTATTGGATGGCACCAAAAATTCCAGAAGACAGCACAATAGGCCCAGAAATTTCCAAATGTCAAGGAGACTCCAGCAGAGCCTAGCCATGTCCCTGGAAGCTGGGGAGCAGGTTCTCCATCCCGGTCACTGTGGACAGCTCTTGTCTCCTCCAGCAATGTTTGCCCCGCCTGAGCTGCATCTCCAAGACTTTAAGTCTTTAATCTATCTTGAGCTGGTATTTGTACGTAGTTTAGGGAAGGGATCCAGTTTCAGTCTTCCGCTTATGGCCAGCCAGTTATCCCACCCCATTTACTGAATAGGGAGTTCTTCCTCCATTCCTTGCTTTTGTCAGCTTGTCGAAGATCAGATGGTCATAGGTGTGTGGCTTTATTTGGGGGCCCTGTACTCTGTTCCATTGGTCTATGTGTCTGTTTTTGTACCAGTACCATGCTGTTTTGGTTACTGTAGATTTGTGGTAGACTTTGAAGTTGGGTAATGTGATGCCTCCAGCTTTGTTCTTTTTGCTTAGGATTGCCTGGGCCATTTGGGCTCTTTTTTTGGTTCCGTATGAATTTTTAAATAGTTTTTTGAATTCTGTGAATAATGTTATTGGTAGTTTGATAGAAAAAGCACTGAATCTGTGGCCATACTTCCCAAAGCAATTTATTTTATTTCTTTCTCTTCATTTATTTGTTGAGTTTTGGCCTTTTCCAGTTTGGGTATAAAGCTTACACAGGCCTCATGTCGTGATCCTGGAGCTTTCCCTGCTTTCCTGTTTCTAAGGAGTCTGTAGAGTGTTACAGTCAGTGTGATTGACTCCCAGGGATGGCTGCTTCAAAAGACCCTCATGTCTTGATGTTCTAAGTAAGCACAGGGTCACCCCAGCCCCTGCACAGGCCATCGTGAGCTGCGCAGGTGCTCCTCCAAGTTCAGAGGCAGAGTTTTAGAAAAGGCATGCAAACACACATGCTAAGAATCCAGACTGATTGAAAATGTGCACGTGTATGTGCATGTGCGTGCGTGTGTGTGTGTGCATGTGTGTGTGTTGTGTGTATGTGTGCACATGTGTGCATGTGTGTGCATTGTGTGTATGTGCATGTGTGTGCATGTGTGTGCATTGTGTGTATGCATGTGTGTGCATGTACATGTGTGTGCATGTGTGTGCACGAGTGTGTGTGCATGTGTGTGCATGTGTGTGTGCATTTCTGTGTGTGCATGTGTGTGTGTGCATGTACTTGTAAACAATCTCATCCTTCCTCATCATCAAGAATGTGCAAATTTAAGACCTCAAATGTGTACACATTTTCACCCATCAAAATGAGAAATTCAAACTGTCTCCATTGTTGGAAAAGGTGTGTGAAAATGGACTCTCGAATACTACCAGTGGGATCGAATTAGTGTAGTCATTTTCGGGGAGCCACATACATCAGCCAGCAAAATGGAAAGTGTGTCTACTTGGAATGCAGCAGTTCCTCTTATTTCCACATACCCTGTGGGTCCCGGGAGATGGCCTTAAACACAGCTGGGGCTCAGGAAGAAAGACCTGAAGTGACATTGACTAGGGGCAGGATTGCAAGAAGGAAAAGGGAATTCTGCTTCCTGAACCGCATCTTTGGGCATTTGCACAGGGGATCCCCCTCTCTCCAGCTGTTCCCTACTCTGTGGTGAGGGCTTTGAGCCAGGTCAACAATGCTCAGTCTGGTTTCTGAGGGACACTCTTGCTATGCCGGTCTGGGGGAGCTTCTGCCTTTCACAACCTGGCAATGGCATTTCCTTCCAATGGGAGGAAAAGAAAAGTAATGGACAGAATTCTCACCACCCACTCGCTTCCTCCCACACCTGCCCGGACACACCGGTGCCTAATGCTGCCTCTGTCTACAGAATGTAGGATGACAAAGTGTCTACTTCCTTACAAGCTAATATTTTTCATTGTCTCAAGCTTAATCTATCACCATTTTATAGCAGTCTCCTGAGCACATTAAACATTTTTGGACTCTATAATCATTAATGTCCCTCCCAGCTCTGGCTTTCTGGGATGTTGGAGACACCTAGATGTTTTATTCTTTCCTCCTTTGTAGTTGATAAAACTTCATGCAGAATGAGTGAATTGGCTATTCCCCTGTCTTGGAAGAATAGAAAGTTCCCAACCAAGATTTGCTGTATTTCAACACAGGATACAGTAACACGGCGGGTGTCCATGTTGTATCATTTTAAAATGAAAGGGTTTCTTCTCACTGTATCTTCACATGTGTGTTAAACAGTGGGGGAAAATCTGAACTGTGACAATCACTGAAGCATAAGTGTTAGGCAACCTTGCCTAATGCTGCCTCTGTCTGCAGAATGTAGGAAGACGACGTGTGTCCTTGTCCACAACCCTCCCAGGTTTACCGATGTGGGCTGGGTAGGTCACTTCAGGTTGGTCCACTTGATTGTTATTAGGGCTGTTGTGCGGAGAAATCTATCTATGCTTTCAGCCAAAGGATGATAATTCCACATTCTAAGAATCTGAATGAGTAACTCCTACAGAGCCACGGGAAGGGGCTCCTCCACCCGGGAAATCGCTGTGTGTGTGCGTGTATGTGGCTTTATATATAGTGGATAGCTTTTTCTTCTCTTTCATACTTTCATTTAGCAAGCATTTACTGAGCATTTCCCACCTATAAACCATTCCTTAGGCATCAGGACACTATGAGGAACCAGACTAAGCCATTGCTTTCAAGATGCTTCTGAGAAACCAGTTTGGGTATCAAGCTTACACTAGCCTGATGTCATGATCCTGGAGCTTTCCCTGCTTTCCTGTTTCTGAGGAGTCTGTAGAGTGTTACAGTCAGTGTGATTGACTCCCGGGGTGGCTACCTCAAAAGACCCTCATGTCTTGATGTTCTAACTAAGCACAGGGTCACCTCAGCCCCTGTACGGGCCACTGTGAGCTGCGCAGGTGCTCCTCCAAGTTCAGAGGCAGAGTTTTGTAAAACATGCAACCCCACATGCTAAGAATCCAAGCTGATTGAAAATGTGCGTGTGCATGTTCTTATAAACAATCTCATCTCCTTCCTAAGAAACCATGGGGGTGTTGAGGGGGTCTGCAGGGAGTGTGAGAATTAACACAGAGAGATCTGACAGTGCCGTTCACGTGTGAGGGCTTATTCCAAAGCCGGTGCCTGGAGCCAGTGGATCTGTTTCCCGGAAGGCTTGGGCGTGCAGCGATGGGGCAGGTGGGTGCTGTCTATGGCTGGTGACCATTGATAAGGCACGCGTAGCCCTAGCTAGCCTGGCCACCAGGCTGCTGACTCACTCAATTCTCCAATCAACCCCTGAGGAAA
>NW_012107075.1:828972-835304 GCF_000951045.1 Mandrillus leucophaeus | reverse complement strand
TGGCCACTTTCCCAAAGTGTGGGCCTGTCTGCATCTCATGCCAAGAAGCGTCGTTGTACATTCACCAAAGGACGGGGCAGCCACAGCTGTAGCTGGTGCCTCTGATAGCGGAACGGGTCCATTCCTAGAAAAATGGAGGCCATTCTCTGAGCAGAATGCCTTCTGCAAGTGGTGCCCTAGAATCTCTCATCCAGGGATTAATTTCCTGGACTGTTCTCGTGTGCATGTATGCACACACTCACATTCACACACACATGCACTCACATACTCTTACATTCACACACATTGACACGAATACATACTTTGACATTCACACACACATTCACACACATTCACACATACACTCACATGCTGTCACACACTCACACACTCAGACACCCCCCACACACTCACACACATATACATACGCTCACACATTCTTCAGTCACATTCACATACATACACACACACATATACACTCACATACTCTCACATTCACACACACACGCACACATATACACTCACATACTCTCACATTCACACACACATTCACACACATCTACACTCACTCTCACACATTCATAGACACCCCCCACACACGTATATACACAATCACATTTTCACTCACATTCACATACTCACACATACACACATACATTTACGTACTCTCAGATGCACACATGCTCTCTCACACATACACTCACAGACACACACACCCACACTTGCACGCATTCACACACTCAAATTCACACACACATACATACTCACATACACACTCACAGACACCCCCCCCACACACACATACACACACATAATCACACATTTTCACTCACATTCACAGGCACTCACACATACATTCTCACATACACTTACATTTACATACTCTCACACGCACACACACACGCACACCCATTCTCACACATACGCTCACAAACACACACACATGCACACAAGCACACTTGCCCACACTCACATACACACAGCCACACACTTATACACAATCTCACACACACACTTCTAGTATCAAGGAGAAAACAACCACAGAAGAGAGGTCCAGGTAAAATGCCATTAATCAAGACAGACTCCTGGACGCGGAGCTTGTCCTAGGAAAGGGCAGACAGGCAGCGAGATAAAATAAGCAGAAATACGGAGTGAGACCAGAGGTGCTGTCTCCAGCCGGCCAGGGACCGGCAGCTCCACTCTGCTCTGCTCAGAAGCACCCGTGTATATTTCCGAGCAACTGGACGCTAAGCTGTCTTTAATGACAAGAGAGAGCTTCAGGAGCCCCTGAGCACGGCGGAGAGTGACAGGTACAGGCGTGTTTGCGGCAATTATCTCCGTCTTATTGTGGAATTAGTATAAGGGTTTGCGGCTACAGCAGTTGCTGGCTCTGGGCACCCTCATGAAATCGAGGGTCACAGAGGCCAAAGGGTGGAGCCAGGTATCTTCTCTCTCCATATGGTCCCTCAGCCTTGTTCCCGATGCTTTGCCTGGGAGAGGCGTCCCTGCCTCTTCCGTAAATATCCAGAATGGAAGTGCCTTGCTCATTTCTGAAATTGTCCATGAGCTCTTTCAGGATAACGCACTTGGGTTTCCTATAATTTCACCCCTTCCTTCATTTCTGTGCCATGCCTGCTGCTAGTTCCTCCTCCCTTCCTATTTCACGCTAAATGGTTTTTCCTGCGTCGGCATTGCCCAGAATTTTTTTTTTTGTACTTCTGTGATGAGTCAGTGCTTCCCATTGAGGGCTGTTCGTATTAAAACATCTGCAGTTCAGACTCACGGGGTTTTCATTTCATTCTTCATGCTAACTCGCTCTTCTTGCTCATCCCTGCTTGAGCTCTCTCTGCTGCCTATTTATTTGCACGTTTAAAAATATTGATTAACGACCTACTCTGCGCCAAGCCTGGACCAGACCGTGGGGGAACAGCTATGGACCGAGTCGACATGGGTCCTGTGTATCTCACTGGCAAAGCCCCACTCAGCACCCAGCACCCAGCAGAGCTCCTGGGCAGTGGCTGGGGCCTGGGTTCCTTGTGAGTGCCAATGAGGAGTAGTGGAGAGAACACTGGACGTGAGGCCAAGTGTATGCGGATTTGCCTCAGTGAATCAACCCGCATTCATGGGTTCTTTGATCAGGGGAAAGCAGCAGAAATGGGTGCTGCTCACCCTCCACAGCCATAAAATGGGAACCAGCCTACCCCACTGGCTGGCTGAATAGCCAGGGCTAGCATATGTGAAGCCTTTGGGTACCTGATAATGGTAACTATGTATTATTAGCTTTTATTCGTCACCTGTCTTCATCCCAGAAACACACTGGGGGAAGTAGGAGAAGCAGCAGACACACTTCCTACAGTCAGGGCTCCTATCATCTAACAAGAGGGAAAGGGAATGACCTGATTCTATCCAACAAATGTCTACTGAATCTTTGCAGGCAAGAGGCATATTTCAGGATCAAGAAGAGATGCAGAGAAGACAGATGGGTATCCCAGGGGACGGCTTTGCACACGCAGGCTGACACCAGGCAAGTGAAACAAATGCTCTGAGGTTTGCAAATAGGAATCAATGAAGGCCGGGCGCGGGGGCTCATGCCTGTAATCCCAGCACTTCAGGAGGCTGAGGCGGGTGGATCACCTGAGGTCAGGAGTTTGAGACCAGCCTGGCCAACATAGAGAAACGCTGCCTCTACTAAAAATAAAAACAACAACGATGACAACAAAAAATTAGCCGGGTGTGGTGGTGGGTGCCTGTAATCCCAGCAACTCAGGAGGCTGAGGCAGGAGAATTGCTTGAACCCAGGAAGCAGAGGTTTCAGTGCGCCGAGATCATGCCATTATACTCCAGCCTGGGCAACAAGAGCAAAACTGCATCTCAAAATAAATAAATAAATAAATAAATAAAATAAAAAAGTACGGATCAGTGAGGTTCAGAGGTAAATTGTGGGAGGGAGGTTTAGATTCCAAGATGTTTTTGAAGGAGTTGATGCTTATGCTGGGACTTCAAGAGTGGAGGCAACTCTGTAAGTGGAAGTCGGGGGTCCAGAAAGTTGTGGGTGTGTCTAGACTTTCAGAATTGGGGGAGAGTGGGCATGTTGTCTGGAGCACGAGGAAGGCACTCCCAGGCTAAGCTGAAAAGGTGGGAGCAGACGCATGGGCCTTGACTCCCGGATGGGAGAGGCGCAGCAAGGGCTGCTGAACAGGGAGTGACTTGATCAGAGTTGAGATGTGGAAAGATCTTTCTGGAAGCCTTTGAAGAAACAAGTGATGAGAGCCCAGGTAGGAGCCGGGTGCCATCCTGTAAGTAGGCAACAGCCCCACCTGACTCAGATGCGGTGGAAGGAGAGCAAGATGGGGAGTCCTTCCAGAAACCACCGTGCGTCCAGAGGCTGCGAGGCACAGGGCCTTTTGGGCTAAATCTACAGTGCATCATCACCAGGCAAGACTGCAGAGTCCACGTCCATTTCCCCTGGAAACCTTGCAGACTGACTCTTTTTTTTTTTGACATTTTTAGGAGAGGATATGTGGGAACATGCTTTGAAGCTGCCATGGGGGCCTGTAGCTTCTTGGAACATCAGAGCTGGAAGGGCTTGGAGCCTGACTCTCCCACACTGTCACAGGAATCACCTGCCAAGGTTTCCTGGCAGGTGACTGGCAGTCTCCACCTGAATGCAAAATCACCAGCTTAAAACGGACTGGGCACTATGACAACTGTCTTGCATGGGTGACCTCATGAAATCTTCCCAACAATCTTATTTTGAGATGAGAAACCGAGAGTCAGAGGCTTTGGCTAAACTACCCAAGGTCTGCTTGGTGCTGTATGGTGGAGTGGGATTGCATCTCAGGGGTCTGGTTCCAGACTCCACACTCTTGGCCACTGCGCCAGGCCCAACAGCATGAACATGAAGCTTTGGGGCAACTCTCTCCACGGCAGGGCAGTGTGGACCCAAGCTCTCCTCTAGCTTGAATGACTGCCCCTGACGTTTGATCTGAGGCCCTGGCTTTGGACCAGAGCATCCTTGTTCTTTGAACCCAGTGGTTCGGCCCCGAGACTTTTCTCTCCAGCTCCCCCAACCCTCACACACCTGACTTGGTTTCCTCACCTCTCACTAGCCTAGTGGCTCCCCTCTGAATGCTGAGTCAGCTAGTGTCTGTCACTTAACCTGGGCTGGCCTGGCCGGGGTGCAGCCAATGACCCCTCCTCCCAGGGGACGTCCATCCACCCCAACAACCCCAGAGTCTGCTGAACCCACAGACAGCCACATCTCGCCCCAGCCCGGAAACATGGCAGGTGATAGGGCTTGGATATTTGTCCCTTCCAAATCTCATGTTGAAATGTGACCTCCAATGTTGGAGGTGGGGCCTTTTGGGAACTATTTGGGTCATGGGGGATTCCTCATGAATGGCTTGGTGCCATCCTTGAGGTACTGAGTGAGTTCGTGCTCTGAGTTTCTGTGAGATCTGGTTGTTTAAAAGGGTGTGGCACCTCCCCTGGCCACTGTCTTTCTTCCTGTGTCACCCTGTGATACACCTGCTCTCTGTCCTCTCCCATCATGATTGGAAGCTTCCTGAGGCTTCACCAGGAGCAGGTGCAGGCGCCATGTTTCCTGTACAACCTCCAGAACCATGAGACAAATAAACCTCTTTTCTTTATAAATTACCCAGCCTCCGGTATTCCCTTTTTGCTTTTGAGGAAAAAGTCTCGCTCTGTTGCCCAGGCTGGAGTGCAGTGATGCAGTCTCGGCTCACTGCAACTTCTGGCTCCCAGGTTCAAGTGATTGTCCTACCTCGGCCTCCTGAGTAGCTGGGATTCCAAGTGCATATCACCACACCCAGCTAATTTTGTGTGTGTTTTTAGTAGAGACGGGGTTTCGCCATATTAGCCAGGCTGACATCAGGTAATCCGCCCACCTTGGCCTCCTAAAGTGCTGGGATTACAGGCGTGAGCCACTCACCCTGCCAGCTATTCCTTTATACCAACACAAAACCCAGCTTAACACAGCAGGCTTCCCTCCATGCAATCTTCCTTCCTATTTCTCTCCAGTCATGCTGAGGCCAATTGGGGTCCAAGTGCAGGGATCTGCTTTCAACATGGATGCTCTGGAGCCCCTGCCATGGAACAGGACCCATTCTAAGGATGTTACATGGGCCCCCTGGCTTCATCCTCTCCACCTCCCTGGGAGGGAGGTGCAAACAGCATCCCATTCACAGGTGAGAGCAACCACCACGAGGCCAGGAGGGTAAGGAAAGGGCCCAGGTTGCCTGGGTCAGTGCTCTCCCCACCGAGCCACAGCGTCCGCTGCTGCACTAACCATCCTTCCGGAACACACCCTTGTCCAGTGTTGGGCTAGAGCATTGTTAACCCAGGTTCAGCCATGCAGCTTCTGATATGGCCTGTGCAGCCTTTTTTTAAAAAAATGTTTTATTTTAAATTTGACAAACAATTGTATATGTGCATGAGGTACAATGTAATGTTTCTATATATGTATACATTGTGGAATGATCAAGTCAGGCTAAATTCAGATAGCCACCACCTCACATATCTTCCATTTCTCTGTGGTGAGAACATTTAAAATCCACTCTTTTAGCGATTTGGGAATATACAATACGTAACGATAAAGTGTAGTCACAGTGCTGGGGGATGGATCTCCAGAACCTATTCCTCTCATCTGGCTGATTCTTTCGACCAGCATCTGCACTTCCCTGTCCCACCCCAGCTTCTGGGAACCACCAGTCTACTCTCTGCTTTTGAGTTTGACTCTCTTGGATTCCACATACGAGTGTGATTGTATAGTTGTTATTAATACCTTTCTGTGCCTGGCTCATTTCACTTAGCAATGTCCTCCAGATTCACCCACATTAAGACAAATGGTAGAATTTCCTTCTTTTTTGAGGCTGAATAATATTTGAGCATTATACAGATGTCCCCTCTTTGCTTTGTGTGTTTTTAGTAGAGATGGGATTTGATGATGACGTTGAACAGAAACGAGCAATTTCTTTAACCTATTCTCCCATGTTTCTGGGTGTCAGTGTGCACCCCTTTTTTTCTTGTGGTCTATGCTTCCAGCCTAGCCACCCTGGAATGTTCTCTGGGGATTTTCTCTCTGAATGCTCCAGGGGCCTCTGCTATGCACACAGACGTGACACCCAACAGGTATTTGTCAGTGGGAGTCCCAAGAGCACTGCCCAGTGGAGGACCAGAGTGGTTTCTCCTTTCAAAAGCGACAGCGTTTATCTACCTTCAGGTGTGAGCATCAGTCAGATCTCAATCCCACCCACATGGATCAAAGCACAAGACTACTTTTTCCTTCCTTCCTTCCTTCCTTCCTTCCTTCCTTCCTTCCTTCCTTCCTTCCT
>NW_012107075.1:812146-828602 GCF_000951045.1 Mandrillus leucophaeus | reverse complement strand
TCTTTCTTTCTTTCTTTCTTTCTTTCTTTCTTTCTTTCTTTCTTTCTTTGACAGTATTTTGCTCTGCCTCCCAGGCTGGAGTGCAATGGTATAATCTCGGCTCACTGCAACATCCACTTCCCAGGTTCAAGCTATTCTCCTGCCTCAGCCTCTCAAGTAGCTGGGATTACAGGAGCCCGCCACCACACCTGGCTAATTTTTGTATTTTTAGTAGAGATGAGTTTTGCCATGTTGGCCAGGCTGGTCTCGAACTCCTAACCTCCAGTGATCCTCCTACCCAGCCTCCCAAGGTGCTGGGATTACAGGCGTGAGCCACCATGCCCGGCCAACATGGTGACTTCTTGTTGCTGAGGATGCCATGGCAGGGGATGTGCACACGCCTTCCAACCCTGACAGAAACTGCAGCAAGTTGGTGTCATTTTCCACGTTGTTCAGAGGAGAGTGTGTGCACGAGCAGGACTGAGGAAGGCTCAAGGTCATGCAGCTTAACTCCTAAATCCAAAGCCCACACCCCTACCCTTGTGCCTCCCTGCCCCCTGGACACCTCGGGATGATGACCTCCAAGGGTATTCTCTCATCCACAGAAAATCATAAGAAACACTGCCATGTGCTCTTCTAAAATCTGCATGTCCGGGGTCTGTGGACACAGCTGTCTCCAGCTACAAGACAAAGCGCCTTGTCACCATGCATGCTCCTGGAACCACAGGCTGTTCCTCTGCAGGACCTTCATAGATGCTAAAAGCAGGAAAAAAAAAAAAAAAAAGCAAACAGAAAGCAATAACAAAACAAGCCACAAGATCTGCGCCATAACGCCAGAGCCTCTCATAGTCAGAGCATTTTGTGAAAATTTCCAACTGTGGGGCTCTAATCCACTAAGACTGTTCAATATCTCATTTCAGGGAAATAGCACTTCCAGGGCCAGCCACTCAGCAGCTCCGCTCTGAGCTTTCCGTGAAGGTGAGCCTTTGGGCAGGCCTCAGTGCTGGTTCCTCCTCACCCCCCTTCCCACCTGCAGCTTTGGCAGAACCTTACCTTTCCTCTTGCAATTCAACTTCTCAAAGAGAGAAAATGAAAATGTGATTTTCTCTAGGCAAATAGCTCACAGTTTTATACATTTTCCTCTCTAGGCAGAAATAGACTTTTTCTTTATTTTAGAAAAATCGAAAGTGGCTTTAAAATGTCAAATTTTCTGTTGGAGGACAAACTGCCTCTTAAATATCACAGTTTCTAAAATGCACCCTTTTTAATTTCACTCTCATCACCTTTCTCCAGAACCTGTCCCAAGTCTCCATACTGAGAAGCATAAGGATGCATATCTTCTGCCCAAGTGGCAATGATGAGTTTTCAAAGGTAAGTATTTGGAATTAATTAAAGGAGAATGTTCTCATAATTGGCAGGGACACTGTATGAGGCTCTCACTCCCAGGCCAGGGGTCTGGACCTTCCCACTTGCTCCCTGCAGGAGCTGGGTAGCCTGTGCTGGCCTACAGGTGCATCCCTGCATCACATGGGCAGGCCAGGCTCCAGAGGTGCCCTGCTGTGAGCTCCCTACCTGCATCCAGCCCTGGCAGAGGCCTCAGGCTTCAGTAAGGGCATCTATGGGTCAGCTGAGCCTTGCATGGCTCCTCCCAACATGTGACCTTGTAGAAGAGATTTAAATTTCTTCTCACATGAGGGTCTCAGCACAAGCAAGGCGGCCATGAGGACGATGTTGTCTACTGCTGAGGGGATCAGGAGTCGGAGCATCTCACTAACAGCTTAGGACGCAGGTAGGATTGGTTCGTGCTGACGCAGTTCTCAGCCCCACGGTCAGGAAGGCTGTAGGGCCTACGAAAGGAAGAGGCCACCAGCAGTGCAGGAGAGCAATCCAGGACCATCACTGGGGCGGGGCCAGGCGCAGGAGCCAGTCTCTGGCTTTGTCCTTAGCATGGACTGAGCACAGAGGCAACAGCCCCTGAGTACCCACCTTGAGCAGAGAGGACCGTTCCCCGCAGCCTGTTCCAGCCCAGTGGAGCCATGGAGAAGCCGACAGGCACTTCCAAGAGTGAGAAGCTCCCAGACTGTGGCTTCGGGATGTGTTAGTTACCGACAGCTGCCCTAATAAATTAACCCAAACGGGGTGGCGTTAAAACGACAGACGTGGACCCTCTCACAGCTCTGGAGGCTGGAAACCCCAAATGGAGGTGAAGGCAGGGTTGGCCCTGTCTGCAGGCTCTGAGGGAACGTCTGTTCCAGGCCCCGCTCCAGTTTCTGGGTGTTCCAGGACTGTCGAAGCACCAGCCCGATCTCTGCCTCCATGTTCACGTGACCTCCCTGGTGCTTCTCCCCGTCTCTTCTAGGGACACTTGTCACTGGATTTAGGGTCCACCCTAATCCAGAGGAGCTCATCACAAGACTTTTTTTTTCTTTATTTCTTTTTTTTGAGACAGAATCTTGCTCTCTTGCCCAGGCTGGAGTCCAATGGCACAATCTCAGCTCACTGCAACCTCTGCCTCCCAGGTTCAAGAGATTCTCCTGCCTCAGCCTCCTGAGTAGCTAGAATTACAGGCACGTGCCACCATGTCCAGCTAGTTTTTATATTTTTAGTAGAGATGGGGTTTCACCATGTTGGCCAGGCTGGCCTTGAACTCCTGGCCTCAGGTGATCCACGTGCCTCAGCCTCCCAAAGTGCTGGGATTACAGGTGTGAGCCACTGCGCCTGGCTCACAAGATTCTTAATTGCATCTGCAGACACCTTTTCACCAAATTAAACTCAAATTCACAGGTCCCAGGGGCTACAACGTGGACATGGTTTTTGGGGGATCACCATTCAACCCACTACAAGAAATGAGACAGGTCTGCCTCCAGCTCAGGAAGAGGAGGGCGTTCCCCCAGAACAGACAACGCTGAGCCTCAGTGTGCGAAGGGAAAGACGGGAGTAGCAACGACAGCAAAAGAATAATAATACATCTTGTCTGGGCTTCCTTTCGGGAAGGAGCATGAAGAGAGGAGCCGTGTGTATGCGCGGACTGACGTTTTTAATGAGGATACCTCCTGAGCTGCATCCCACACTTAGAGGTAACTCTCATCATATGTCCAAAGCTCGATGTCAGGGAAATCAAATTTAAAACTGACACCAAGCATCGAGAAGAGAGCATTTGGGCGTCACAGAGCATCACTCGTACACATTCAAACAGAAAAAGCTAGGAGCTGGTGATGAGGCTGCTACCAGGCACAGGCCTTGAGGAAGTCCGAAGGTCCTCTCTGCCCAGACCCGGAAGCCCACACCAGGGGTGGACGCGGCTTTGGCAGAAAGATTTCTGGGAGGCTGCTCACTGTCAAATGCAGAGTGGAGGCCAGGAGAGGATCCTGATTCTTGGAGTCGCCCAGGAGCTCACCTTCCTGGGCTCCTGAGTTCTGAATCCACTCCCTAGCACAAATTCATGGATTTCTTAGACTATCTTCTATGTATTTTTATAATGGGAAGAAATGGCTTATAACATTCAAAGCAGGGAGACCTTCGAAGCAGTCAGCTCAGTGCCAGGCACATGTAGGCAGCAAATCAAAGTCAGAGGCTGTTCAAGCTGAATTCATGTCCAGGCCCTGCCACCAAATTGCTGAGCAACTTCGCTCCCCTGTGAGAGAGGATGAATTGTGCCCCGTCTCCCGGTTCCTTGTACAGCAAGTGTCCCGAGCATAGTGACGTCTGGGACACTGGTTCAGGAGACCTGAGCTCTGGTCACTGAATGGTCGCCATTCTGCAAAAGCAGAAGTACAGAAGTTGGGGACTGAAAATATTTCAGGTGGCTGGGCGCAGTGGCTCACGCCTGTAATCCCAGCATTTTGGGAGGCCGAGGTGGGTGGATCACCTGCGGTCAGGAGTTTGAGACCAGCCTGGCTAACATGGCTAAACTCCATCTCTTCTAAAAACACCAAAACCAAAAAAAAAACAAAAACAAAATATGTGTGTGGTGGCACGTGCCTATAATCCTAGCTACTCGGGAGGCTGAGGCAGGAAAATCACTTGATCCCGGGAGGCGGAGGTTGCAGCGAGCTGAGATTGCACCACTGCACTCTAGCCTGGGCAACAGAGTGAGACTCTGTCTCAAAGAAAAAGAAAATGTTTCAGGTGTTCCATGGAGCAGTGTCACTGCCACACCCTGCTGTGGGGAAAGGCAGAGAGGGAAGGCGGCTCTGAGTGGAAACATCACTGTGATTGTGAATAAACCACTGAAACCATCATCCCCCAGCAGGCTGGTGGGCGGGGAGGCCCTGGGGTGAGACCTAACGCCCTCTTTCCTTGGGACCGACACTGGACAAACAGGTGGTTTGACGCAGCTGGGGTCTCACAGGCAGCTCAGCCCAGAACGAAGCTCAGAGACCAGAGCTCAGCTCCTGAACAGACGTCCCCAGACTCGCTGTGCTCAGAACCCTCGCCGGACTGGGGACCGGGGAGACTGGGCACAAGTCACGCTCTCTCACGGGGGAACTACCTGGTGATTCGGTGGCAGGGCCTGGACATGAATTCAGTTTGAACAACAGCTGACTTTCATTTCCTGTCTACCATGTGCCTGGCACTGAGCTGAGTGCTTTGAAAATGTCATTGCTTTGAATCTTAGAATGCCCCAAGAGGTCATTATAAAACCCATTTTACAGATCCAGAAACTGCCATAGCAACAGTCCTTATGCATTTATTAAATTCACCCATCTGTTCAGCTTCACAGCCTGAGATTTTTCAGATAATTTAGACAATGGGAACTTGTCTGACTTCAGTTATTCAGTTAGTGGCTCAAACACAGAATATCATAACCAGAAAGACTGGCCTAAGGGTGGCGTCCAACTCCTTCATTTTACAGAGGATGACACTGAGGTTCTGGGAGGACCCATGTCTCACCCAAGGCTGCCTGGGTAAAGGGGAGCAGAAACAGGAAGAGGGAGCTGGTCTCCTGAATTCGATCCAGCCCCGTTTTCCTGCCAAGCCCTGGGATGAGGACCTGAGACGCCTTCTCCCACCCACTGCTCTGCGCACTGCACAGAAGAACGGCTGCTGGTAAAGTTCTGGGAGTTCTGACACGCTGCACGTCACAGAAACACAGGACTGAGGATTGTCGCCGCTATCAACGTTAATAACAATAAAGGGAAAACAACATTTTGGTGTCACTTCACTGAGCCGTGATTACTCATGCTTCCAGCAGATACTCAAGCCATTAGCATGCCCCACCATCCCTGCTTTATTATGGTTTTTTTTTTTTTTTTTTTTTTTTTTAAGCCAGCTCCACTAAACACAGGCTGGATCTGAGGCTGGTTTGGGGGTTAAGTTTCCTGGTAACACATCTGCTCTTTGGTCGTGAAACTTCAGGTTCCTTCTGGCAGGGGGCTGGGGGCTGAGATGGTTTTTGTAGTTCTCATTTCAGACTCTGTTAATGCCAATGAAAAGAAACAATATCTATCTATCTGTCTATCTATATGTCTATCTATCTATCTATCTATCTATCTATCTATCTATCTATATCTATCATCTATCTATATCTATCCATCCATCTATCTATCCATCCATGTATCTATTTATCTATCATCTATTTGCCTATCTATTCAACTATCTATCTATCTGTCTATCTATCTATCTATCTGTCTATCTATCTATCTATCTATCTATCTACCTACCTACCTACCTACCTATCTACCTAACTACTTACAATCAGGTGCCATGAAATGAGATTTCTCTCAATAATAGACCTCACATACAAAGGTCATCTCCTGAGATTATGACGCTCCACCTTCAATGTGTCTTTTCTGTGTTTAGATAGCACAGTACTTGCCATTGTGCTACCGTCTCCTGTAGGATTCACACAGTCACACGCTGAACAGGTGCATAGCCCAGGAACAACTGGCCATGCCACATAGCCTCGGTGTGTAGGAGGCTGTGCCGCTCAGGTGTGTGTGAGTGCATGCTGTGATGTTCGCACAGCCATAAAATCTCCCACAGGTGCATTTCTCAGAGCATATTCTGTCTTTAAGCGACACACGACTGTATTTATTTTCACTGGGGGGAAGGAGTTTGTTCTAAAATAGAAGCCAAAATATTCTCTGGGTCCTTTTTGGGGAATTGGCTAGGAACTCCCTAGGTAAAGGCCCCAGCCCCTTCCATTCCCACCCACAGTTCCAGCTGGAGGGCCAGGGAGGCTGCCCGGGCCACAGTCCCATGATCACAGCTGATGCACGGCAGATGCCCAGGTGAGGGTCAGGTGGGCGTGGGCTGATGGCGAGGGTAGGGCCTAGGCATCTTCTGCACTCAAGTGGGGCTGCGGAGCCCCAAGACCACAGGCAGAGAAGCCCCTACCTGCCCAGCCCTAGGCGGCACCTGCACCACACATCACCTACTCACCTACTCACTGACTAGGGTGGCCTGGTCCTCCCTGTAGGTAGGAAGCATGGGGTGACGATGCCTCGAAGAACAGAGCAGGTCATGGCAAGATGTGCATACACCCAGCTAGGGCTTCTGGAGGTCACCCCCACTTGCTAGGACCAGGCGCCACTCTTCCTGCCAGGGTCCTGCCAGCAGCTGGGCAAGGCATCGGAGGCAGTGACACCAACCACAGGCCACTTCTGCTGCTCACACAGAGTCCCAGTGCAGGAAGCCATCCCCACGAGTCCTCCTAGGTCCAGGCTACAGAGGACAATCCTTGGGCCATGGACATGGTGGAGGAATGCAGCCTCAGGAGATGTGAGTGATGGCCCACACAGTGTCCCTGCCTCCTTGGCCTGGCAGCTGCTTTACCTGGCATGGATGCCGGCCCCATCCCAACCTGAGCCTGGTTCAGACACAAGACTCCAGTTCCTTCCCAGCACTCATGGACCCCGGGGGAGTTCCAGTGCTGCCTGCTTGCCATTGCCTCTCAGATGCTGTGTGTGTGTGTGTGTGTGTGTGTGTGGTGTGAGTGTTTTGTGATATGTGCTATGTGGTGTGTATGTGCTGTGTGGTGTGTGTTACATGTGTACTGTGTGGTGTGTATATGTGGTGTGCAGTGTGCTGTATATGTGGTGGGTGGCATGTGTGCTGTGTGGTATGTGGTGTGTTTGGTGGTTGTGGTTGTGTTGGTCAGTTACTGTCACTGTTTCTCTCTCTCTCTCTCTCTCTCACACACACACACACCACCACCACCACCATTTCTTCAATCCTGACAAGAAACCTTTAGCTTATTGTAAAAGCTACCGCAGTGAATGACATCTGCTTTGGAAAGATGTATTTTTTCCTACTCCCCCCCAGACATTATGAAAACCCTGGGTATTATACACAAAGCAGGCATGAGAAAATTCTGGTAAAGGCAGGCCAACTAGGGGCCTCAGGACCCAGGGAGTATCAGGGTGGTGAGTCCCTAGGGTTTCCTTTGGCATCCTACTCCCCAGACTCCACTCCCACTGAGGAAGAATGGAGCCCCTCCCAGCCCATCAGGGTAACAGAGAAGGCCCAGGGAAGAATCGGATTTTCACCATTGTCCAGTAGGAACGAGGCCACCCCCACAACGCAGGCAAGAACCACACAAGGAGCTGGGCCTCTCACCCCCGGCAGTGAACCCGGGTGTTGCAGGGGCTGTGTGGAGACCTGGGAGGCTCCCTCCCCACCTGGCAGGAGTGAGGCAGTGCCCCTCTTCTGCTGCTGGGGCAGTATCAGAGAAAAACAGATAAGAGCAAAGTTTTAAATGAGACTTAAAGTCTCAGAAGATGATACAAAAAATGTCCAGGTTTCAGTGGAAAATCATCCACTCTACTCTGAACAGATGAACTCAAACTAAACGAAAAAAAAAAAATCAATAGATGCTAACACCTAGAAGACAGAGATGCTAGAACTATCTGACAATGATTTCAAAGCAGCCACAATAAAAACGTTTCAATGAGCAATTACAATTACACTTAAACAAAGACACAAAATGCCTCAACAAAGAAATACAAAGTCTCAGCAAAGAAATAGGGGATATAAAAAGAACTAAATGAAAAATTGAGAACTGAAAAATACCATAACCAACACGAAAAGCTCAGTGGATGGCTTGACAGCAGAATGGAGGGGATTAGGGAGAAAATCAGTGAAGTGGAAAATAGACCAATAGAAATTACCCAATCTGAACTAGAGAAATAAAACAGAATGAAAAAAATGAATAGACTCTCAGGGACCAGTGGGACTGTAACAGAAAATCTAACATTCTTGTGATCAGAATTCTGAAAGGAGAGTAGAAAGAAGATATCTTAAAGCATATAAATATACAGTTTTGGGAAAAGAAATAGGACAAAATCTTCAGGACCTACAGTTAGGCAAAGAGTTCATAGACTTGACACCATAAACATAACACATAAATGGAAAAGCTAATAACTGACTTTATCAACATTAAAAACTTAGCCTGTGAAAGACCCTGCTAAGAGGCTGAAGAAGATGTTCTAGTATCTAGAATAATGCACAAAACTCTCAAAAGTCAACCATATAAAAAAAAAAAATCCATGGCCAGGCATGGTGGCTCACACCTGTAATCCCAGCACATTGGGAGGCCGAGCGGGAAGGATTACTTGAGCCTAGGAGTTGGAAGCAAGCCTGAGCAACATAGTGAGACCTCATGTCTATAAAAGAAATCAAAAGTTAGCAAAGCATGGTGGTGCACAAGTGCAAAAGGACACCTGTAGTCCTAACTACTCAAGAGGCTGACGTGGGACGATCACTTGAGGCCAGGAGTTTGAGGCTGCAGCGAGCTATAATTGTACCTCTGCGCTCTGGCCTGAGTGACAGACAGAGACACTGACTCTAAAATATCAAATCAAATAAAATTTTAAAACTAGCTAGAATTCAGAAGATATGAAGAAATATTAAGCCACTTTTGGGTTTCATTACACATCTACCAAAATGGCTAAAATAAAAAAAAAATTGACAACACCAAATGGTGTCAAAGATACGTAGAAACCGAATCATTCAGGCATTGCTGGTGGGAATGTTAAATGGTAGAGCCACTCTGGAAAACAGTTTGGCAATTTCTTGAAAATTAACCATGGAACCCAGCAACTGTATTCCTGGGTAGGTATCCCAGAGAAATGAAGATTTATGTTCACACAAAATCCTGTACACAAATGTTTACAGGAGTTTTTTTGTTCAAAATCGCCACAAACTGAAAACAACCCAGATAGCTTTTAACAAGTAAATTGTTAAAAAAAAAAAAAAACTATCAGCATACATAGCCTACTATCAGTAGCAAAAAGAAACAACTTCCCTAAATTTCTAGAGCATTATGCTGAGTGAAAAAAAAAAAGAAAGCCAATCCTCGAAGGTTACATACTCCATCATTTCATTATTACAATAGCCTTGAAATGACCACATTATAGAAATAGAGAACAGATTAGTGGTGCCAGGCATTGAGGAGGATGGGGTGCAGGAAGGAATGGGTGCGGTTACAAAAAGGCATTTGAGGACGCCGTTGCTGGTGGGAGTCACTGGCTTGTTGGTTTGTTTCCAGCTCCTAGACTCAAAGGATGGCTGTATGATAGAAATCTTCCGTGACTTGACTCTGTCCATGTCAATATCCTAGTTATGATAATGTGCTATGATTTTGCAAGGTGTTGCCTGTAGGGGAAACTGAGTAAAGGGTACATGAATTTTCTCTGTATTATATATCCTATAATGGCATGTGAATGTGATTCTATAATTATCTCAAGATAAAAAGTGTAATTACAAGGGCACAGGCCATAAACATTACATCTGCCTATTTCCATGTCTTGATGTCTTGAGATTCTTCATACTTGTCCATTTGATTGCTTAGGGTAGACCTTGGGTTTTATGACTTCTGCTTTCTCTCTCAGAACACATCCGCCATCATATTGCAAAGCTTGTTCTCAGTCTCCTGGAGCACGAGAGACTGTATGGAGCAAGAAAGAGCCACCCCAGTAGCTTGGGATGCCCCTTTCTCCACCAACCTGGCTACTCAGGGTTGTCACCTGGGTGGTGACAACCACTCAGGTGACACCAGCTTGCTGTGAGACCAGCAGGGACCAGGACACCAAGCTCAGAATCATGCAAGTGCATGTGTTGTTCTAAGCCACGAGGAATGGGGGCATTTGTTATGCGGCAGTTGATAACCGCTACAGGCTGAATGGTTATGTGTTAGGGATGCTGTGCATGTGGGATGGACACGGCCTTGGATGAGAAGGTGGCCCAAATTCCTTCTCCTCTGAGGTCTGGGGCTCTATCTCATGGCTATAAATTAAGGTCAGGCCCCTGTAAGGCACTTGCATGCTTAGCTTGGAAAGAAACATTTGTCTACCAAAGACAGGATCTGTGTTTCCTTTTCAGTCTCATCTATTTACAAATGCGCCTCCAGGTTCTGTTGAAATTTGTCTGAGAATTTATGGTCTCAGCCGATCAACCATCCCTTGAATCATTCAGCTTCCTAAAGCCTCACCTCACAACAGGAAGTGAGCCCAGTCAACTTTCTACGAAATAATCCATCAACACCACAGGCTGCATGGTGGACTGATTGACATTCAAAGGTCTTGTATTTGCAGTTTTGCGAGTTATGCCTGTAATACTCACAAAGGTGAAAAAACCCCTGTGAATATTATTCAGCTGTGAACTACAGACAGGAAAATATCTCAAGCAAAATAACCATGGCTTGCATTGTTTAGCACGGCATAAATTTCAAAGAGCTTCCAAATCTGAGATGATTTTTGGTCTTTACGGCATTTCTTTGGCATGGGAAGGGGCCATACTTACACGAGGAAATCTAGCTGCCACTCAGTCCTAACACATTAGGACTAGCAAACAGCTAAGTTGAGCAAACTACCTGTCCCCGAAAATATAACATTTTGACCAGTCCTAGCTGCATTCACTTCTGTATCTATAGGAGGCACATCATAGATGCCCAATCTGAATTTCTATGTGTTTTCTGTCATAAAGGTACCTTGCCCAACCTGACAACCTTAACCCCTCATAGACCACCTTGCTCATAATAAGTGTCCAAGTGATGTTTCCCAAGCAGAGCTGAGTGAGTTACTACTGGTGAGCAACATTTTATGACTGTTTCCTTTATTTAAATGCTAATTTTTTTAAAAGCTCACATGCTGACTTCGTCCACCTCTTCTGTTGGATGTATGCAAGCCCCCATAAACACCAGCCAGTGGTGATCAGTGAGGGTTACACGGAAAAGTATCAACAGACTGTGAAGCCCCCATCAACACTCACATTCATAAATACCCTTGGCAGTTCAAACACATTCCCATTTGCGGCTGGGTGACCTGGGAAGCATCACGTATGGTCTCTGGACTTTTGATTTCCCATCCAAAAACAGGAGCAATGATACCAACCTCGTTGGCAGTTATGATAATTAAGAGTAATATGTGCTAGCCGTCTGTCAGAGATCTCGTTCTGCATGAGGGCTGCTACAAGGGCAGATGCTCTTACTGCTGACAGAGACTGCATATTGCAGGTCAGTAGAGTTCAAGCACCCAATAGTCTAATCCGAAACAAAAGGATCTCTATCATCGGAGCGAGGCAGAACTGAAGCTGCCTTCTCGTTTGTCAAGACTCAGCTTAAAGGACACTCCCTGCAGATGCTACCTCTTTCCTTCTCCAAAGGTGGCACCCAGGCCCCTCCATGACTTGCAGTACAGACCATCCTGCTGTGCTGGTGACTTCCCGCCTCTGTACCTGTGTCCTGGGCTACACTGCCCCCGCCCCCATCCTCCAGGCTGGCTCCTGGGAGGTATCTAGGATGGCAATCACGCTGAGAATTCCTACCTCCCACATCCATAGTGTCCACCCCTGCACCTTCCTGCTTCCCTGGAGCATCCAAGTAAGCTCACTCTGGCTGAAGCCAAGTCCCTTTCTCATTTCTCTGTTGCTGAGTTGCGTTGAGCAGAGTCTGGGATGAAATGCTGGTGGTGGAGAGAGGAATGCAGAAGAAGTCTGGCATTCGAGGCTCAGAGCTTGAGGTCTAAGACCCATTTTCTTTGCACCTCCCAGAATGGAGACGGATCCTCCTATCCCAAGATAAGCTCTCACCTTGTAGTCTTGTAAAATACCGTGCGAACCCTCACTGTTTTGTAAAAAGTGTGATAAAGCAGATTTGCCCCAAGTCCACAGAAGCATGCAGTTCTGTGTGCCCATGGAGAGGCTGGCTCTGCCGTGGAGACGACAAAGCTCCATTCAGGTTCTTGTTAAAATGCAGATCGGCAGGCAGTCGGTGTGGGTGAGGGCCTGAGACTCTGCATTTATAACAGGGTTCCTGGTGCTGCTGCTGCCATAGCCCAGGGAGGCCAAGGGCTGGAATCCTGGATTTAGGGGTCACAGCTGTGTGACTTACGGCACATGGCTTATCCTGTCATCTCTGTAAAATGAAGACAGGGATGCTCGTCTCTTTGGGTTGTAGGCAGACCTGAGAATTCTGTGGGTAACTACAGCTGTCAGAAGGGCGATGTGGTGTCAGGCATAATCTACAGCTTCCTTACACAGGCAACAGCTGCAGGAGCTTCGGGAAAAAGGAGAAATGAGGTATCAAGTCAGGGACAGACATGGAGAAATGTGAAGTGCTTATGGCTTAGTGAGACAAGCCAACTTGAAAAAGTTACAGACTGTATGATTCCAACTACATGACATCCTGAAAAAGGCAAAATTACGAGGACAGTAAGAAGACCAGTGGTTGCCAGAGGTTCGGGTAGAGGGAGAGAGGAACAGGTGGAGCACAGAGGATTTGTAGGGCAGGGGAGCTCCTCTGGATACTGTCATGGTGGATTCCTGTCCTATTTGCCCAGACCTACACAATACAGAACACCAAGCGTAAACCCTGGTGGAAATTATAGATTTTTGGCCAACGTATCAATATTGGTTCATCAGTTATAACAATGTACCACTCCAATGCAAAATGTCAACAACAGAGAAATGGTGTGTGGGACACGTATAGGAACTCTCTGTATTTTCTGCTCCATTTGTCTATAAACCTAAAATGGCTCACAAAAATAAAATCTATTGTTATTTTTAAAAATGAAAATAAAAATAAACATTAACAGAGATTTCAAATTCTAAAAGAGATACAAGAGCTTAGCAGTGGGAGAACTGTGGCTAGCAGAGGACACAGAGCAGGGGCAAACCTCCTCCACCTCTGTCCTCATCTCTCCACCTTCCATCTCCTCCTCTGCCAAAAAAGAAGCACCAATAATAAAAATACCGGCAGTCCACAACAACCAAGACTCTATCTGTTCTGTGGTAAAGCTGCTCTTTGCCAACCCTAGGGAGATCTTCCATCAGTCCTTTTGAACTCATGGCTGCTTTCCTCCCAGCTCACCAGAGGCAGATCACAATGGCAAAGGCAGCATTTGCCCGAGTGTCCTCTCCAAGGTTGGGCAAGAGGAAGGTCGAATTGGAGGCAAAACATTCTCTAGCAGGTTTGCCCTGCAGCTTTAGGCCTGACTCCGAATCTATCCATGCGTAACAATCTCGTGGAGTGCCCCGCCCAACCTTAGTGCTTGGCAGGTGGGAGACATCACCGACCTTCCTCCAGGAATCAGGCAGCGTCCACACCCCGCCCTGCTGTCTGGTCCAGAGCTACAGCATACACACGTGTAGAACTGCCACTTTTTAGTGGAACAGACAGCTCTTATCTACATTTGATCTTAGCCACAAGTCCGGGAAACGATGAGAGCTCTTGTCCATGGAAGCACTTGTTGAAAATATTTTAGTTTCCATGGTTGCTGAAAACCCTAAAGGTAAGATGACCCTATAATTTATCAGTGAAACTAAGATACATTTGAGAATAAATGGCAGAGAAGCACTACAGATAATTTTTTAAAAATTATATATGCACATACATATCAACATGTACATACACAAATCAATTTGTTTTATTCTATTGATAAGCCTATTAAATAATTCTATCCAAAAATAATTTGCAAGAATGAAATGCATTTCAAAAAATAGCATCTATTCATGTTCATTAAAGCGTGACTTAAAAAATGTCTTATATTTAGTTATTAATATTATATTAATTTTATTTATTTATTTATTTTAAGACAGAGTATCACTCTGTCACCCAGGCTAGAGTGCAATGGTGTGATCTCGGCTCATTGCAATCTCCACCTTCTGGGTTCAACCAATTATCCCGCCTCAGGCTCCTGAGTAGCTGGGACTACAGGTGCACACCCCTATGCCCAGCTAATTTTTGTATTTTTAGTAGAGATAGGGTCTTGCTATGTTGGCCAGACTGGTCTCGAACTCCTGAGCTCAAGAGATCCACCCGCCCTGGCCTCCCAAAGTGCTGAGATTAGAGGTGTGAGTCACTGTGCCTGGTCTATTACACTAATTTTAAAATAAAACAATAGTTTAATACATTTGGGCACAATCTATGTACTTTTTTATCTATCTCTTAGCCAGATCCATATAAAATATATATCACTAGTATTTTGCTGAAAATGTATTGTTAATATGGTATAAACTTTAACATTTTCAAAATAGTGACTATAATTTTTTTCAAGGTCAAATTTTATGAAGAAGGCACTTGAAAACCACAATAAATCAAATGATGACAAATCCAAATGACCCTTCTCTTCAAACCTTGGTATTTTTAGTTGAGAAAATATTTTATCTGTAGGTCCTGAAATATCCAGTAAGCTCAGATAAATTTCTGCTAAAAGTGAATATTCTCATATGTAAGTTTTTACTGAAATACTAAATACATCAACTTGTAAATTTTCACAAGTATACACCACTTAAATTCTTTAGGTAAAACAGAGTACTATGGAATGGAAACTCTAATCTTTAAGAAAGACTCAAGAGAATATATGTAGATAAATAGAAAAGACCCTATTTTCTTCTTATTTCTTTGAAATACATTTTTAAGCATTTGAAATACAATTTGTTTATATATTTATTTGAAATACAATTGTTTATAACCAAGCATAGAGTATTATATTGTGGCATATATGATAATGTAGACATGATATATATGATATTAACTCTAGCACAAAATACCAGGTGAAGGTAAATAGAGTTGCAAGCTTGCAAGACTTTTACATGATAATACATATAAGGTGGCGTGATTTTGATGCTAAATATACTTAAACATGAATAGAATATATAATAATCTCTACAGCAACTGCAAAAAATCAATACTGGCAGGGAAGAGCTGAACAATGCTATTATCACCCAAATTGATACTTTCAGAGAACTCCTCACATGACTTCAAAATCCATATTCCTTTCAAGTACAAGCACGTTGTCATCGCCAAGATAAATCATATGCTGTGCCATAAAATGAATATCAGTCAAGTTAAAACGATTATAAGATATTGAATATGCTCTTTGACTAGATAAAACTCAGTCAAAAATCAACCAAAATACAGTATCTGGAAAACCCCCAAAATATAGAAATTAAATCATATGCTCCTTAATAATTATAAATCAAAAAAGAAATTACAGGAGAAAATATTTTGACCAGAATGTTAATGAAAACACATTAAAAATCTTCAGGTGGTTAATTCAAACTCTGCAAGATGTAGTTGAAACAGGCTTTCAGAGAAACACATGACAATAAATGCTCATATGTGAAAATAATAATGGTATAAATTCAAGAACATAAAATTGCATTTTTAGAAGTTAGAAGCAGAAAACACAGTGACCCAAAATAAATAAGAATAAGAAAATAGTAATGATAAGAACTAGAATCTAGAATATAGAGAAAAGAAAGACAATAGAAAAATCAATGAGCCCAAAATGTAGGTTTTTGAAGATAAAAAAAATCCATAAACTTTTAATATGATTCATTAATAAAAAAGGAGAATAAAAATTACAGATAACACCAATGAAATAGGGGGTGTCACTACAGATCCTATGGACATTAAAAGGAAATAAGGGAATGTGGTGGTGGCCTTTATGTCAATATACTTGACAAGTTAGGTAAATTTATTGAAATAAAATTTATCATAATTGACTCAAGATGAAAGAAGAAATCTTAATAGACCAAAATCTGTAATAAAAGGGAGAGCCCCCTTATCCATGCAGTGAAGATTCACTCTATTTGTTGAGCTATCACTCCTTCCCAAATTGAATTTTGGATTCCATACAATCTTCAAAATGTTTCCAGAAGGCATTTTTGTAGAATTTGATAATTGGATTTGGAACTTTATAAGAAATGGAAGCCAACAGACACATGAAAAACTGCTCATCATCACTGACCATCAGAGAAATGCAAATCAAAACCACAATGAGATACTATCTCACACCAGTTAGAATGGCAATCGTTAAAAAGTCAGGAAACAACAGGTGCTGGAGAGGATGTGGAGAGATAGGATGTGGAGAAACACTTTTACACTGTTGGTGGGATTGTAAACTAGTTCAACCATTGTGGAAGACAGTGTGGCAATTCCTCAAGGATCTAAAATGAGAAATACCATTTGACTCAGAAATCCCATTATTGGGCATATACCCAAAGGATTATAAATCATGCTGCTATAAAGACA
>NW_012107075.1:801876-807798 GCF_000951045.1 Mandrillus leucophaeus | reverse complement strand
TTTCCATATTTAATGTATCCAGCTGATCGTAGTCCATTAATGTTTGAAGAATAGCACCAAAGCAATACAGTGTGAAAGAAAAAGTCACTTCAACAAATGGTGCTGGAACAACAAGATGCATTTAGGAAAAATTAAATCTCAGCCCAATCTCACAATATACACAAAGATTTAATCTGTAAAGTTTCTAGAAGAAAACAGACAAAAGAACATCTTCATGACTGGAGGGCATGAAAAGTTTTCTTAATACACAGAAAGCAATACCATAAAATAATGACATAATTAATTTGTCTTAATTAAATGTATGCCTTCTCGTTAAAAGATAGCATTAATAGAATGAATGAGTAAACCACAGATTGCAAGGGAGTATCTACAAAATATGTGTCTGACAAAGACGTCTATCAAGCGTATCTAGAGAACTCTTAATGCTCAGTGATGAAAAGACAAACAATCTAATTAAAAACCAGCCAAATATTTTTTAAAAGATATACAAGTGGTCAGTAAGTCCATATGAAAGTGTTTAACATTAGTAGCCATCAGGGAGTGAAAACTCAAACCACAACAAGGTATTATTCACCCACAAATAACAAAATCGCTGTAACTAAAACCCCTGACAACACCAAATGTTGGCAAGGATGTAAATCAGTCAGAGCTCTCTTACATTTTTGGTGACATTTTAGAATGCTACAACCACTTCGGAAAATATTGGGCATTTTCTTCTAAAACAAACATATGCCCATGAAATGAAATCATATGTCTGTAGAAAGACTCTCCCAAGAATTTTCCTAGCAGCTTTATTCATAGTAGCCCCAATCTGGAAACACCCTATGTGAACATCAAGAGGGCAATTGAGAAACAAACCATGGTATATTCATAACATGAACACACAGTAGTATATTCAGCAATGAAAAGTGAATAGTTTCAATAAAAACGTGCTAGTGATAAAATTGTTAAGCCTAGTGAAAGAAACTTTTCACCGAGAAAGTCTGTATCATATGATTCAGTTTATACGAGGTTCTAGAACAGACTGAACTAATCTATGGTGAAATAAATCAAAGCAGCGGTTGCCTCTTGGGGTGAAGGTGAAATGGCAAGAGGAAAGGGGGAGTGTGAAAAATGTTCTATATACTTTTTCTTAGTATATTTACAAAAACCCATCAAACACTACCCTAAAAATTGTGCATTTTGCAGTATGCAAATTCTAACCGAAAAGAAGTCGAAACACACTTTGGGAGGCTGAGGCAGACAGATTGTGAGGTCAGGCGATTGAGACATTCCTAGTCAACATGGTGAAACCCTGTCTTTACTAAAATACAAAAAATTAGCCAGGCCTGGTGGTACGCACCTGTAGTCCCAGCTACTCAGGAGGCTGAGACAGGAGAATCGCTTGAACCCAGGAGGCGGAGGTTGCCGTGAGCTCAGATCATGCCATTGCACTCCAGCCTGGGCAATAGAGTGAAATTCCACCTCAAAAAACATAAAATAAAATAAGTAGAAACATACAAAATTGAGTTCATAACATGCATGCTGAAATATTTAGGGACAAAATGTACTGATGTCTATCACATTCAAATGTATAAAAAATAAGCTGGGTTGAAGAATAAATGGAAGAATAGATACACAAAGTATGTATAATAAATTAATGGTACAATAGATGTTATGGGTGTATAGGTAGTCTCTGTAAAATTCTTTCAACTTTTCTGTATCATTTGAGAATTTACATAATAAAATGCCGAGGAAAGAAGAGTTTCATCAAATGTTGCTTCCCACATGTTGATGTATTCCAAAATGCAATTATAGAGTTTCAATATTAAATCTTATCACTAGATGAAATCTCATTATTAAATGTCAGTTTCTTATGTCAGAACAGATAAACATTTCAATAATTGCAATTTGCCAAAAGTCCTTAAATCACAAATTATTTTTGAAACTACATGAAGAATTCTTTGATTAAAGATTTTTGAAATTGAAGACTTCTTAATAAAATGCACCTGGAATGAGAGAACTCTTTTAGAAAAAGTTCAGTACAATTGTGGGTCACACTGTTTGATTTACAGAGTAGTACACGGGGGCTCAAATGTTTTTAAGACCCAATTGAGTATGGGCTACAACAAAAGTAATAATATATTTTCTCATATCTAAAGTAGCTTTGGTGACACATACAAAGAATATGTTGCAGTGGACTTGTGTATGTGACTTGTGACTGTGTGTATAAAAAAAATCCTTTTAATTAATTAATTATTTATTTATTTTTTGAGATGGAGCCTTACTCTGTCACCTAGGCTGGAGTACAGTGGCATGATCTCGGCTCACTGCAACCTCCAACTCCTGGGTTCAAGCAATTCTCCCGCCTCAGTCTCCTGAGTAGTTGGGATTATAGGTGTGCACCACCACAACCGGCTAATTTTTGTATTTTTAGTAGAGATGGGGTTTTGCCATGTTGGCCAGGCTGGTCTTGAACTCTTGACCTCATGTGATCCTCCTGCCTTGGCCTCCCAAAGTGCTGGGATTACAGGGGTGAACCACCTCACCCAGCCTAAAAATATCTTTAAATCTTTGGTTGGTGTGATGTCACAATTTGAATGCCATTAGGAGTTGTAAATGCACCACAATCAATTACAAGCTCTATAGTTTCTTAATCAGTAAAATAATTGTTTTGGTCATAACTCTATGCAACATTAAATTTTTATTAATTTTCCCTACAAACACTAATGATTTTCTCTTCAATATCTAAATTTTTAACAAAATTTACAATGCTTTCACAATAAAGTCAGAATACTTTTAACAAAATAAATTCCCCCAAACTCTTATTTCATTAATTATATTAAATAAAACCTCATTTTTAAAATAAACGGACAGATTTACTATTTTAAAACATTAATGTATAACTTGCACTATTTAACTATTGGCAAATTTATTTGATGACAATTCACCCAACACGTTAATAACTATTGCTTTACTTTTTACAGATGAATGAGAAAAATTGAAATAGATAAACACCAAAATTAAATTAGAGAAAAAGTCAGTTGACTGAATTGAACAGCCATGATTTTCACAGTCAAATAATGGTGTTTTTGCAGCCACACAGGATCAGTTTTCATGATCTTTCAGATTGCACTTCTTAAAATAAGCACCAACTTTTCTTTTTGGGAGAGGGTCTCACTCTGTCACCCAGGCTGGAGTGCAATGGTGTGATCATAGTTCACTGCAGCCTTGACCTCCTGGGCTTAACTGATCCTCCAGCCTCAGCCTCCTGAGTGGCTGAGACTACAGGTGCACACCAGCATGCCTGGCTAAGTTTTTCCTTTTTTGCCCAGGCTGGTCCCAAACTCCTGGGTTCAAGTGATCCTCCTACTTCAGCCCTCCAAAGTGCTGGGATTACAGGCGTGAGCCACCTTGCCTAGCCTAATCACAGTCTTAACTACAATATTAGATAAGTACACAGCAGAAGCTGGAAGTTCAAGGTGGAAGCCTACCAAATCCATCTGTTTTATCTTAGTACAACTATTAATAAGAACATTTTCCTTATCAATAAAACATCTTTCACAAAACGCTCTTCTGGACAAAAGCCTGGGACTATAGACTTGAATTGAGACAGTCTTCTGCAGGCTGAGACCTGAATCCATCCTATTCATGATATTTCTGATGGTCCTCCTGAAAACGAACAGACTTGGGGGTCAGATCAATACATCTGCAGACCTGTCCCAGGTGTGTCCTGGCACAGCCTTTGCAAGCAAAGTTTGTCCAGAATACTGTTGCTGTCTCCCTTTGACAATAAAAGTGAGTTTAGATGTAGTCACATCAATGAGTTATATATTTTCCAGGTATATGTAAAGGAATATCTTGTATGTACAATGAAGACATAAAACTTTATTTCTTTCAAGGCAACTTCCATGGACATCGTAAAAAAGGAATTATCCTGTATTCAGCTTTTTAAATGTTGGAATATTAGATATTTAGACTCTGCTCCTCTGCAAATAATTCCCTCAATCCCTCAGGTGTGGGGTGGCTGGTGTATGGAGGCTGGAGGAGAGGACATATGTATACACCAGCCAGGCCTGCCTTCAAGGATGCCTTCCAAAAGGACCTTGGAGGAAATGTTTGGGGGTGTTGAGGCCAGGAGTACATAAGTACAAATATTAGCAGATCAACTCATTTTTCTCTTCTCCAGCATCATTTTCATACCATGATGTTGAGCCTGAAATGGAATTTTAGACCTCACAGGTTGTAAGACACATCATCAATTTAATAATGGATTTTCTGGGTAAAAAAAAGGAGGATGGCATTTCACGTAAACCTTGTTTGTAAAACACATCATAGTTTTAGAAATATTAAAATGTGAAAAAAGACTCTGTATCTTAGAATACAGGGTATTTAAATGGAATGTTTTTATTCGCAGGTCATTTAGTACTTAGTCACTTTGCAGACAGTTGCTCAGCACATACCACCTGCAAGAGAAGCCTGCAGACACCTGGACAGGTACTATCAAGTTGAACCACAGGAAACTTCTGTTGTTTGTACGTCAAAAACACCAGAGTGTCAGCAGTTTCATATGGCTCAATCCTGCAGTAATAACAACAATATGGGTCAACTATCAGGTGCAACACTTCACCTAAATATTGCTAAATTCCCACAGATCAACACATGAATCAGAGACCACCATCCCACTTTCACACAAGGGGAAACTTACCTGCAGAAATGCGTGGTCCCACCTGGCCGCCACTCCTGCGAGGGCTCCTTTCTCTGGTTGCGGGGACCTGTTCCTCCGTTCGTCATCCTTCCACTCCCTCTGTGCCCTGCCTCTCTGGTCCTGCACACACCGTCGGCTCTCTAGCGAAGCTACATTGACATCAAGCTTCTCCTAATGGGAAAATTAAGGCTTTTCTCAGACTGCAAGGAAAGGATCTCCCCAGCTGTAAAAACGTGGCCAACCTGGCACTTGAGCTGAGACATCGGTAAGTTCTTCTCTGAGTAGCTGGTCGGGGCTTTCATCATAACCGTCTCTTAGTCTAAATCCTGTTACACTTAGCATCCAGAATGGCACTGCCATACAGCTAAAATCCCGACTCTGAGAGCACATGGGGGTTCCATAGGTGGGGAAGGATTTATTCTTGCAAAGGTGAATAATCCACTGCCAACTCTGTGCATGACCCTGCCAGAGATGCTGAGCGGATTGAGAGATTAAACAAGGAGAGACGAGAGTTTCTCATCTTCAAGGACCACAATCAAACTGTGATAAATGCTTCCGGGAAGGTGATAACCCTCCATCATGGATGCAAGCATTTCTCAGTGCAAAATTATTATTCAGAAGTCACTAAAAAGAGCCTATATCACCAGCGAGAGGGCCACATTTAGTCTTTTTCTTTTTTAGAAAAAGTAAAACTGGCCGGGAGCAGTGGCTCACGCTTGTAATCCCAGCACTTTGGGAGGCCGAGGCGGGTGGATCATCTGAGGTCAGGAGTTCAAGACCAGCCTGGTGGGAAGGGGAGGAGTCTCTCTTAGGCCTCTTTTGCAAGGACACTAATCCCATGAATGACGGTTCTGCTTTTATGACGTAATCACCTCCCAAATGCCCCACCTCCTCATACCCTCACCTTGGTGATTATTTCAATAGCTGAATTTGGGGAGGACACGAATATTCAGACACTCAGAGCATGGCAAGAATGTATGCTCAGTTTAAAGATGGCCTTAAGGCCAGGTGCCGTGGCTCACGCCTGTAATCCCAGCAATTTGGGAGGCCGAGGAGGGCGGATCACAAGGTCAGGAAATCGAGACCACCCTGGCTAACACGATGAAACCCCGTCTCTACTAAAAATACAAAAAATTAGCCGGGCATGGTGGTGGGCATCTGTGGTCCCAGCTACTCGGGAGGCTGAGGCAGGAGAATGGCGTGAACCCGGGAGGCAGAGCTTGCAGTGAGCTGAG
>NW_012107075.1:778405-801561 GCF_000951045.1 Mandrillus leucophaeus | reverse complement strand
AGGTTTATTGATTTATTTATTTATTTTTGGGACAGAGTCTCACTCTGTCACCCAGGCTTCAGTGCGGTGGTGTGATCTCAGCTCACTGCAACCTCCGCTTCCCAGGTTCAAGTGATTCTCCTGCCTCAGCCTCCCGAATAGCTGGAATTACAGGCACCCACCACCTTGCCTGGCTAATTTTTGTATTTTTAGTAGAGATGGGGTTTCACCATGTTCGTCAAGCTGGTCTCGATCTCCTGACCTCATGATCCGCCCTCCTCGGTCTCCCAAGTGCTGGGATTACAGGCATGAGTAAAGGTGTCCTTAAACAGCATAGTCTAATTGTACCTGTTTTTGTAACCTGTCAAAATAAGAACTCATGGCTATGAGCCTGGACAGTGTACTGCAAGCTCATCCAACCAGTGGCCCACAGGCCACACATGGCCCAGGATGGCTTTGAATATGGCCCAAGACAAACTCATAAGCTTTCTGAAAACATTATGAGGTTTTTTTGCAATATCTTTTTAGCTCATCAGCTATTGTTGGCGTTAGTATATTTTATGTGCGGCCCAAAACAGGTTTTCTTCCTCCAATGTGGCCAAGAAAAGCCAAAAGATTGGACACCCCTGGTAGTGGGTAAAGAGCCTGTACTCTGGTCCTCAGGGACCTGGGCTTGGATCCAACACTTCCACTTGCAATTCCATGACTGGTGGGCAAGACATTTACTAAGGTCATGCACCTCAGCTTTCTCCTTGTAAAACAGTGACGACAGTAGTGTAGACCTCACGGAGTGCTCTGAAGATCAAGTGAGTTGATACAGCAAGTGGGTAGAAAGAGCCCGATGCACAGTGAGCTCCATGCAAGGACTTCCTGTCATCACCATCCTCCACTGCACGTGTTTGTCAGCCAACATTACATTCCCTGAGACCCAGCCCCACTGATGTACATATACGCAGCTCTATTGTTTTTACCATTGCATTCATCTCTTCAACCATACGTGAATAGCATATGAAATGAGAGGGAGAATTACTGGGTCATAAGATATGCAGGTTTTCAAATTTGCTAGAGAAAGACAAATGTTTTCCAAAGTTCTTGCACCCATTTAGACTCCAGCCAACCGTGTGTCAAGTACCCACTGCTCGGCAGCCTTGCTGCTATTTGGCATTGTCAGATTCTTCCGTTTCTGTCAACCTGAATGCTTTGAAATGACGTCTCTTTGTGGTCATAATTTTCTGTTTCCTGATAACTAATTAAAATATACATCTTGTTATACTTTAATTGCCCATTCCTGTTTTGTTGGTTGGTTGGTTCGTTCATTTTTAAATTCATTTCATTTCTTTGGCTTTTTTTTTTTTTTTTTTTTTAGCATTTTCTGCTGGGTTGTTTTCTTGTAGATTTGGAGAATCATTTACATAGTTTGATCACTAATCAACCAGTGTAGATTATGTAACTAATTTTATCAATTATATCCATTCTAAATACCATCTTTTAATTGTGGATTATATTTTCACTTTTTAATATTGTCTTTTGATGTGGCAACTTTCTAAATTTTAGTGTTTTTGAAATCACCAACTTGTTTTGTGTTCATGTCACTTCTTATTTAAGCTATCCTTCTCTACCCTGACATCCTAACTCCACTGGACTCTATTTGGTTCAGAAGTTGTGAGGTGAATTTTGCGTTTATATTACACTGCTCACGGTGGGGACAGATTTTTGTGTATGGTATGATATAAGGAGATGCCATTTTTTTTTTTCTGTATGGACAACCAATTACCCCCAACAACTGTTGGCCTGTTCATTCTTTTTTTCCCATGGATATATAATATCATCAGTGTCATATTTCAAGCTTCCACGTTTGCATTATTATATTTCTGAGGCCTATATTTCATTCAATTTGTAATTCCAGCTACCTATTACTGAGTTATAAATGCATCAAATCTTAGTATCTTAAAATAACAACATAACTTGTTTTGCATAAGAAAGTACAATTTTGAAAGCTCTCAGCAAACAGTGTGTCTTCATCCATGTAGCATCAGTAGGCATGCCTCGGGGCTGGAGGACCTGGTTCCAGGGTGGTGCACTTCATGGCTACAGAGTTGGTGCTATCTGCAGGTTGGGGTTAGCCGGGGCTGCTGACCAAGGGCTTTATTTCCAACTAACCTTACCAAGCTTCTTGCACATAGAAGCTGTGCACCTTGTGGTATAAATTGGTATGATTTTAATTGCATTTTCCTCAGTGGCTTTTTTTGTGATACATACAAGTGATTTTTGTATGGTGATTATATATCCTGCCAACTTGCTAAAGTCTCATTAATACACTTTTCTGGTGATGTCTGTGTAAATAATCCTATTCCCTGTGAACAATTACTTGGGAATCGTTCTTTCATGTATACATAGTATTCCTTTCCCCTGACTTACTGCACTGGTTAGGACCTCCAGCCTTATAAAGAACACTAGTGATGACAGAAGCACACTTAATCTTCCCGACTTCAAAGATAATGCTTTCACTGTTCCATCATTTCCTAGGATGGCTAATGGTATGCTCGGGTTTTTTTCATCCAATAGAGTCTACTTAGCTGGGTAAGGCAGCTCTCTCCTATCCTTAGTTTGCCAACAGCTTCTTTGTTATCATGAAAATATACTGATTTTATTAAGTTACTTCACTGTTACTTATTTTGGTGATCTTACAGTTTTTCAACTTTAATCTGTTAATATGGTTAGTTTCACTTTCATATACCAAATTGTGCCCTGTAAATAACTCATTTGTCATAATAGTTTACATGTTTCACATGTTACAGGATTGGGTTTACTGATGTTTTATTTAAGATGTCTGCATTTAATGTATCACTGAGATTAGCCTGTCATTTTATTTCTTGTACTGTCTCTTTTTGGGACTTGATTACACCGTTATAATAATCTCATCAGAAGAAATACCAAATATTTATTTCCCCATAATCTGGAGGAGGTTGAAAAAATTAATTTTTCTCCATCTAAAATGGTTGAAACGCTTCTCTAAAACTGATTGGGCCTTAAGGAATCTTTATAGAGATTTAAGATTACTGTTTCAAATTCTATAATGGCTTCTTCTGGAGTTAATTGGTAATTCATATTTTTCTAAAAAGTATCCATACTACCTAATTTATCACTTTTATTATAAAATAATTAATAATATCCTCTTTCTTACCTTTTAATATCTGGCAGCAATGCTCTTCTGTATTTTTTATTCTTCTTGCTCTCTGTGCTTTAGTCTGGATATTTTCTACTGAGCTATGATCCAGCTCACTAACCCTTTCTTCCACTGAGAAGAATTGGCTGTTAAGCTAATTTACTGAGTTCTTAATTTCAGTTGTTAATTCTACAATTTAACAGTTTCCATTTTTAATAGTTTCCGATTGCTGCTGTAATAAATTACGACAAACTCAGTGGTTTAAAACAACACAAATTTATTATCATATGATTTTTTAAATGTAACATCACATATTCACGGATTGAATGAGAGCATCTTTTGCGGGAGGGAGGCACTGTCCTGCCTAACACAATCTGCCCTCTGGCCTCTAAAGATTCACATCTGTTCCACAGGGAAAATACATCTATTCTATCTTAGGATCACCAAAGCCTCATCTCATTACAGTATTAACTCAAAGTTCAAATTTTTATCTAAATCTCATCAGTGCACAAGTCCTAAATCCTCACATCTAAAAAATTTAAAATTTAAAATGAAGGTCTGCATACACCCATCTTGTGTCAAAATTATTCTTGATCTGTGAAAGTCAAGAAACATGCTCTTGTGCCCCAAATACAATAGTGAGACAAAGATAGAATAACAGTTATAGGTATTTCCATTCAAAAAGAAAAAGAAAAAAAAAAAAAAAGGAAAGGAAAACAGAAGTCCCTGGTCCCAAGCAATTTGGCAATCCAGGAATTCTATTTGGGTTTCAAACGGCATGGGAATGATTTCTGTGACTCCCAGCTTTGCCCTCTGGGCATGCAGCTCCACGCTCAGAAACCATCCTTGTTGTTAAACAAAAGGAAGCGTATGTTTGCAGCCGAGTAGCAGTCAGAGCTAGTTTTATGCCTGTGGAATCTTTGGGATCCAATACCCTTCTTTCTTTTGTCCCTTTGGTACAAGGTGGCAGGCAGCTTTCCGGCCAGAATATTTTTAAGACCCTTGTAGCTCTTCATGGAGATTAACTCCATTAGACGTTGGTCTCCTCTACAGATCTTCCCCAGATAATCATCTCGATTTCTGGCTTTGGCTGAGATGGCTGAGGGCAACCCAGGAGTCACATGCCTAATCTCTTCAAAGAGCCTCCGGTATAACCAAATACTCTGACCCTTGATTCCCAGAAGCCACTAGCACAAACGTTGTTCAGCCACACCTGTGGTTCTCTGCAGAAAGTGCTGTTCTGACATTTCCTGAATCTTAATTTAAGCACGATTTGCAATCTTAGTAGCCTGAGAAGTCCCCAAAACAGCAAGTCCTGGTTCCTTTTTGAGTAACAGCCCTTGCTTCTATCAACTCTTTTTCCTTTCACATTTTAGTGTAAGTAGCAAGAACAAACAAACAAACACACAAAAACCACTGCACCATCAACATTTTACTTGGAAACCTCTTCAGTTAAATATCTAAGTTCGTTGTCTAACGTTTTGCTCTCCACACAATTGCAGAACACAGTTCAGCTAAGCTCCCTGCTGTTATTTGAGGAAGGTGGCCTTTCCTCATGTTCCTTAACGTCCTTCTTATGTCCTTACGATTTCTCCCCAGCCACACCTTCAATGCCCGTATTTCTACCAACTTCCTACACATGGCGATTTCATCTCCTCTAGAATGATAAGGGCGTTCTCTACCATGCTCATTTCTTTTTGAGACTTGACTAATGTCACCCTTAACATCCATGTTTCTACAACAGACTGTCCAAGGAAATCTCGGCTTATTCTATAATGTCCTCAACATTCCTCCAGCCTCTCCCTACTGTCCAATTCCAAAGCCATTTCACTTTTTTTTTCTTTTCTTTCTTTTCTTTTTTTTTTTTTTTTTTTTTTTTTGAGACGGAATCTCACTCTCTTGGCCAGGCTGGAGTGAAGTGGTGCAATCTCTGCTCACTGCAAGGTCCGCCTCCCAGGTTCAAGGGATTCTCCTGCCTCAGCCTTTCGAGTAGCTGGGATTACAGGCTCCCGCCACCACACCTGGCTAATTTTTTATATTTTTAGTAGAGACAGGGTTTCACCGTGTTCACCAGGCTGCTCTCAATCTCCTGAACTCATGATCTGCCCTCCTTGGCCTCCCAAAGTGCTGGGATTACCCATTTCACACTTTTAGTCCTTTGTTATCACAGAACCATACCTTCAAGTACCAAAATCTGTATTTTTTTGAATTGCTGTTACTCCAAATTACCCCAAACTTAGCAGCTTAAAACAACACAAATTTATTATCTTAGGTACTTGTGGAGAAAAGTTCAAAGTGGATCTGATGGGGCTAAAATCAAGGTATTGGCAGGGATATGTTTGTTTCTACAGTCTCTCGGGAGACCTGGCTTTGCTGCACTTTTCAGCTTTCATACCCTGTCTCCATTATTTGGCTCGTGAACCAGTTCTATCTTCAAAGTTAATAATAGCCATTCAAGTGTTTCTTCCATCACATCACTCTGACACTAATTCTTCTTTCTCCCTCTTCCACATTTAAGGAACTGTGTATTTACCTAAATAATCCAGGATAATGTCCTGAAGTTGTGGTCAGCTTGTTAGCAGTTTTTCTTCCATCTGCAATCTTAATTACCTCTTACCATGTGACAGAGCCCATTCACACGTTCTGAGTGCCGGGACATGGGCACCTTTGGGAAGTTGTTAATCTGCCTTTGCCCACCATCCCATTGGATTCTTTTTTGTGGATTTCACTTCTCCATTGAATTTCTTCAAAAAATACTTTAACATGCTAATCACAATTGTTTTAACAACAGTGTTAACCATCTCTGATATCTGGGTCATCTGTGGGTCTGAGTCTGATTTCTGTTTGTTCCCTTTGTCCTGTCTCATATGCATATGCTTCCTTTCTGTTGAAAGCTGAACAATGCACATTAAAGTTCCTGAGACTCTGGTTGCTGCTGCCTTCCTCTGTGGAGAGTTCTGTATCCCTGTATCCTCTTTTAGATAAATGGAGCCTACAAATCACTTTAATCCAAACATCAACTGAGATGTTCAAAGAATGAGCTGCCATTTCTGTAAAGCTCAGGCTACATCTATTTCACCTCTACTCTTAGAATATAGCAAGCTGAGATCCCAACTGAGACAGCAGGGTGCTTCCTGCACTCCTGCTGCATGGAAATCCCTCCTGCTGTGCCCTCCCTGATCACTGCCTCCTGTCCAAACCTCCCGCATAACAACTTCCTCTCTGGGTAGTCTCACTTTCTTCTGCTTTGAGATCCAACTGAGAACGCCACCACCCCTGTGTCCCTGTCCATTTGAAACAATCTGACTCACATGCCTGCAACACAGGCCTGGGATTCAGACCAGTATTCCTTGATACTTGTGTTACTTTCTTCATAACTCAAAACCCCCAGTAGATGATGTGCTATCATCTGCTGTCATCCTCTGAGAGCCTGGTCGCCTCCCATGTTTGTTAAAGACATGAACCCACCTTCCCACCTTGGCCTCATGTCTGCCTTCATCGTCCTCCCTGACATCAGTGTCCCTGAGGACTGGCCTCTGCTCTCCCCACCACCTGCCATGTCTTCCTTACCCCTATCCCCTCCTACATCGTATCCTGGGCAATCTTGTCTTCAGAACTGCAAGAGCCTCGCAGCCTCAGCTCACCACCAGTCTCCCCATGTCCTTCTTGTAATGCCCCCATTTCATCATCTTTGTGGCCAAAATCAAGCTGTGTTCATTCTGGTGTGGAATCAATTGACCACCAACCACCTTTTCCAGATTTGTCTCTCTCTTATGTCCTGGCTTCGCCCTTTGCTTCAGTTAGACTCCAGGACCATCATTAGAAACCCTGTAATGAGTCCCTGCCCCACCTCCCACTTCCTCAGACCCATTAAAGCCCCTTTCTCCTTCTGCCCTGCCCCTCCCCAGCTGCTGAATGTGCTCACAGTGGCACACTCCACTGCGCTGGCTGAACTCACAATGAGCCCTCAAACAGGCAGGTGAAACCCCCAGCAATCCTAATGTATTTGTTAAATGCTTCCCTCTCCTTTGTGCAGAAAAGCTATTCACACCCTCCCCTACCTCCTCAGCCCAACAACACCTCACCCTTCCTGAGAAAACAGCAGCTGCCTCCCTTTTCACCCCCACACCCACCTGATTGAGTCTCCTGTGCTCACCCTGGCAGCCTCACCTTTTATATCCCAGGGAGCTACCCCCTTTTTATGAAAGATCCTCTCCTCCCTTGCAGTTCCAGTGATAAAGCTGTGCATGGCTATCCAGCTGGCCCAGCCCAACAGAGATCCATGGTTCCTTACTTGCCTCCACCTTCTCTGTCTTTCTCCCCTCACCATCATGTCCAGCATCAGCAGGTCCTGGTGCTCTTTCCCTGAAAATATCCCAAGTCAGTTTCCTTTTGTCTATCTCAGCTGCCAGAGCCTGGCCCCACCATCATCCTCTCCCTACTGGACAGGTGTTACTGCCTTCCAAGTAGGGTCTCAGCCTCTATTCTTGGAGGTAGACCTACAGGTAAAGCAGACACAAGGGAAGGAGCCTGGTCTGGTATCCAGCAGCTTACATCAAAATGGCGCTGTGAGGTTGCCTATTCCATGTTCTGGCTGTGGCTTGTGAAGGCAGCAAGAATCCCAGCTGCCCCACCAAGCTGCCTTGAGCCGAGACAGACTTGCAGAAAATTGGGCCAATCCAGGTTGGCCTGAAGTCAAGTTGGAACATGAGCAGGAAGTGACAAAAGCTTCCCTGAAATTAAATGCTATTTAGATTGTGTTTCCAGTGCCAGGAAAGAACTGGCTTCAAGATGGAGCAGAGAGTCATTTTTACCAAATAAATGATGGGAATGTCATCCCCTGGGACAGTTAGAAAATCTCCTTGGCATCTGGTTTTAATTATAATATCTGCTCACTATCATTCCCAAGACAGTATCTCTCAAAATTCCAAGATATAATTTCTATTCTTTCATTGAACAAATATTTGCTAAATGCTTACACCCTAACAGACACTATACAAGGTACTTAGGAAACAAGGAGGCTTTAGACATGTGCGAAAAAGAAGCTGTGTGCAGGAGAAGACCTTGTGCCACGTACTGCCAAGGGAGTCGTGGAATCCCTTGCTGAGGACCCCTCTCCTGGCACCTCCAACTCCACGCTGAGTCCTCCAGGAGGATAGCCACCATTTCTTCCTCCCCAACCAGTCATTGGTTTGTGCCATTCCCATGTCAGGCTGCAGGTTGATGGGAGGCTTCTTAGGGAACCAAGGAGAAGGTGAACAGGCACTGGCTCCAGCCTGAGCCTCACAACCCCACAGAGTCACAACCTCCCTGGCTGGGGAGCCTGTAGGTATACACTGAACTTCGCCATGGTCTCCCAGGAACTGAAGCCAGTGTTTTTCAAAGAGGATTCCACACAGGCATTATTCCTGCAAAATGACCTAATGGGGAGAAAATACAGGTATCTGAGAGTGAGGGAAGAGAGAAAGAGGAAGCTTCATGTCTCAGCAACGGATACACAACGTCTTCATTCACTGACCCATTGGACTTCCTAGGAGTTATTTATTAGAATTAAGTGGCTGAGCTGGGTGTGGTGACTCACGCCTGTAATCCCAGCACTTTGCAAGGCTGAGGTGGGTGGATCACCTGAGGTCAGGAGTTTGAGACCAGCCTGGCCAACATGGGGAAACCCTGTCTCTACTAAAAATACAAAATCAGTCAGGCGTGACGGTGCGCACCTGTAATCCCAGCTACTCGGGAGGCTGAGGCAGGAGAACTGCTTGAACTCAGGAGGGGGAGGTTGAAGTGAGCTGAGATGGTACCATTGCACTCCAGCCTGGGCAACAAGAGCGAAACTGCGTCTCAAAACAAACAAACAACAAACAAACAAAGAAGCAAACAACAACAACAAAGAATAAAGTGGCTGAGACTGTTCGCAACTCTTTGCTTTAAGCCTCCATTTTCCACACTCACGTGGCTGTGGGGGCTTCCAGGCCTCCTCTGCTGGCCTCTCCTTGGGCTCTCACCTGATGCACCTGTGAGGCAGCCTGGAAAGGTACCTGCATATTGGAAACCAAATGGAGAAGACGACTGTGGAAATAAAGTTGAAAGGGCAATTTGAGGAGGACATCCTCAATCGAGCCGGAAGAAATTTGTAGCAATGTCATCAGTTGCAAACACACTACCCTTGGTTGGACTCAGACCAGGGACCAGGTCGCCTGAGTCTCCCTATGCCCAGTGAGCCACATGTGTGTGTGAGGAGCGGGTGTGCCGTGCTACTTAGAATCCACACAGGTAGACAGAGCGCTGAACTTGCCTATCACTTGCTGGGACAGTTCCAGCTCACATGAGAGGAGAGAGTAAAGGCTGGAGACTCTGAGGTAAATATGCGCTGAGCCAGGCGTGGGGGAGGGAGCTGGCGTCAGCCACCTCTATCGATGCGTGCACTGACCATGCAGCAAGGCTTCCGTCCGTTGGATCTAGTCCTCACAACAGCCCTGTGAAGTCCTCATGAAGCCCTCAACGGTAGAGATCTCGGATTTAGGGATTAGGAATATAGGATTCAGAGAGGTCTAGCCACTTCACTAAGGTCACATCAGAAGCAGCTGGGAGCCAGGGTTTGCCTGACTCCTAACCAGGTCTCTCTTCTGCAAGCTGCAACCAAGGTGGGAGAGGTGGGGGCAATAAGATACAGGTAAGATTGTGGGACCAGAAAGGAACTGAAGCCGTTGTGAGTCTGCAAGAAAGATATGGCTGTTCCTGTGGTTGAGCTGAGTCAGCTGCCACCAGGGTCAGGGGAGGTGGGTAGAGAAAAAAGAACCCTCAGAGGCAAGAAGGCTGGGAAAGATCAGAGGTCTGGGTGACGGCTCTGCCCAGACATCTGCTGGGACCAAGCTGGGGTGGGCAGGCAGTTTCACGTCAAATCAGCAGACGAGAGGTCTTGGGAGGTTCTGGGGAAGAAGGAGGCAAAGGCCAAGCAGGTGAGGTTCCCGTCTCAGAAGCAACGAAGCAGGAAGGTAGTGTAATGAAAACAGAGGAAGGATTTAATTCCCAACTCCATGTACTGCAGAACTATAGGAATTAAATGACAACCCTGCACTGAGAATACACCAGCTGATAACAGTGAGAGCAGGGCAGGTGCCCCAGGCCCTGCAGTTTCGGGTACAGCACCCAGGCACACCCAGGAATCCCGGCTCAGGAGCTGCCAGGCCCTCCAGTGGGGCATTGGTCTGAATAAAACACTCGTGCCGTGGACCTGGCCTCTGTTTCAAGGAGAGGCTGCACCTGCTCAAATTCACAAACGGGCCCACAGAAGCTGAACAGCAAGCTCTTTTGCCTCCTTGCCTAGAATGGGTGTGTGGATGCCAGCCTCCCTGTGATGTCACAGGACCAGCACCTGGCCAAACGGTGCTTCAGTTTTGCAGGCTTTCATGGCTGAAGCTGCTGACCCAGAGTGGGCATCGTATAAATCAGACGTGTCCTGGAGAGACCAGCTAAGAAGAAATGGGAAAGAGGAGAGCTGCAGGGATGGGAGGCACATCTCGCATTTTGTTAAGATATGGCTACGGATACATCTTTACATTTTCATTAAAAAATCAATAAGTCAATTCATAATTATTGACTTTCATTCCAGTACACCCTTTCCAAAATCTTTTCAGAGAGCTGACCTCATTTGGCCCTCGTTGAAGGGACTGCTGGTTTCAGCACTGACAGGTCAACAGCTTGGAAGCTGTCACTCCTTCCCCTACGAGAAGAAAACAACAGAACATACTGAAAATGAATACCTTTTCTTAGGACCCTCGGAAAGTGCAGGTCACAGGGCAAACTGCCTCCCTGAGATCTGGAGTGATGGCTCTATCCTGCGAGCCAAAAGCACCACGAGCTGACTTGGAACAGACGCCATGGCAGCTACACACTGGTAGGGGTATCTCAATGGTCATTTCGGCAAACTGCTGAAGGTGGAGTGAGGACGAGTGTGAGAATGAGAAACTCCTCAGGGCCTGTCCAGCCTGGGTGACAGAGCCAGACTCCGTCTCACAAAACAAAAGCAAAAACAAAAACAAAAACAAAAAAAAAGGAAGAATCAAAAGGAAATATAGGAAATCAAAAACTTGATGATAACAAAATATCATCAACTGGGCAGCCAGTTTGGTGAGAAATAGGAAATCTATTTCTCACTGCTCCGGAGGCTGGGAAGTCCAAGATGGAGGCATCAGCAGATTCCACATCTAGTGAGGGCTTGCTTCCTCGTTCACAGATGGCACCTTCTTGCTGTGTCCTCACGTGGTAAAAAGGACAAGGTAGCTGTCTTGAGCTTCCTCTATAGGGTCACAAATTCCATTCACGAGGGCTTCATTCTCATCTTTCAAAGGATCTACCCTCAAATGAAATCGTATTGGGGGATTAGGTTTCAACACGTGAATTTGGGGGGGAAACACCAAAATTAAGGCCATAGCAAAGTAACATATATGTATGATTGAACTATCAGAAGGGGGAAAAAAGATAACAGAGTGGAAATAAATATATGTCTAAAGTCATGATGGCTGAGAACTTTCCAAAATTAATGACAGACTCCCAAACAGATCCAGGGAGCTCTCTGAACTGCAAGTAGGATTTTTAAAAATTACATCTAGGTGTATCACATCCATGTTATATTCAATCAGCAAACCAAAGACAAAGAGAAGAACTTGAAAGAAGCCACAGAAAAGCATAATACTTTACCTATATGAGGGCAAGAATAAGAATTCAGCAGACTTTGGAGGAGAGCGGAGTGAAATCTTTCCAATATTAAAGTGCTGATGTTTAAAGACCCCAACTCTAGTCTCTTTCCCTTTCATGCACCACCAAAGATTCTGGTGTCACCATGGGCCGCCACCCCACCCAGTGTTACTGGTATTGTAAGAAGAAGTCTTACCCATTCTTATTTCTGCCAAGGTTTCCCTAATGGCAAGGTTCACCTCTTTGACCTGGGTCGGAAGAAGGCAAAACTGGATGAGTTTCCGCTCTGCGGCCACATGGTGTCAGATGAATATGAGCAGCTGTCCTCTGGAGCCCTGGAGGCTGCCCTATTTGTGCCAGGAAGCACATGGAGAGAGAAAATAATATAGGCCAGAAATTAAGACTCTATAAAGAAAAAAAGAACATTGGAGAAGGGATAAATGAAGGTACAATAGAATTTTTTTATACTTAATTGATTCAAGAAATAACTGTTCAGAGTAATAGTAACCATTTATTAGATTATTATAGTATATGGAATAATAAAATGGCAAAAGAAACGGGAGGAATTGAGAATATTCTAAGAACCTGCACTACACAAGAAACAGTATAGTGTTATTTGAAGGCAGGCTTGGGTTAGTTAAAAATGTGTATTGAATACTCTAGAGCAGTCAAATTGGAAAAAAAAAAAAAACAAAACCCTGTATTTTTAAAGGAGTATAATAGATAAACTGAGAGAGGAGATAAAATTTATTATTATTATTATTATTATTATTATTATTATTATTTTAAGGCAGAGTCTTACTCTGTCACCCAGGCTGGAGTGCAGTGGTGCAATCTCAGCTCACTGCAACCTCTGCCTCCTGGGTTCAAGCAATTCTCATGCCTCAGCCTCCTGAGTTGCTGGGATTACAGGCATGTGCCACCACATCCAGATAATTTTTTATATTTTTAGTAGAGACAGGGTTTCACCATGTTGGCAAGGTTGGTCTCAAACTCCTGACCTGAGGTGATACAGCCACTTTCGCCTCTCCCATAGTGTTAGGATGACAAGCATGAGCCACCACATCAGGACTAAAATAGAATCTTATAAAATGCTCAGTTCAAAGCACAGAAGGCAAAAAAGAGAAATTTTTTTAAAAAGAAACAAAGAATAGGTGTATGTAAAATGCAAACATCACAAACTAGTAAATATTTATAAAATTATGTAAAAATCACTTTAAATGTGAATGGTCTAAATATACCAACTGAAAAACAGAGATTGTCAGAGTGGATTAAAAAAAACACAAGACCCAAGTACATGTTATGACAAGAGACCAACTTTACATACAAAGACTCAGCTAGCTTAAAATAAAAGGGATAGAGAATGCTATACCATATTAATACTAACTAAAAGAAAGCTGTAGTCACTTTATGAATTTCTAAAGCAAACTTCTAAACAAACAACCAAAATTTATCAGTGATAAAGAGATATTATATAATGATAAAAGCATCAATTCTTCAAGAAGACATAACGATCTTAAAAGTGTGTGCACCTAACGACAGAGTGTCAAAATACTTCAGGGAAAGAAAAGGAAAGAAGAAATGGACAAATCCTCTATTACACTGGAAGACTTCAACAGCCCTCTGCCAGCAACTGATAGATCAAGCAAGCAGAAAATCATTAAAGGTAAAGTTGACCTGAGCAGCACTATTAATCAACTAGATCTCATTGACATTTATAGAACATTTCATCCAACAATAGCAGAATACACATTCCTTTCAAGTTCACATTCGGTACTCACAAAGATAGGCCACATTCCAGGCCATGAACACACCTCAAAGGTTAGGAATCATACAAAATATGTTCTCAGAAGACAAAGGGCTTACACTGGAAACCACCAGCAGAAAGATAGCGGAAAGATGCTGAAATATTTAAAGATTAAATAATACTCTTCTAAATAACATGTAAGCCAAGGAAGAAATTATAAACAAACTTTAAAACAATTTTGAACTAAATAAAAATAAGATAACATCAAAACTTGTGGGATACAGTAAAATCGGGGATTAAAAGGAAATGCATAGGATTAAATGCATATCGTAGAAATTAAGAAAGATCTAAAATCAATAATCTAAGCTCCAATATGAAGAAGTTAGAGAAAGGACTACAACTGAAGCTATAAAGCAAGAACAAGAAAAGAAATAATTTTAAACATAGAGCAGAAGTCAATGGAATTGAACCAGAAAAGCAATAGAGAAAATCAATAAAATTAAAAGTTGGTTCTTGGAAAAGTTTTGTAAAATTGATAAACTTCTAATCAGGCTCACCAAGAAAAAGAGAAGACATAAATTGCCGGTGTCATAGAAGAAATAGTGGTCATTACTACTAAACCCAGGGACATTAAAATGGAAACAAAGGAGATATAAACAACTCCATCTCCACACATCTGGTCTTTTAGATAAAATGAACTGATTTCTTGAAAGACACAAATCACCAAAATCCATACAATGAGAATTAGACCATTTGAATAGGTATATAGCTATTAAATAAATTAAATCAATAATGAACAACCTTTCAACAACAATAACAACAGCAATGACAAGAAACAAAGCCCAGATAATGTCATTGGTGAATTCTACCAAACCTTTAAGGAAGCCGTGATACTAATTATCTACTGACATAGTTGATATATGTCCCTACCCAAATCTCATACTGAAATATAATCTCCAGTGTTGGAGGTGGAGACTGGTGGGAGGTGATTGGATTATGGGGGCAGATTCTTCAATGAGTAGTTTACCACCATCCCTCTAGGTACTGTCTTCATATGATAGTGACTGAATGAGTTCTCATGAGATCTGGTCTCGCTTTCTCTTGCTCCTGCTTTTGCCATGTGGTAAGTCTGCTCCCTGTTTGCTCTCTGCCATGACTGGAAGCTTCCTGAGGGCTCCTGAGAAGCAGATGCTGCCATGCTTTCTGTACAGCCTGTAGAACCATGAGCCAATTAAACTTCTTTTCTTATTGATATAAATTATAAACTATCCCATGTTGGTATTTCTTTAAACAATGTGAGAATGAACTAATATGGCTACAAATATTCCTCTTCCGGAACAGAGGGAAGAAATCTTAACTAATTCTCTGAGGCCAGTCTTACAGTAATATCAAAACCAGAAAAAGATGTAACAAGGAGAAAAACTGCAGAGCAAAATATCTTATAACCAAACTACTTAACAAAACAATAGCAAGTCAAATTCAACAATGCATAAAGTAATTGTGCAATGTGACTGAGTGGGATTTATCCCAGGTACGCAAGATTGGTTCAACATTTAAAAATCAGTAAGTGCAACTGATTATATCAACTGTCTATACAAGAAAATTCATATGATATTTATTAGTGCTAAACTCGCCAAATTCCAACACCCTTTCATGACAAAAACTCTCAGCAAACTAGGAATAGAGAGAACCTCCTCAATTTAATAAAGAATATCTTTTTTAAAAATTATGGCTAATATAACACAGTGGTGAGAAATTGAATGCTTTCTCCATATGATTGGAAATAAGGCAAAAATAAGAGAATGTCTTCTCTTTACATTCTTATTCAATATCATCCTGAAAATCCTAGCTAGTGCAGAAAGATGAGTAAAGGAAAAAAAAGTGAGTATATACATCTGAAAGGAAAACATAAAACTGTCTTTATTCACAGGTGACATGACATTATTAATGTAGAAAATCCTAAAGAATCGACAAAAATACTAATAAGCAATTATAGCAAGGCCACGGGATAACAGATTAATACACAAAAGTCAGCTGCTTTCTTATATACCAACAATAAACAGCTGTAATTTGAAATTTAAAAAATAATATCATTTACAATAGCACAATATATAGGTAAATAGAACTACAGAGGTATATAACTCACAAAATATATATAGGATCTGTATGAGAAAAACTATATAACACAGATGAATAAATCAAGTATCTAAATAAAGGAATAAATACTTTGTGTTCATGGATTGCAAGATTCAATGTTGTTAAGATAACAATTTTTCTCAAATAGACCTAAAGATTCAACACAATCCTTATCAAAATCCCAGAAAACTATTTTGTAGATGTTGACAAACTGATAAAGTTTATATGGAAAGGAAAAAGGGATATAATCATCAATACAACACTGAAGAAGAGCGAAGTTGGAGGGCTTCTACTTGATTTCAAAACTTACTTTAAAGCTACAATAATTTTTTTTAAAAAAGTGTTTTATTGGCAAAAGAATAGACTCCTCGATCAATGGAACAGAATAAAGAGTTCACAGAAATATAGTCAATTGATCTTTGACAAAAGAGCAAAGGTAATTTAATATAGAAAAGATCATCTCTTCAACAAATTGTGCTGTAACAATTGGAAGTCCATATTAAAATAAAATAAACCTAGACACAGACTTTGAAGCTTTCACAAAAATTAACTAAAAAGGGATGATAGATCTAAATGTAAAATTCAAAACTCTTGACATAGGAAGAAGAAAAATACATAGAAAGACATGGAAGAGGAGGAGGAGGAGAAACGGGCCTAGGAAAAATTATATGAGACTTTGCATTTGGAGATGTGTTTTTAGATACAACACCAAAAACACAATCTAGAAAAAAATTTTAAGTTGGAGCTTATTAAAACTAAAAACTTCTACCATATTAAACACAATGTTAAGAGAAGCCGCAGACTAGGAGAAAATATTTGTAAAACACAATTTGATAAAGGATGTGTGCCAAAATTTTTATAAAATATGCTTAGAACTCAACAATAAGAAAACAAGAAGCCCAATTCAAAAACGGGTAAAATATCTAAGCAGACACATCGTGAAATAAATTGGACTATGGCAAATAAGCAAAGAAAAAGATGCCCTAGACCATCTGTCATTAGAAAGCTGCAAATTAAAACAACAATGTGAACCATGACACATTTATATCAGAATGGCTAAAATTTTAAAAAATGACAATACCCACTGCGGGCAAAGGTGGGAGTAACACAAACTCACATATTACTCTGAGTGATTGTACTCGTTATAATGTAAAATGGTGGAACCACTTTGGAAGACAGTTTGGAAGTTTCTTCCAAAACTAAACACAATCTTACCATCTGATCCAGCAAATATGCTCCTGTTTACCCAACTGATTTGTAAATTTATGTCTACAAACAAACAAACAAGGAACACTCATGCAAATGTTTACCGCAGCCATATTTACAACCACCCAAAACTGGAAGCAAATAAGATAGCCTTCAATAGGGGAAGTGATGGGTAAAATACAGTTCGTCTATTCAATACCGTATTATTAGCAATAGCATAGAAGATGGACTCTCAAGCTGCAGAAAGACATATACAGCTCAAATGCATATTGCTGAATAAAAGTCAGTTTAAAAAGCATCCATATTGTATGACTCCAGTTATGTGGCATTTAGGCAAAGACAAACCTACGAAGGTGGTAAATACATCAGTGATTGCCACAGATTCAGGAAGTGGGAGTGAGGATTAAATAGGTAAAGCACAGGGTAACTTTTAGGATAATAAACTTTGATGTATAATGCAGTAGTGGTAGATGCTTGACTGTGCATTTTTCAAAACCCGTAGAACTTTACAGCACAGAGACTAACATATGATACTAAAAAAATTACATATATACATATATATGTTCTGTATATATACAGTTATGTGTATATATATAATTTTTAAAAATATCACTAAGGAGATCAAGGAAATCATAGGATGGAATGGAATGAAGACTGGCAAAATAACTGCACTATAAATGTATAATACAGCCTCATATATGTATACATGTATGTATATATGTATACATATATGTATGTATATATGTATACATATATGTATGTATATATGTATACATATATGTATGTATATATGTATACATATATGCATACAATATGCATTATACACTATAAATGTATAATGCAGCCACTATAATAAATGTATAATGCAGCCTCATGGAAGAGGATGTCAGAGAAAGAAGCTGATGCATGTAACTTTGGAAGTCAATGGTCAGTGACACTAGAGACAAAAGACGCTGTGCACAGCACTGTGCTTTAGTTGACACAGTTGTTTCCCACACAACATGACATAACAACTCTGGAACCACTGTCTACGTACACTGTAATTGAACATTTAAGTAAGGGGTTTTTTCACTGTTAGAGGTAAGCAAAGGGAGGAGGCTAGAATGGCACACATGGAAACAGACTGGAGTTGGCATGGTCAATTATCAACCTCTTTTCACTTAATATTGATAGAGATGTTAAATATAAGAATATTTATAGGTATGTTTATAAACACACATTTCCTTGCTCTCTCAGAAACAATGGCACCCTAGTAGCAATGGGATATGCAGCGTCTAGATCTCGGTCTCCGGTACCGGTCTCCATAAAAGGAACCAGGACTTCTCAAAGAAATATGTCTGATTCTCAGACTAGGGAATGATATATAGAAGATGTACTTAGAGCTGTTTATAGTGCCAGAAGGTAAGGAAGCACTAAACACACACTCACACACACAATGACACAATGATAGGGATGCGTCAAAGGGATGCAGGAGTCCATTGAAAGAGCTCCCCATGGCCAAAGCTGATGCATTTGTAGCAACAAAATTAAATAGTATTGGATTAAAATCAAACATGTAAAATAAAAATGCGTGAGTCGATACTAATGTAAGTAGATGATTGAATAAATAAATACAAGGGGAAGAAGAGGTGAATCTCCCATGCAGAAGAATCTCAAAGACTTCGTGTAGATGCTCCCTCACTTATGTCTACATGTACAGCTCCATTTTCCTTAAGCAAGGATGCACACAGTGACTTCCTACCGAAGATTACAATATGAGATGGGGGGAAAGGGTAACCACAGTGGAGACACCTGACAAGCACACATTATCCAGGTGACCAAGGTCAGCGTCACCAGTGATAAGTCATGTTGACAGAATGTAGGCTTGATGGATGTGATGAAAATGGACCCTCACTTCTTTGTTTAGTCTTGCCCCACTCAAAACCTCAGTCTAATAATAGAAGCATCGGATATATCCCAGTGGAGTAGGATTCTGCAGGATGCATGGCCTTACAACTGCTGAGGCCAACTAAAAGGAGAAAAGTCGGAGACCCGGTCACAGCCCAGAGGAGCCTCAGGAGCCATGACAGCCGGATGTCATGTGGTGTCCTGGGTGAGATCCTGCATGGGATCCTTTAGGTAGGAACTAAGATCTGAGTAAAGTATGAACTTTAGGTAACAATGTACCAATTCATTTTCATAAGTGTACTAAACTATGTATGGTTTAATAATAGGGGAAACTGGGCATGTACATGGAAACTTTTTATACCATCTTCACAACATTTTTGAAATTTCCAAATGTTCTAAATAAAAAGTTTATTTTATCAGCTGGGCATGGTGGCTCACACCTGTAATCCCAGCTCTTTGAAAAGTCGAGGCAGGTGGATCACTTGAGATCGGGAGTTCAAGACCAGCCTGGCCAAGATGGTGAAACCCCATCTCTACTAAAAATACAAAAATTAAATGGGCATGGTGGTGCATGCCTGTAATCCCAGCTACTTGGGAGGCTGAGGCAGGAGAATCACTTGAACCCAGGAGGCAGAGGTTGCAGTGAGCTGAGATTGCACCATTGCACTCCAGCTTGAATGACAGAGGGAGACACTGTCTCAAAAAAAAAAAAAAAAGTTATAAAAGTAAAAAAGTAAAACAAGGAAAACATAAGAAACAAACTATTCTATGAAAAGAAAATCATTCAAATCTAACAAAATTAGTAATAAGTACGTAGTTTTAGGAAATACATTATATTTCTCAATCATCAGAAAATGGGAATTCAGAGACTTTTTGACATTATTTTAAAGGTTAATTCTTGATTTCACTGACTTAGACTTTGATAACACTTGGGGTAAAATTATTTTTACTTTAAATTTATTTTCAAATGATACTGTTATCCCTATGCTGAAAAGATCATACTGATCTCAGGTGGAAAAGGTTATTAAATAGCCAGCGTTTGCTAAGCATTTGTAACAAACTAAAATAAATCTATTTTCTGATACGGATTAAAACATTGCTTCACTGCTCAGATAATTACACAGCTATTTTGAAACTCTATATTGAATTATTTATCCTCAAAATAAACAAATTATAGTTGCCTATTTTATTTTTATACTAAAAAATCTATTACATTATAGTATCTTATGATACTAAACTGACTATAGATGCTTATGAAATTATGATCTTCAGCTCTAGCAGTGTAATTGGTTAAAAAAAATATGAGGTCCTGTCGTATAACTTTCACAGTCCGCAAATCGTAAGACTAAGTAGTTGGAAATTGGAAATTTGTTCTGAGGGCCATAGGTTAAGAGCAAGAAGCCATGTCGTTAAAGCAAAAACTGATTTTATGGGAGATGAGACAAAAGCTCTGGCAGAAAGGATCCGTATGTCCGGTTCACAGATGTACACACTGCACCTGACTCCAGCCAACTGCTAAGGACAGACAGCTTGGAACAGGGTCTCCTGCATTTTATCATGCATGGAGGGTGGGGAGTCAGAATAAGGCAACCAGAAAGGCCAAGGAGCAAGGCTGGGAATCTACCCATGAAAGGAAGTGGGCAGAAGAGATGCACAGGCTGCCCAGGGTAAGTGTTATTTGAGTACTGGATGCAGAGTCCTGAGTTGATGCAGAAGAGAATTTAAATACGAATGCACAGCTACGGGGTTGAATGCAGTGGGTTCAGGGCACCCCATCTCCCTCTCCAACAGGGCTCCTTCACTCCCACCAGGCCCTTGGTGTGCCCCCTATACACAAGAAGAGGACAGCATTCGCCTGCCAGCTCCTACTAAGAATGAGAGGTGATGGGGTTTGTGCCACCAACCAGGCTAGAGCAGGAAGTGAGCCCCAGGGAGCGGAGGAAACCCAGGGGCCAGCTGTTAACTCCACACAAGGTGAGTGTGGTCAAGAGTAGACACATTGGCTCAAGGAGTTTTCCTGTTTTGTTCCCCTAAAGACCTTGCCCTTGCTACTGAAGCATATCAGTGTGGAAATCACCTGAGGGCACCATTGCTAATAAGCCTTCACTTTGCTAGAATTGGAGAAATGATTTTCTCCTTAGCAGGCCTTTTCTTAAAGCCAGTCAGCTGTTGAAGCAACTGGGTGGCCAGTTAAAGTTATGAAAACATGTCTGCAGCCTTGCTGAGAGAGGTCAGAGCGCCCAACCTCTTCAGGACCTGCTCAGATGACTGTTGATGATACCTTGAGCCTTTGTTTTGTTGTCTCACACTTGCAGAAAAGAGAAAAACACAGTCTTTCCCAGGCCACAGACCGAGCATGAAAGAAGATCCCATCTCTCAGCTCATGTCAATCTGGTCTCCAGCAAAATACACATGGAGAGCCTGAGTGGACACACCACGTGACTCCTGCAGGGTCATCACACTGGGAGCACACCTGCTGTGATGGTGGGGTGGAGTTGGGGAGAGAGGAGAGTCTTTCAGCAGCTGGAGGGAGCTGCACTCTGCTCCTCTGCCATTTTCAAGCTATCATGCCAAGAATGACTTGAGCAAAAGCTTATGTGCCCAGAACAAATACGCTGGATAAAAAATAGCTGGTGTGAGGGCTGCTGGAGGGAGGAGGAATGGGGGAGAGTGGATGAAATGCCAGGAGGAGCAGTTCCGTCTCTGATAAGGTTGAGAGGGATCAGAGGAGGAAAGGGAAGGAAAACAGCAGCAGCCAGGCTGCTGTTGGTGGAGCTCCTCCGCTGAGCAGGTTTTGTGCCTGGAGCGGTGCATTCAGCCTCTCCTGTCTTCTTAACAAGCCTCCTTTTGAACGCTCTTCCTACAGTGCAGAAAGAGATGAGATTTTGGAAAGCTATGGGAATTTTCTGAAGTCACAAAACCAATAAGCAGTTGAGGATAGATTCAAGTGTGGCTGATCCCAAGTGTCATTCTGAGGCCCAGGACTCTCAGTAAGATCACCCACCTAAGTCCACAGGAGGAGGTCAAGAGCCTGGGTTCTTGGAGGTAGCTACCTGGTTTCAATTTTTGGCCCCACCATGACCAAATTCTTAGCAACCCAGGCAAGTCACTCAGGATTTCTGAGACTCTGTTCTGTAATCTATAACCCTGAGAAGCTAAAAGCTATTTAAATGAAAGAATGCCCATCAACAGTAGAGCCAAGCACAGCATCTGCCGCTTGGAGGCCCCAGACATGATGACTGCTGTTGCCTCCCCCTTGTTGCTGGGGAGATCGAGGTTAGCAAAAATGCTCAGAGTGGAGGGAGAAGACAGTCCTATGTTGCTCAGGGGTCAGCACATGCAAGACCTCACTCAGGGCCTGCCATGGCAGAGGCTGGCCTGCAATTCCCTTAAAGACTTCTGGAATCTTCCTGCACATGGATCTTTCTCCAGTAAGGGAAGCGGCTCCAGTGGCCGGGGCGGCTCTTCTTCAGTCCTGCTGAGAGTGCTACTCTGCCGTCCACCTTTCTTCCAGCTTCCCTGCCTCCTGTTCCTCCTAGACTTTGCAATCATTAAGCCCAGGCCAGTGCCAGGCACAGCAGCCTTTGCAGGTACATTGGGACCACTCATCATGGTCTTGAAATTCCTGCACCAGGACCCATACATTTTATAGCTGGTCCTGCATGGAACCCTGGGGTTTTAGGGTTAGGGGGCTTCAGAGCTCACTGAGGCCAGTCTCTCCAGACTATAAATGAAAAATCAGAGCCAGGGACGGGGAGGGAGCTGTCCTACCTTGGCCGCTCTCTGGGTCAGCACCATTGTCTCCCACCGAGCTCAGGGTGACCTCCCTCCTAGCCACCCTCTAAGTCACCTGGATTCTGTCTGGCCGCTGGCAGGCATCCATCCCCCTCTGTGGCATGGCAGGCACTGGGCATGGAGAAGATGAGTCCTTGACAGATAGCGGTGGGTTGCCATGGCTACCTTCCATAGGATGAGGACTGGGAGAATCACCACCCATGAAACTCTCAAAAACCTGACTAAGGCCAGGTGCAGTGGCTCACGCCTGTAATCCTGGCACTTTGGGAGGCAGAGGTGGGTGGATCACAAGGTCAAGAGTTGAAGACCAGCCTGGTCAACATGGTGAAACCCTGTCTCTACTAAAAATACAAACATTAGCCGGACATGGTGGCACACGCCTGTAGTCCCAGCTACTTGGGAGGCTGAGGCAAGAGAATTGCATGAACCCGAGAGGCAGAGGTTGCAGTGAGCTGAGATTGTACCACTGCACTCTAGTCTGGGCAACAGAGCAAGACTCGGAAAAAAATAAAATAAAAAGAAAGGAAGGAAGGAGGAAGGAAA
>NW_012107075.1:762674-778190 GCF_000951045.1 Mandrillus leucophaeus | reverse complement strand
GAACTTGCCTAAAACTAGGATGGGGGAGCAAGCGGATGGGCAAGGTGCTGGCGTTCAGGAATGCTCCCGTTCTCAGAGCTCTTGCATGGATGAAGATGCTGCCTGGCACTGTTACCGCATTGCAGATGAAGAAACAAGGCCCCGAGGGGTTAAGGAACCTGCCAAAAGTCATGCAGCTGGAGAGAGGCAGGAGTTGGAACAAAGAGGGATGGGAACAGTCCCGAAGCCTGTCCTTGGCTGTCCCCAGCAGACCCTGCGGGGTACACAGTGTGGGTTATCTGCATGGGATTCTGTCCCATGGGTAGTGGCTACAGCACTCGAAAGCACTCAAAGTCCTCGCCCTCCTGGAGCTCCCAAATTAGGGAGAGCACCCCATCCTGTCTCCAGTAGGATTCCTGGTGAGGGGAGGCCCAGAGCTGTGGTCCAAGGGATCTGAGGGTGGCAGGGAGTCAACAGTGTGAGTCTGAGGATGGGGTCAGGGCAGGATGGACCAACGGCAGCAGGTTCTAGAACTGTACTCAGACTTTGGGTCTCTGTCAGGAAATCCATCCTCGGTCCCAGGGCAGCCAAGCCTCAAGTTGCCAACCACCCAGCGTGAGAGACGGGGCAACCCTCCTGCTGCCAGACAACATCGTTTTGAAAATTGTACATGATGTGAAGTTATTTAAAAGTGTGTTTAAAGCCATAAAGTATTAAAGAAATGGGAGGTGATATTAGGCCTGGCATTTAATACAACATCATTAAAGCTGTTACAGTTTATTTTTAATTTTACATGCTACGCTAAGGCTTGTCTAATTTTAAAATATTTCCAAAACCTCTGTAACGAGTATATAAAAGGCTAAAATGATGGCATTTGTAAGACTTGGGGCTCCTTGGCGAAAGGGGCTGTATAAATTCTGGGACGAGCTTCCCTTCCACCAGCTGCACTCAGGGATCCCCGCCCGGTGTGTGAGCACATTCCAGTGCAAAAAGTTTTCCTCTGTGACAAACGTTTAGCTGAGACACCGGGACGTCTTGGGAGATGAAGAGGTTAAATGCATAGGCTCTGAGCAGCAGAGTACAAGTCCCAGATTCCATTCTCATTGCCCAAGAAAAAGCATCTTGGTCCTTCCCTCTCTGGGCTTGATGATGCAATTTTACACACAATTTGGATATAAGACTCTCAATCCTCAACAGGCTAGACAAAGGCAGGCTTGTGCTGCAGACACGCACCACAGCAGCAGGGAGATGCTGATCGCAACCAAGACAGAGCACTAGGAACAGATCCGATTGCGTACGTACCAGATTCCCTGGATCCACTCTTTGGGGACAGATGCTTCGGTAGATTCCCTGTCTTGGCTATTGTGAATAGTGCTGAAATTGACTTGGGAGGGCAGGTATTTCAATTAGATAGATAGAGACAGATTGACTTCAATCTATGCTCTATCCGGAAATGGGATTGCTGGATCACATGATAGTTCTGTTTTTAATTTTTTGAGGAACTTCCGTACTGTTTTCTATAACGGTTGTGCTAGTTTACATTCCCACAAACAGTGTATAAATTCCCCTTTTCTTCACAACCTCAGACACAATAGAATAATATTCTGCCATAAAAAATAACCAAGTCCTGTCATTTGTAGCAATGTGGATGGACCCGGAGGGCATTATGTTCAGTGAAATAAGCCAGGCACAGAAAGACAAGTACCGTATAATCACAATCATATGTGGTATCTTAAAAAGCTGATCTTATAAAATGATACAATGGACTTTGGGGACTCAGGGGAAGGATGGGAGGTGGATGAGGGATTAAAAGACTACACATAGGCTGAGCGCAGGGGCTCACTCCTGGAATCCCAGCACGTTGGGAGGCTGAGGCGGGCGGATCACAAGGTTAGGAGTTCTAAACCAGCCTGACTAGCATGGTGAAACCCTGTCTCTACTAAAAAAAAAAAAAATTAGCCAAGCGTGGTGATGCGTGCCTATAATCCCAGCTACTCAGGGGGCTGAGTGGGGAGAATCACTTGAATCCGGGAGGTGGAGGTTGCAGTGAGCCGAAATCACACCACTGCACTCCAGCCTGGGTGACAGAGCGAGACTCTGTCTCAAAAAAAAAAACAAAAAACAAAAACTACCCATAGGGTATAGTATACACTGCTCAGGTGATGGATGCACCAAAATCTCAGAAATCACCACTAAAGAGCTGCTCCTCAAACACCTCCTTTTCCCCAAAAGCCTATTGACTTTTCCTTTAAACCACCTTCAAAAACAGGAAGTTAATTTTATAGAAGTAGAGAGGACAATGGTGGTTACAGGGGCTGGGGAACGAGGAGTGGGGAGAGCGGAGATGGGGAGAGGTTGGTCAAAGGGTACTAAGGTACAGTTAGGAGGAGTGATACACCCCAGTGTTCCATTGCACAGTGAGGTGACCGTTGAACAATAAGGTGCTGTAGATTTCAAAAGAGCCAGAAGAGAGGACTTTGAATGTTCTCCCCACAAAGAAATGACCAATGTTGGAGGCGGTGGATTTGCTGATTACCCGGGATCATTACATAATCTTTACATACACAGACACTTTATAGATAGGTGTAATTATCATATCAATTAAAATTAAAAAAAACGTGCTTAGGGTGGGCAAAGCAGCAGCAGGTTTCAGCTGACCTGAGAGCATCCAACTGAATCCTGCTCCTTGCTCAGTCAAGTCCTGGAATGTCCGAAGAGTAAATGCATCTGGATAGCAAGGCTTCTGCAGCTTTTAATCAGTGGGCGTCTCTACTTCAACAAGCATTTGGACAACATCATCTCTTGGTTGTGCTGCCTGAATCTTGGCCTTCGTGAGGACATTGGCCTGGTTCTGGAAGAGCCAGTCTCCTGTGTTGTTCCCGGGAGGTGCAGACGAAGGTGAGGACTCAGAGTTTCCTGCATGTCCATGCACAGACAGGTGACTTGTCCTGAGCACCAGTGCGTGTGGCAGAGCCCAAGCCCAGGCCCAGCCCCTGTCCCCCCTCAGCCCACCTGTCCTGCACCCCAGGACTTTCGGTCCAGCATCGTGGTGCCTGGCCATGTGCCTCCAGGAGCGCTGTGAACTTGCTGGACCTTGTTTTGTCTTGTTTTAACCTCGTAGAATGAGGTGCAATAGCATATGCCCCACAGGGCCTCAGGGATGGAGCTTCCTGATGCACGGTATGCACCTAACAAGCACAATGTCCACCCCTCCTGTTGAACACGCACGGAGGAGAATGGGTCCCTGTGTCTCAGGGGCAGCAGGCATCGTCACCAAGCTTGGCTGAATCACCCTGGCTCACCCTCCGGCAACACGCAAAGACCAAAGCCTCTTGTGCTCCTACCGTGGTGGCCGCAGTGTCCCACGCAACGGGCCCTTCCTCAGGCCCACCATGGAAGCAGCTCCCCAAGTCCTGCAGGGATCCGAGAGGCATGGTCAGGGTCTGTGGGTTGCAAGCATGGCCTCTGAATTTGGGAAGCACTCAGGGTCTTCCCAAAGACACGTCACCAGATGGAGTCTTACTCTGTCATCCAGACTGAGTACAGTCAAAGGATCTCGGCTCACCGCAACCTCTGCCTCCTGGGTTTAAGTGATTCTCCTGCCTCAGCCTCCCGAGTAGCTGGGATTATAGGTGCTTGCCACCATGCCCAGCTAATTTTTAATATTTTTTGGTAAAGTCAAGGTTTTGCCATGTTGGCCAGGCTGGTCTTGAACACCTGACCTTAGGTGATCCATTCACCTCGCCTCCCAAAGTGCTGGGATTACAGGCGTGAGCCACCGCACCCGTCCTCTGAAACTTTATTGAGCTATAATTGACATACAAGAATCACACACTTTTGGAGGATACATTTCGATGAGTGTAGACGCAGGCGTGTGCCTGAGATGCCATCTTCACCATCAAGTACTGAAGACAAGCATCGCCTGCCAACTTTCCCGCTGCTTTCTGTGTGTGAATGGGGAGGTGGGTGTGAGGGTGTGTGTATGTGTGTTGGAGTGTGTGAGTGTGGGTGTGGTAGGAACACTTAACATGAGGTCTCTCTTCTAATGTATTTTAAAGTGTGAGACTGGACTGTTAACCTCAGGCACCGTGCTGTACAGCACGTCTCTGAATATGGCTGCATGCCACCACCACACAGGCAGGGCCAGGGAGCCCTGGGGCGGCGTGTGAAGTACCCAGAGCACTTAGCACACGCTAGGAGCTCAGTGAGCATTCATGGAGGCCTCAGTTACCCACCTCTGTTCACAGGAAGTAGGGACAGTCCTTGCACAAGGTATGGGGAGAAGTGCCTCCTGGATGCCGGCAGCCCCCCGTGAGGGTTTAATCAGTTCGCAGAGGTGCCAAGATAGCAGAAAAGGGGTTTAGATATGACATGAGTGACATCACTGGGTTTCCAGGCCTACCTGTCCCCGGGACTGCACTTCCCACCTTCATCATTTGCCTGCCGCTGGGTAGGTCATCGCTGTTCCCAGCCCAGCCTCATCACAGCCCACTGTCTGTGTCTCAGCATTGAATTCTGCTCCTTAAAAGATCAGAAGAACCTGCTTTAGTGATTTGGGTCCATTAAGTGGACACTCCCTCCTCCCTCACAAGCTGGCCCTGGCCAGGACTCCTGCTTTTGAAATGCTGGTTAAAAGCTGCCTCACACTCCCCTTCCTTTGTTCCCCTCAATTGTTTCCTCCCAAGCCCTTCTTCCTCCTTGATAGAAACTTCTCTTCTCTCAGTGAGTGTCTTCCAAGACATTCCACGTGTTCAAGTGTGTGGAACTCAGTGTGGCTTAACGAGCCCTACACCTACTGTGTGCTGGGGCCCAAGCACGAAGACGTGACTAATTACTGGACAGACATTCCCAAAGAGACGGGAGTCTCCTGGGGAAGTCAGCACACAGGACGGATGAGAAGCTCACAGCGGGCAGGGGGCGGTGATAACACGTGACCACAAACCCAGCAGCTTAAAACAATGGACAGTGCTTCTCTCCCAGCATGGGAGGCCAGAGTCTGAAATCAAGGTCCCTGGAGTACGGATGCAGCACTCCAGCCTCTGCCTCCATCTTCACATGACCTCTTCCCCCTGTGCCTTCTCTTTTGTCTCCTACAAGGACAATACTGTTTGAATTTAGGACCCACCATGATCCAGGATGACCTCATCTTAATGACTTCTACAAAGATTTTATTCCAAATAATCCCACATTCCCAGGTTCTGCATGAATGGATCATTTAGGGGCCACAATTCAAATCACCAAAACTATAGCTAAATAGGGGCGTGTACCAGGCACAGAAACTGTGCAGAGGAGGGCAGATCACCAGTGACCTGGGGGCAGGTAGGGCCCTGGAGAACCGCACCCACACCCAGCTGAGGTCGACACCCGCCTCCTTCACCTCTGGGGTGGGCACCCAACTTGGCAGGGGGGAATCCAGAGAGCTGCACCTGCACCAAGCTGAAGTCAACACTCATCTCCTTCACCTCTGGGGTCAGCACCCAGCTTGGCTTTCATTTACAGCTGGACTAGGACAGGCTCATTCTGAACCTTGTTTCTTCAAGGGCAAGGAGGTGTCCACTAGACTCAGCCCTACATCCATAACCCTGTCCCTACCTTCACCTCGAAGACAAATTCCGTTACTCAAGGAGCTTCCAGCTTGGAAGTAAAGCAAAGATACATGGGCCTCGTGTCTCCGACCCCGGGCATGATCCTGAGGGGGCACATAAATTGTAGCGAGGGGAGAACGTGTCTCCAGTGCCTGGTGCCCATCCCCAGGGAAAAGGTAATGAGGGAACATTCCGCTGAGCGAGCCTCCTTCTCAGCCTCCTGTGCAGATTGGCCCCAAATCAAACAGATATGCTGGGAGAGCTGAAAGAGATAAATTTTCTTCAGCCCCTCTTAATGGCCCTAGTGCACACTGGGATGTGATATGGAGCAGCCCTGCCTCTTCAGGACACACACCCAGTCCTGGAGTTCCATAGTTGAGGGTGTGGGCCCCACTGCCTTCCCCGTGCCCAGCCCTGAGGCCCAGCCTGGGGTCACTGCCCCCAGGACAAAGGCTGGCCCCTTTGGGGAAGGAGGAAGACCGGGTCTCCCATGGGGCGGACCACAGGGCCATTTTATGCACCCCGCTCCCCAGGTGAGCTGCATCCTCTTGGCTCTCATGGACTGGAGCCCACCACCCTGGAGTGGCCCTCGGGGGTCTTGAGCAGAGGCCCTGCCAAGCAGCAACACTGAGACAACCCCGGCATCCACCTACCTTGTCAGATGAAGGCCACGAATGCTCTCCTCTCAGGAGGCAAAGCAGGCAAGGTGTCTGTCGCCCAAACCCTTAACTCAGAGGATCCTTCAGCTTCAGCTAAAAGTAGGATACATTTAAAAATAAAAGCAGTTGTTCCATTTATGGCACACAGACCCCCTGTGTGCCAGCCCTGTGAGGAATTTCTTTTGCAATTTGTCTGGTTTATTCCTGGGAGGCGGCTGTTATCGTCCCGTTTGGAAGAGAAGATCAGAGGAGTGAAGTCACTTGGCCAAGGTGTCTGCTGGCTGGGGTTCTAGCAGCCTCGGCCCAGCTCTGCAGCTCTGCTCCTGCCAGGCCCCTGCCTTGCACTTGCCTCCCTCCCTCTCTCCAACTGTGTGGGATCATCCGGCACGTGTGACTTGATAGGCACCAGCAGGTACGAGAGTGCACATGAGTTCCCAGCACGCTCACCGTGGGGGCCGGCCCACGGGGCCACAGGCCTGCTGCACACACACAGGGTTCACAGGCCCCACTGGAGCCCCGGCAGCTGGAAGGTCTTGGCTGTGGGTTTTGGTTTGTCTACACTCCTTTTTTTATTAGAGAAAACTTGTCACATCTCTCACACGTTGTCACTGAAGGCTCATTACTCTGAAATGTCACTTCAGTTAGGAACATCATTATGCGCGAACATATGCTGCAAATGACAGGGATTGCAGAAAATTTGAAAAGATGTGATTTTTTTTTTTTTTCCAGAGCCACATTTCAGCAGGGACGAAGTCAACATTTTGACATCTAGAAGAGACTTAGAGGTAGAGGGGAGTCTTGGTAATTTCTTCGCAGACTGCGAGTGAGTATTTCAGGCTCAGCAAGTTGTTGCTTTTAGAAAGATGGGTTGTGCGTCACTCTGACCGGGAGAAGAGACGAAGGCGTCCAGAGACACCTCAGCCTGTGGAGCTGAGATCCCAGCAGGATTGTGTCCTGCTGAAGCCCAGGTCCTGCCCAGCTCCAGCTCCACACCAAGCGTGTGGCCACCTCGTTCTCTGCAAGGGGAAGAGGCAGCTTCGTGCTGCAGCGTTTGGATGTCGTCGTTGTTTCCGTGCCGTACATGCGTCTGGAATTCTGTTTTATTTTAGGGGCTGTGTTGAGGAAGAGCGGAGAGGACAAGAACTTCAATCAGTTTGGTGTTGCAAATAGCTGATGTAGTTATTTGATCCTCTCATTCTTGGACAATTATTGAACCCCTACTATTATTTGATTCTCTCATTCCTTGGACAATTATTGAGCACCCACTATATGCAGCATGGGGAGAGGCCTGATTGAGAAATACATTTAAAGTATACACAGTCTAAGGAGTAGTAAGGAAGGTCACTCGGCCAAAGCCTGTGCCTGGGACTCTGGGGACACTAGAGCAAGGTCAACCTTGCAGCAGCCTGCAGAGCCGAAATCACCACCTCTTCTCCCACTCCAGTCAGAGACAGAGATTCACAGTGGCTGGACACTAGCCACGAATCAGAGAGAATCTCCTGAATCCACATCCGCAGGGCTGTGTGAGCCATGTCTCTAAACCAGTGGAGTTCATTTTCAACAGGAAACAGTGATTACCTTGCAGGGTTGCCGTTGGGATCCAGGGTGACAGATAACTCTGAACGGCAGTTTTGTGGGTCTGGGTTGGAGGAGGCCGAGTGGGAAACTGAGCCCAGGGGTGCTTCCCTGGGTGCACCCACAGCACATTGTGAGAGCCTGCCTGTTCTGATGGCTCTTATCAAAGTGCTCAACCGTTTGTTCTTTCTCAGATTCTTTCCTTCTTCCTTGCTTTTCTTTGTTTAATGTCTCCCTCTTCTACTTCCAAGTAATCTTCAGGAGGTCCAGACAGTGAGTGTCTTCCTCACTGCTGTAACTTGAATCCCTAGCAAAGTACACAGGACATACGGTTTAATTAACCTCTGTTAAATAAATGAAGGAGGGAATAAATGTTACTACCATGATGTGTTCAACACATATGAATACGTGAAGGAAGAATAAACCTTACAGAACATGTGTGTGTCTATGTGAAGGGGAAAAGCTGACAAACGCAGGAATGAAGCAGAAAGAGTCCTGGGGACCTGAACACCTGGGATGTGAGTCGCCACTCCGTCCCTGGCTTGCTGAATTTGGAGGGAGCTTATAATTTCTTCCAGCAAGGTTGGCCTGGGGTGTCTCCGCAAGGTGCACTGCCTGAGTGGAGGACAAGGTCAAGGTCAAGGCCAAGGCAATTATGTCACGTGATCTAGCTCTGAAACGATCCTGTGTTTGTCAGGCTTTTTAATTTTCTAAGCCATTATTAAAACGCAGCTAAATTACAAACTCACACTCATTTAAGAAAATGTTTCTTTTCATATGTAAAATTTATAGAATCAATTAACAGTCATTTCATTTGTGGTCTTAATCTTCCAAAATAGCAGTGAAATGTAGGTCAACGCCTGTGTATCTCTGAAACCATGAGGTTCACCCTTCTTTCTAGATACTCTTTAAGCCAAATAGCACAGAGCCCACTGTAACTTCCCTCTGGTTTGTGCAGAAGAAAATCAATCAGGACGCCCATTTATACGTGTAATAGTTACTATTAACTACTTTCTGGAGGGGGTTTATGTGTTTCCAGTTTTGCTGCTTTAAAACTTTTTAATTTTTTACAATTCAGGTTTGTTTGTAGAATGTTCTAGAGACGAAAAACGTTTTCTCATTTCTTGTAGCTGACGTTACTTGATAGATAGCAAGGAAGGAAGATGAAACCTTTTTTTTTTTGGAGACTTCATTCATTAATTCAAACTGCATTCTCCAAGGATGATTTCTGTCCCAAGTCAGGAGTCCATGGAAGGGAGGAAGGGATGGGGCCACGTGCCTACTGCAAGGTGATGAGTATGTGGAGAGTCGGAGTCACAGGCTGGAGAGAGGATTGCAGGGGTGAGAATGATCTGGTGGCACCTTTGTGCAACATGCAAGATATGTTCTAAGCCCTTTCGTCCACTTCCTTGCACCTGCTGCAAAGGGGAATGCTTTTCACTGAGACTCATCCAGTTGCTGAAATCCTTTTCCTTTTTGTGTTCGGACCCTTTCCTACTATAATCCCAAAACTATCCATATCTCAGGACTTGGTGGAAGGGCCGGGCACCATTGGACACTGCACCCCAATCCTCGACGTGGAGATACCTGCCTGCCTCCTCCTCAGGGCAAGACACCTTGAGGCAGTCCATTCTGGGCTTGGCAAGTCACCTGCATTCCCAGCCACGCTGAACCAACTCCTGATCATAGGTCACCTACCGTTCTAGACACCCAGTGCTTAGCTGAGGGGCCACAGAAAATAACACAATTCCATCTAAGGCCACCTTACCAGGTCTGTGCTCGTATTGCCAGAAGAGATTCTTGTTCCCTGCGAATGAGTCTGTGAGGAAGATATTTATTGGAACAGATGTTTCTATGTCATCTGACAAAAGCTGCCAGCGGCCTCCTGGCATAATTCTGCACAAACACAAGCATTCCTCTTACATGAAAGCATAGAAAAACAGCTTGTAACTTTGCTTTACTTTGTGAATGTTCACAGTTAAAGTGAATACAAGTATTAGTTTCTGTAAACTCAGTTATTCAGTGGACAAATTCTGAATTTCAAAGGTGTTTGTGGTTCTGTGCACTGACTGTGAAAGTGATGGGCAATGCCAACACTGGCTGATGGTCAGATTTGGTGCCAACGGCCTTGTTTAAATTCCCATCAGTGTATGCGTGAAAGCCAGATTGTATCGAGATACCATATGGCACAATGAAAAGAACACGGATTCTAATCCTAGCTCCACTACTTAAAAGCCTTATAATCTCAGAACAGTTACTTAACATCACTGAGCTCTCATTTCTTTGTTTATAAAGTGGTTAAAAATCTTGTGGAAAAAAATAGTTTCTTTCTATGTGACATGGTAAGAAGCTTCAGTAGCCTGACATAAAACTCAAGATAAAATAATGTTCCTAAAAGCATTTCATTTACCATCAAATACCACACAGCTGTCAGATTAGCATTGTTACCCTTCGTTCTACAACCACACCTTAAGCAAATAACAAATGCCAGATATAGTGCTGGGGATCCCAAGATAACAGGTTATCAGCTTGCATATTCAACATAGAGGCATTCCAGTTGATGGTTGATTACAGTGTGAAATTGTCCTAAAAGATTTGTGTACTAAAGCTATAAGGCATCAGGAGACAGATAAAGGAATTCAGATGAGCTTTTCTGAAGCTGAAACTTGAAAAAACTTAGAAATTCACCAGGCAGAAAATTGGGTTGGATATATAAACCCTTGCTTCTAACTGAACAGCCAGATAGCCTCATGGCGAAAGATTTGTCTGTGAGGTGCTTGAAAATTCAGAAGTGCAGATGGTAGGAGCTGTTTAAGGGGAAAAAAAGTGCTATATCAGGCCTCAATCCCACCATCATTCTGCAAAACAAACTACTTCAAAAGTTACTTGTTTCTTACTCAGAGGGTAGATGGTTGGGTGAGAGTTAAGGGAAGTTCAGCTGATCTAGCCTAGCCTTGACTGATTTTGTTTTGCCTGTGTGTTGGAGGGCAGGTGAGGGTCTAAGAAACTGAAGAGAAATTTTGGAACTCTTATGTGGCTAGAAGGCATCATTGTTTGTTCAGACCCTTCAGGAGGAAAAGCCCAAGAAAATGATCCAAACTTTCATTTGAAAACCTGGAGAGCTGCAGAAGAATAAGAGCAAGCCAAAGTTAGACAAGAATTTACACACGCTGAAACCCAGTTTCAGATAAATAAATTTGTAGCTTGGAACTAGCCCCAGCATAAACGCCTACCAGATGAAGTAGTAAATCCTCTTTCAAGTAAGATAGTACCATCAAATTATCGATAAAATTTTCATATACAATGTTTAGCATTCAACGAAAAATATATCAGGCATCTCTGCCTGGTGTACAAAGCCAAGGCTTACAAAACCAAAGAAACAAAGGCCAAGAGAAAAAGCAAATGGTAGAAACAGATCCACAGAATTTTCCAATACAGAATATATTTTATCTAAACTTTAAAATTAATGAAATTTGTGTTTAAGACTACAGATGATAAGTTGAAGAATTTTATAATCTATAAAATTATAGAATTATACAATTTCATAATCTTTAAAAAAATTGAAAATACAGTAGTAATAGAAGTTAAGAACTCAACTGATAGCATTTCAGGTAAAATCAAGCTTAAGGGAGGATTCCTGGAATGATGTCAGTAAAAATGGCAGAGTAGTAACATCCCAAAACTCACCCTTCCATAAAAACAATGTTTTTAAAAACCTGGCAAAAATTGGGAAAATCAACTTTTTCAAAACTCTGGAAATTCTTCAAAGGCTTGCACCCATCTTGTGAGTATTTATCTAAGAAAAATGGTTGAATCTTTGTAAAAGCAAGCTTTGCTCACAGTTTAACTTGCTCTAGTCTCATCCTCTGCTCTCCAGCTCAGAGGCAGCTTTGAAAAGCAAGAGCACTTATGCCCAGTATCTGAGGGAGAGGAACAAAGTTGCAGCTGTATTCAAAGCCTCATTCTCAAAGAATTGCCATTATTTGGCAAGTCAAGTGGCTAACTGGGAGCTCACCTTCTCCCCAAGAGGTCACTAGTTGAAAACAATTACAGACAAGTGTTTTAACTTTGCAGCTGCCTAAGGCAATGAATAAAAGTTTGGGTAAACGTTTTGAATAAAACTCTTTTGAGTTTTATTATCAACTTTGTGGTAGCTCTGTTCCCAGCTTTGAAACTTCTAGTAGTTATCAGAGCCTGGACAGAAGAGCAGCAGCAGGGAATCTGTTTAGGAAGAACAGAAATTTTTAAAGAATGAAGAAAGCAGGACAGAGTCTCAAATAACTGTGAGACTATCAATCAGGTCAATGTATGTGTAATATGAATGTCAACAAGAATGGGGAAAGGAAAAGGGACAGAAAGAGAACCCTAAAGGTCAAGGGTCAAGGAAGCCTAAAGGTCAAGGGTCACAGTGTGGCCAGGGCTTCAGTGACACAATCACAGTGGGAAAGTTTAGTACTTACTAAAAACCCCAGGGGACTTTCAGGGGATGTTACTCAGTATCCTTGGAGGCCACATGCAGAGGTCACGGAGGGGAAGCATAGAGAAGAGAGCATGGCAGCCAGCAGCATATTTTGGGGAACAGAGTGCAGGTCACTGTAAGTTCATGGGCAAGTGCCTGAACAGTCCCTTTAAAAAAAAGATGGCAGGAAATCAGGGAACCCAATATGCTAGGTGTTCCAGATGTCTTTAAGATTCTTTTGCTGGCGTCTGGCTTGAGTCATTTGGGTGTGGCATAGAACTGAAAATTGTGTCAAGGGTGACTGAGCCCTGCCTCTGTCATGAGAAAGCTAAATCTGATTCAAAATGGATGCTGAGGCAACAAGCACTCACTACAGTAAACAGGTTAGTGTCAAAGACTAAAAGGAAAGGCTGAGGAACAAGATACCCATGGGACTTTGAAAAAGGTTGATATATTCTGACTGGGAGGCTCTGCAAAAGCAAAAAGTGAAGAAAAGAGCAATATTGGGAAGTGCTTGGAAACTGGGAGGTTTTTTGACCCTAGACAGTTAAAGAAAGCTCTATGCAATCATTAGCTGACCATTAAGCTTTGCAAGTAGAGACTTAAATAGCCACACATGACAAAAAATGCGCATATTAAATAATTAGTTAGGAAAAGTCACTAAACAATAACAACTACTACAACATGAAGAAACAATAACCCCAAGGCAGGAAAAAGTCCCGATTTTCAGAGTTGTCACATTATATTATTTAAAATGCCAAGTTTTTCAACAACAAAAAAGTATAAGGCATGCAAACAAATAAGAAAGTATGTCCCATATACAGGAAAAAAAAAATCAATCTATAGAAACAGTCTTTGTGGAAGCCTAGATGTTGGATTTCATAAATGAAGACTGCAATACTATAATTGGGTATTTGTATCGTGTTCAAAGAATGTTAAAATATTTAAGGAAATAAAGGAAAAAGTGATGATGCTATCTCACCAGATAGACAGATGTATTTTTTAAAAAGTAAATTAAAATTCTGTAGTTGAAAAGTGCAATATCTAGCATAAGACATTCACTAAAGGGGCTCAAGAACCCATTTCAGCAGGAAGAGGAATTGTTAAACTTGAAGATGGGACTATTTAAATTATCCAGTTTGGAGAACAGAAATTTTAAAAAGAATGAAGAAGGGAGGAGAGAGTCTCAAACACCTGTAGGACTATCAAGCAAGCCAACATATGTGTAATAGGAGTTTCAAAAAGAAGGGAGAAAGAAAAAGGAGAAGAAAGAAGATTTGAGAAAATAATGGCTGAAAAAGTTTTATAAAATAAACCAATCTTTACATCCAAAAAGCTCAGTAAATTCCAAGTAAAATAAACTCAAGGAGACCCACACTGAGACATATTTAATCAAAATGTCAAATATCTTAAAAGCAACAAAAGAGAAGCAACTTGTCATGTACAAGGGAACATCAACAAGATTCAAAGCTAATTTCCCATCAGAAACCATGAGACCAGAAGGCAATGGGATGGCATAATTACATTATTGAAAAAAAAAATTGTCAATCACAATCCTACATTCCACCAAACTACCCTTCAAAAATGATGGATATTAAGACATACTGAATTAAATATATATATATACACACACACACACACACACACACATATAAAATAAAATTTTAAAAAGGCTGCCAGAGTCTATTACTAGTAAACCTGACACATAAAAATTGCTAAATGGTGTCCTTCGGGCTAAAATGAAAGGACACTGGAGAGAAACTGTAAGCTCTCTGGAGAAATAGAGAGCACAGACAAAAATAACTACAGAGGTAAATAGAAAGGAGAATACACATGTATTGTTTGTTTGTAATTCCTTTTGTTTTCCTTTCTGATTTAAAATACAACTGCATAAGAAAATAAAACATAAAAAAGGGGAGAAAGGAAGTTAAAGAAAAGAAAGATTTTCATTTACTATTTAAATTTAGTTAGTATTATTCTGAACTAGATTATTATTCATTAAGATTCTAATTACAATATCCGGGGCAACCACTAAGAAAATGCCTGGAATATGGATAGTAAAGGAAACAAGGGAATTAAAATAACACACTAGAAAATATCTTTTTAACACAAAAGAAGGAAGTAACGGAGGAATAGAGAAACAATAACGAGATAAGACATGAAGGAAACAAATAGCAAAATAACAGAGGTAAATTCTACCTTATTAGTAACTACATTAAATGCAAATAAATTAAACTCTTCAGTTAAAAGGCATAAATTGGCAAAATGGATAACACATCATCCAACCGTATGCTGTCTACAAGAAACACAGCTCAGATTAAAAATCACAAATACGTTGGAAGAAAAAGATGAAAAAAGACACACCATACTAATAATAATCAAAGCAGAAATAGGCAGGCTATACTTGTATCAAACAAAATTGACTTTGAAACAAAAATCATTACTAGAGACAAATAAGGACACGGTATAATTATCAAGGGGTCAATTCCTTAAAATACAATAATTATAACTGCACATGAACGTAAGAAAAAAGTCCCAAAATACATGAAGCAAAAATGTACAAAGTTAAAATGGAAAGTAGACAATTTAATAAGAATAGCTGGAAATGTGGGTTCTTTGCTTTTAATAATAAATATAACAGCTATAGAGAAGATTAGCAAATAAATGGAATTGAACAACACTGTAAGTCAATTAGACCTAACAGACATCTATAGACCACTCCATTTGACAATACAACACGCAGTTCCATTGAAAATAGCATCAGAAGTGCACGTGGAATCTGTTTCATGATAGAACCTATGTTAGGCAATAAAACAAATCTCAATAAATTAAAAAGTATTGAAGTCACACAAATTATGCTCTCTGGCCATAGTGAAAGTTGAGTGAATTTAAAAATCAATAAGAGAAAGAAATTGGAAATTTTTACAAATATGTGGAAATTAAATAACAAACTGCTCAATAACCAATGGGTCAAAGAAGAACACAATGAAAATTAAAAAGTACTTTGAGATAGAAACACGGCAGAGCAAAACTTAGAGTATGCTGTTAAAGCAATGCCCACAAGGAGAGTTACAGCTATGATGCTTTTGCATTAAGAAAATAGAAAAGTCTCAAATTATTTACCTAACTTTCCACCTTCAGAAACTAGAGATAGAAAAGCAAATCAAACCTAAATCAAAAGAAGAAAATTATAAAATTAGAGCAGATATAAACAGAATAGAGAATAGAAAAACAACAGAGAGGCCGGTGCGGTGGCTCA
>NW_012107075.1:747287-762169 GCF_000951045.1 Mandrillus leucophaeus | reverse complement strand
TTAACATACAAATATCAGTCATGTCCCAATAGTCAAAGGACTATCTAAAAATATAATTAAAGGAATAATTCAATTTATAATGGCATCAAAAAGAAAAATACACTTAACAACATACATAATATACTTAGCAATATACATAAGAAAAGTGTAAGACTTGTATACATGAAATGATAAAACCTTGTAAAAAAATTAAAGACCCAAATAAACAGAAAAATGCCACGTGTTAATAAATTAGAAGACCTGTATCATTAAGATCATAATACTGCCTAAATTGATCAACAGATTTAATACAATTCCTATAAAAATGCATCTTTATACAAAAATTGACAAACATTTTAAAATTCATATATAATTGCAAGAGAACCAGAATAGTCAAAACAATCTCGAAGAGGAAGAATAAATTTGAAGAATTCACATTTCCTAATTTTCAATCTTTCTACAAAGCTACGGTAATAAAGACAGTGTGTTGCTGGTGTAAGAATAGACGTATTTATCTATGGAGTAAAAATGAGATTCCAAAAATAAACCTATATATCTATATCTATGGTCAATTGATTTCCTACTAGGGTGGGTGTTAAAACCATTCAGTGGAGAAAGAATAGTCTTTCAACAAATAACACAAGGACAATTAGATATCTACAAGCAAAATAATAAATTTGAACCCTTCCTCTAACCATGTACAGAAATTAACTTGAAATGGATCAAATACTTAAATGTTAAAGTTGAAACTGTAGAATTATTAAAAGAAAATAAGTGTAAATATTCATGACCTTGGTTTAGGCAATGATTTCTTAGATATGACAGCAAAAGCATAAGCAACCAAAGAAAAGTTAGATAAATTAAACTTCATCAAAATCAAAAACTTTTTAAAATCAAACAACGTTATCCAGAGGGTGAAGAGACAAGCCACACAACGGAAGAAATTATTTGCAAAACATATATCCCACAAGGTGTTCATATTCAAAATGTATACAGAACTCTTGTAACTTAAATAAATAAATAACACAATTTATCAATGGACAAAGGACTTCAATGGACATTTCTTCAAAGATGTAAGATCCATAAGCACATGATAATATACTCAACATCATTAAGATATTAGGGAAATGAATTGAGATATCCCTTCAAACCTTCTAGGATACCTCGAATCAAAAAAAAATGAGAAATAAATGTTGGCAAATACATGGAGAAATTGGAATCCTCGTATATCACCAGCGGAATGTAAAATGGGGCAGCCTCTGCAGTAAGCAGTTTTGCAGTTCCTCAAAAGATTAAAGTTGCCATATACATCAGTAATTCTACCTCTAGGTATATTCCCAGGAAAATTGACAACAGGTGTTTAAACAAAAACTTGTACATAAACATCCATAGCAGCATTATTCACTTTAGCCAAAAAATTAAAACAACACAAAAACCCATCAGCCGAATGGATAAACAAAATGTAGTCTGTCTGTACAATAGAATATTATTGAGCCATAAAAAAGAAATGAAGAGCTGATGTATACTACAGTATATCTGAACCTTGAAAACCCTGTGCTAGAAGGAAGAAGCCAGTTACTAAAGACCATACATTGTATGATTCTTTTTATATGAAATGTGGAGAGTAGGCAAGTCACAGAGACAGGAAGTGGATGACAGGGGATGGGGGTCGTGGTCGGGGGATTTACAGATAGTGACTGCTAATGCGTATGGCGCTTTTGGGGGGTGACAAAAAGTGTTTTGGAATGAGATAATGGTGATGGTTACATGACTGTGTATGTACTGAAAACCACTGAATTGTACACATTTAAATAGTTAATTTTATGGCGTGTAAATTCTATCTCAATTATCAAAAAATAAAAAGCAGAAGTCATGAAGTTATTTTGTAGAGATCACAAAGATACCTCTAGATGATATAAAAAATCAACTCTACTTAATATTATGCAAGTGGGTATATGAGGCTCAGAGTAAGTTTTCATTAATACCATATTTTAAGAATTTTTAAAAATCTCAAAACAACTTAGCTGGAAGTAATGTCAATGTACTCGAGGAAATGCTCTCCCATTACTCAAAATGCTACTTGAATTGTGACAAAGACTGATGTCAAAGAGCAACATAAAGACTAAATAAAATTGTTTTGTGAAATGGAGATTTAAGATGCTTAAGAACAGTGTTTCTAAGTTACCAGATATTTATATGTGATCATAAATATGTCTGGATAACCAAATCAATAAATACTACAGGTAAAGAAAAGAACATGAGTAACTGAGATGCTAATTCAGTAGAAAATATCTAAACTGAGACAACAAAGACAAAAGGTTACAAAATATTTTAAAAGGATATAGAAGACTCCTAGAAAATGATGTCCGATGCATGAGTAACTGGAGAATCAGACAAAGAGGAAAAAATAGAACGTAAGAAATATTTGTTTAATATTTTTCCAAAATTGACTACAAAAAATCAAACACACACACACACACACACACACATATGCACATATTCTAGTCAAACTTATAAATATCAAAGACAAAGAGAAAAATCTTAAAAGTAGGAAAAATGAAACGCATTACCTTCAAAAGAGCAATAATAAAAAAGATGGTGCAACAGAAATATCAGAGTCCAGCAGACATTGATATATCATCCTCATACTGCTTCAGAAAATCACAGAACTTAGAATTCAATACAATAAAAGAATATTTTTCAGAGGTGAAGTTAAAATGAAGACATATGTGATGATTCCTCAAAGACATAAAAACAGAACTACCATTCTACCCAGAATTTCCATTGCTGAACATATACCCAAAGGAATATAAATCATTCTGTTATAAAGACACATGCATGCGTATGTTCACTGCAGCACTGTTCACAACAGCAAAGTCATGGAATCAACCTAAATGTTCATCAATGGCAAACTGGATAAAGAAAATCTGGTACATGTACACTTTGTTAGTTTGTTCTTACACTGTTATGAAGAAATACCTGAGACTATAATTTATAAAGAAAATTTATAATTTATAAACATATATAAATATATAAATTTATAATTATAAATTTATACATTTATAATTTATAAAGTAATTTATAAAGAAAAGAAGTTTAATTGACTCACAGGTTCACAGAGCTGGGGAGCCATCAGGAAACTTACCATCATGGAGGAAGGCACCTCTTCACAGGACGTCAGAAGAGAGAAGGAGTGCAAGCAGGGGACATGCCAGACACTAATACAACCATCAGATCTCATGAGACTCACTCACTGGCACAAGAACAGCATGGTAGAAACCACCCCCTTGATTTAATTACTTCACCTGGTCCCGCCCTTGACATGTAGGGATTACGTACTAGGCTTAGTACTTAGGTGGTAAAATAATCTGTACATGAAACCCCTGTGACATGAGTTTACCTGTATAACAAACCTACACATGTACCCCTGAATCTAAAAGTTAGAACAAATGAAGACATAATTAGAAAATTACAGAAGTAATTAGATACTACTAAAACTTTCATTAAAATATACTTAGAAATTATTCAGATAGACAGTGAATCTCAGTGAAAGCAGAAAAATTCAGAAAGGAAAAATATAAGTTGTACCTATAATTGTAATTATAGGTACAATTATATTGTGGGAATATATATATTATATGTAATTTAAAAATAAGGCAATATGGCATAAAAGTAAGGAGGGAGGTTAAGTATCATAGTTTTTGTGTTTAAGGAGAGTTAAAATATTATAAAAACTGACAAATCAGGAATATATTTAGTAATCCACAGGGCAACAAATAAATTTATAGTAAAAATAAAATGCCTATGTAGGCCGGGCACAGTGGCTGATGCTTGCAATCCCAGCACTTTGGGAGGCTGAGGTGGGTGGATCACCTGAGGTTGGGAGTTTGAGACTAGCCTGACCAACATGGAGAAAACCCATCTCTACTAAAAATACAAAATTAGCCAGGCATGGTGGTGGGTTCCTGTAATCCCAGCTACTCAGGAGGCTGAGGCATGATAATCACTTGAACCCAGAAGACTGAGGTTGTGGTGAGCCGAGATTGTGCCATTGCACTCCAGCCTGGGCAAAAAGAGTGAGACTCCATCTCAAAACAAAAAACAACAACAAAAAAATGTGTATGTAATAAGTTAGGAGAAGAAGAAAAAAAGAATGATAAAAATACTGGAAAAAAAATAAGTCAAGAAAGCGAATAAAATCAGGTCAAGGTGATAGCAAAAATATTAAGGCAGGAAATTCACATTCCCAAATACCAATGTTTACATTGCATGTACATGGACTAAATACACTGATTAAAATACAAAAGATGTTTATATTAAGAAAAAAGTACAGACATATACAGCTTACAGGAGTTACGTCTTTAAAATAAAGTTGGATATTAAAAGAATGAAAATTATGTATCATATAAACATTAATAATGAGAGTAATGCTAATTATAATAATGACAAAGTGGCATAACTATCACGTGTCAAAGTAAACTTTAAAATAGAAATGATTTAGAGTTGAAAAGGAAATATTTCATAGCAATTAAAGGGTAGCTCCTCTGGGAAAATGAAATAACCCTAAATGTATTATCATCTCTGGACAGTCTCCAAATATATGTAATCAAAACTAATAGAACTAGGGGCAGAAATTGACAAGGAAATGATCATAATGGCAGTCTTAGTATATGTTACTTTGGTACTAAAACCAAAACAGACAAAACTATCAATTATTATGTGGAAGAGTTTGACAGCTTAACAAATTTACTCTAATTGGCATATGAAGAACACTATACTTGAATAGTACAGATTATGCACTTTTATATATGCACTTGGATCCTTTATTAATATTACTCATATGTTGAGCCACAAAGCAAATTCCTACAAATGACTGAAATTAAACGTCTTATATTATCTGACTACAGTAGAGTTGAGGTAGAAGCCAGTAATTTTTACTTAATAAAAAGGATAATTATGAGTAGATAATTCTCAGATAACTAAAAAATACCAACACAATTCTAAATAACCCATGAATCAAAGAAAACATTCACGAAGGAAATTAGAAAATATTTTGCCGTGTATGATGATAAAACTACAGGAAAAATGTGTGGGATACAGTTAGAGCTGCCCCTTGAGGGAAATGTATTAACATAATTCATAAAGTCGAAAAGATTAAAGGCTCAGAAATCAATCCAAATATTTATTTCAAGTAGTTGAGGAAAATGATAGTAAATTAAGTTTAAAATAGTAGTTAAGTACAAAATAAAGATAAAATGAGAAATTAAAGAAAGAGAAGAAAACTAGTATAATAGATTAAATAAACAACAGCAAATATTAGTTCTTTAGAAAGAGAAATATATTAGACAAAATCCTGACAACATCGAATAAGGTTTTTTGTTGTTTTTTTTTTTTTTTTTTTAAAAAGACAGCATTGAATAAAGTTTAAAAGAAGAGAGAGAAGGCAAAATTTTTACATATACCAAAAATACAAGTGACTAAAACTGACTCAAGAAGAAATTGAAAAATCTAAAATTACCATACTTACTAAAGTATTTGATAATTAACTCTATATTTAAAATTTCCCATGCCAAAAAACGACCCTCCGGGTTTCTATGACTTTACATTATTCCAGATATTTATAGAATAGCAAGATTTACCAAACTCTTATATGCAAAATACTCTCCCACAGAATAAAGAGGAAGCACTTCTTAATGGTCTTGATGAGGCCAGAGCCGTCCTGATAGCAAAACCTTCCCTGTACTTTACAGAGAAAAATGCTTGGAGACTAACAGGCTGAATTACGGTCATCCCACAAAAAGATTAAAGGTTGAATCCCTGGAACCTGTGAATATGCTATCTCAAATAGTGAAGGGAGTTTGCAGATGTTAATATGTTGAACATCGGAGATGTGGAGATTAATGTAGATTATTCTGGTGTGTTCAAGGTAAGAGACACAAACATCAGAGTCAGTCATAGGAGTCCTGATGACCCAAACAAGAAGTTGAAGTGATGAGAGGAGGCGCCGTGAGCCGAGGAATGCAGGTGCCCTCAAGAAGCTAAAAAAGCAAGGAACAGGATTCTTCCTTGAAGCCTTCAGAATGACCCAGCTCTGATAATATCTTCATTTTACACTTTTGATCTCTAGAACTGTAAGACAATAAATTTGTGTTGTTTTAAACCACTGTATTTGAAGAAATTTGTTATAGCAACAATAGGAAGCTAATCCAGAGAACAGTGTCTCTAATGACTATGGATCCAAAAATTACCAAAGTAAATATGAGAAAATTAAATCTGTGACACATAAAAGTGAGCAAGACATTAAAATCAAGTCGAGTTTTTGCAAGAGGGCAAGTTGTGCAGAAATGCGTAACAGTTGAAAATCAGTCATAAATCACCATAATCACCAAATTAAGAAGAGAAATCAAATGGTCATCTCAATAGATACCTAACAAGCATTTGCTGAAATTCAACACGCATTCATGACACAAAAAATACTCAGCAAAACTTGGCATAGAAAGGAATCCCCTTAATCTAAAAATAAATCTATAAAATGAAAACAGTAAGCATCACGTTGATGGCATTTTACCTGATATTGGGGATAAGACAAGCTACCACCACTTCTATTAAGAATGCTGGAAATTCTAGCTAGTGCAATAAGGCAAGAAAAATAAATTATTGTTGTAAGGTTGGATAAAAGTAATAAAAATTGTCACTGTTTTCTGATGACATGTTTTTGTACTGTAGGTGGAAAAGTCAAAGACGTCTACAGACAGGCCAGGAAAATTAATAAGTAAATTTACCAAGTTCACTGAATACAAGGTCAACATATAAAGTTTAATTTTATTTTACCAAGAACAATTAGGAATAAAATAAAATTTAAAAAGACACAGCTCATCGTGATTTGAATAATCTAACCTCTTAAGAAAACAAACTATATGCAAAATTCTCTACCTAGAAAACTATAAAATATTATTTGAAGAAATTAAACAAATGAAAATAATGAGTTAAAATACAGAATAGTTAAATTTCAAAGCTTCACAAATTGATATATAGATTTAATGCAATCCTAAAGAAAATAATGGCTGTCCCTTTTTGTTGGAAATTTATAAACTGATTCTAAAATTTATATGAAAGTGTAAAGGGCCAAGGATAGCCAAGACAATCATAAAGAAGAATGCAGTCTGAGGAATCACATTACCAGAAATCAAGATTTATTGCAAAGCTACAGTGATTAAGACAGTGTTGTAATGCAAGGACAGGCAAGGACACCAGTGGAAGAGAATAGAGTCCAGAAACAGATACACACCCCACAGACAGATGATTTATGATCGTGGCACGCTGGACCAGTGGGAAAATGATGTCTTTTCAATAAATGATGCTGAGTCAATTGGATATGCTTATGGAAAAAATAAATCTTGCCCTCTTCACATCACACACGAAATTCATTTCCAGAGATATTGTAAATCTCAGTGTGAAAGAAGGACAATTTAGGAGAACATCTTACTGTCTTAGTGATCTTGAGTTGGCAAAGATTTCTTTAAAAGGGCACAAAATGTATTAACCATACAGGAGAAGACATTAATTTCTACATAAAATTAGGAACTTGTCTTCCTCAAAAGACACCAAAAAGAGGAAATTCACAAGCCAATGAATGAAAGAATATATTTACAAAACATATAACAGGAATCTAAAATCAACAAGGAAGAAAAAACAGACAAAAATACTCAGTAAAAATATATGCAAGAGACTGAACAGGCACTTCACAATAGAAGGTGTCCTAAGGACCAAAAACAAGTGAAACAGTGCTCACTCTCATTAGACTTCAAGAAAATGCAAATTAGAATTACGGGGAGTTACCATAACATACTCATGAAAGGATAAAATTAAAATGGTCTGACTACATGAAGTGTTGGCAAGGATATGGAGCAATTGGAACACTCAAATAATACGTGCAAGAGTGTTAACTTTTACAGCTAGTTTGGAAAACTGGTGGTCAGCATTCACTAAAGACAGAGGTATGCAGGAAGTGGAATCCAGTCATTTCAGGTTTATACACAACAATGCTGCATGGAAAGATGCACCAAACACATGTATAGAATAATCACAGAGCATCATACACGATAGCCCCAAGCTGGAGACAGTCCCAATGCGAACCAACAGTGGAATTGTTTGAATAAATTGTGGTAGAATTACACAGTGTGGTATGCTGCAATGATAAAATATGGATGGATAAATTATTAATACACAAAACCACATGAATAAATCCCACAAATGCAATATTGAGTAAAAGAAACAGACATAAAAGAATAGACGCTATATGGTTCAATTTGTATAAAATTGGAAACAAGCAAAAGTAACACAGGGGCCAGTAGTCAGAAAAAAAGTGTTACACTTTGCAAAGAAGGCAGTCATGACTGGGAATGAGCATGGGGATATTTGGAACCCTGGGGATGTGGTCATCTCGATCAGGATGGTGACTTCAGGGGTGTGTTCAGTTTGTGAAAATTGACTGAGCTCTGCACACAACACACTTCTGATTTATGCGTTTTCCTGTGTATGTTACATTATAATTAAAGATTAGTTAAGAATTTTTAAAAAATAATAAAAAAGAAGCTTAGGGTGAGGGTGAATTTTCTCGTTTCGCAGCAGACATCTTAGGTTTGAGATACCTGGTAGCCTTCGAGTAGTCATGTCCAGCGGGCTCCTGAGTTTATGACTGTGGGATGAGGAGAGAGTCCCAGCCTGTAGACAGAAGTTCGGAAGTTGCAGGCATACGTGAATAGCTGAAACCATGTGTGATGAGGTCCACTAATGTGTCCACAGCAAACAGGTAAAGAAGATGTGTGACTATGAACCCTCTATTAGCATCCAACATGGTTCTCCAGAAAAACAGAACCAGTAGAATATTGTGTGTATTACACAACAAAATAAAAATAAAATACATAAAAATAGATTTAATAGAAGTAGAAATTTGAATAGATAAAAGAGATTGCAAGAAATTGGCCCATGAGACTGTGGCGGTAGGTAAGTCTGAGCTCCGTGGGGCTTGGGGGCAATAGTGATGCTACAGTCTTCAGGCAGAATTTCTTCTTTTCCAGGGAAGCTTCAGTGATGCTCTTAAGATCTTCAAGAGATGGGATGAGGCCCATTCACACTACTGAGGGTATCTCCTTTACGTACTGTCAGCTGATGGTGGATGTCAACCACATCTACAAAGTACCCTCACACTGACATCCAGATTAATGCCTGATCAAATAACTGAGCACTACCTCCTAGTCAAGTCAACACATAAAACTCACTGACGGCCGGGTGCAGTGGGTCACACCTGTAATCCCAGAACTTTGGGAGGCCAAGGTGGATCGATCACGAGGTCAGGAGTTCGAGACCAGCCTGGCCAATGTGGTGAAACCCCAACTCTACAAAAAATACAAAAATTAGCCAGGCATGGTGGCACGCGTCTGTAATCCCAGCTACTTCGGAGACTGAGGCAGAAGAATCGCTTGAACCCAGGAGGCAGAAGTTGCAGTGAGCCGCGGTCATGCCACTGGACTCCAGCCTGGGCGACAGAGTAAGACTCTGTCTTGAAAAAAAACAAAAAACGACAACAACAAAAAACCTCACTGCCACAGGCCTTTCTGGTCCTCAGCTCAAAGGTCATCTTTCCAGACAGACTTTACCTGAACACTGGCCATCCCTCCTTAACTGTCACCTGTCATTCTATCGGCAACCTACAGATTTTCTCTAAAGTAGTTATAGCCAGCTAAAACTGTGTGTGTGCGTGAGTGCGTGCATGTGTGTATGTGAATATTCTACCTGACCTGTCTTGTTTTTCACTATGTCCCCACCATAAGGGGAGTGGGTGTGACCTGCAACAAGTTCCCCCTCAACAGGCAAGTCCAGCAGCCGCCAAGGATTGAAAGGACTCAGGAGATCCTTTCCTTCTGTCCAGAGCTCACATCTCTCTGGAGCCACAGCAACGTGCCTGGTGTTCTGGGTGGGGCTCCCGCTGTGAGGAAGACAGCAGCGCTCAAGGGCACCTTGGTGTGGGATTGGGTTGTCCGAGTCCTTCCCACCAGCTGACTATCTGCAGCGTCTTCCATCCCTGTGGGGTTTTGTAACTCCAGCATCCTGTGCCATGTTGAGTCATCGCGCAGGTCAGAGGCCAGAAGGAAGAGCCCATCCACCGCGGCTCTCGACTTTCATTGCACATTTGGAAATAAAATGAAAAGCCTCTGCCACGTTTTGCCTAGCCAGTCATGACTGTTTAGAAGAATTAGCTGCGAATTAGTCTGTACTCTGCGTCTTTCTCCCCATCAGTCATTTCTGAAATGAAATTAGGGAAACAATGAAAGAATGAGGATCTGATCACAACTGTCTGACATCTGCCTCCAACACGGCATTAGGAAGCTCCGGAGAGAGCGGAGGCAGGTACGCCAGGATACACGAGCAAGAAACGGGAGAGAGCGACTTAGGCAGTGCACACCGGCTCTGTCTTCCAGAAGACGGCAGGCGATATTCTTCAGCCACTCAGATGGATTGGTAGGTAGTTCTTGGGGAGGGGGCTCCGTGGCAGGGAGTTAGTTCCTGAGGAGAAGGCTCAGTGGCAGGGAGTTTCCCTCGGGGGAGCAGAGGAAGGCAGCATCCCAGACAGAAGTGGCCCCCTGGGAGCATCATCATTGCACGGCATTCAGAAGACCACATCACGACACTCCACCCCCCGCCTCCACCCCCTTCCCCCAACCCCTGCCAAACTAACCACTAACAACAAACAGCACAAGTCAGGCGTGGTGTTAGGTTGGGGCTGTGGTTGTGGAAAGTCTGAATCTCATGAGCACAAACCCTACTCCATACCCCACCTAAGGAGGCCTTAGAGTCAGGTCAGAAAGACCGAATGCACCTGGGTACAGGTTAAAGCGGGCATCCTTGCATCTCCTCCTGGGAGAATCCTTTTGGGGGCTGTTTAAGGGGCACACAGCACATGCCCCCTCCCCATCTTGAGGCATGGGGTGGAGGGATGAGTAACAGAGCAGAATCCTTTCCTGCCTGCGGTGCTTGGGCATGCTGATATGGTGACAACGTACCATTACGGGTGGGACGTGCCGAAGGAAAGAAGACACTTTGGGAGCTCCATCTATGCCTGGGGAGGTGGCTCTGTGAAGGGAACGCATCAAAGACAGACAGCACCAGACGTTTGTTAAAGGAGGCAGCAGATTTTATTCAGACTATTGCAGGAGTGGGGAGAGGCTGCAGTATGAACTGAGCTCAACTCTGCTGAGACGAAGGTGACTGAGGCTTTGAAAGCAAGAATAGAGAGGGAATAAGCAGGCTATGAAGAACAAAAAAAGGACGAGGGAGCAATCTGGGAAAACGGAAAATTCCAGAATGGGCCCGATATGATCTGAATACTAGTGTCACCCCAGATTCCTGTGTGGAAACCTAATTCCCAATGTGATGGTATGAAGAGATGGGGCCTTTAGGAGGTGATTAAGTCCTGAGGGGGAGCCCTTAGGAGTGGGATTAGTGTCCTTATGAATGGGAGCACTCTCCTCTCACCCCTCCCCCTGACATGGGGACACAGCCAGAAGGTGCCCTCATCAGACACTGAACCTGCTGGCACCTTGATCCTGGACTTCCAGGCTGCAGAAGCGTGAGAAATGAATGCCTGTTGTGGATGAGTCCACCTCCCCTCCACTCCATCCCCAGTCTATAGCGTTTTGTTAAAGCAGCCTGAATGGATGGGATAAGTGGGGAGTAACTGGAGGGGGTTGGTTTGTCAGTGTGATGTAGGACAAGGCGCCTGTGTGGCTTGGTAGCATTGCTTTCTCTCGCACAAAGATTCAGAATGAGGCTGGGGTTGCCTTTTGGGACGCAGCCTAGTGCATCCCTAATTCTCATCCATGAGCCCAGTGTGCCACCCCTCCGTCTCATTTCCCCTCAACTGGTCGTTTCTAGCTTTCTTCCTCTCTATAAGAGAAAAAAAATCCATTTTGCCCAACTCTTGAAACTCTTGCTGACCTTATAGTCAGAGTATTCTTCCTATCGCAATAGTCCTTCCTCTTCTCCCACTCCTCAGCAATAATCCTTCTCAAAGTATCTCCTTACTGATGTAGGGGAGGAAGAGATGATTTTCCCTCTCCACTCCACAGTTCTTAAAGGTGTCAGATCACTGTAACAAAAGACAGATTAGCAAGAGAGGAATGAACAGAAGTTGATTAACCTCATGCTTATGTAGGAGATACCCAGAGAGATGAGCATAGCTCAGAGAGGTGGCTTGGGGGTCAGGGTCAGAGCTCAGGGTTAAACACTGTCTTCAACAGAAGCACAGAAGGGTGCTGAGGGCTGGTTAGGGAGCGGTGACCTGGACCAACATAGTAGGGACAGTGAAGTTTGTGATGGTGCCTCTCCATTGGCAAGTCTCGTGATTTAGGGTCTTTCTCTTTCTGGTGCAGAGAGGGAGAACCTTGACAAATGGGGATCTCCTTTATAGATGTAAATTTCCCTGACGAAAGAGTCATTTCTACTTTCTTCTCAGAGATTCTCTTGTGTCTACATTTAATCAAAACAATCAGCTCAAAATCATCCTTGTGTCAAAGACACATATTTTGGGTATCAGATCCTGCTGTCTTATAGCCATCTTTAGGGCGACATATTCTGGTCTCCTACACTAAGTCTGGATTTATTTTTTGTTTGACACATGTGTCTGTTGAGCACTTGAAATTTGCTAGCAAGACTGTGGCACACTATTTTATTTTATTATAATTTAATTTAAATACTCACATGTGGTTGTTTGCTTCTTGCTGGGAGAAGACAATTGTAGAGGAGAAAAATGAGGCACAAGGAGATGAAGCTCCCTGATGCAGGCTTCCCAGCCGAGCGGTGATGGGGCTGGAATGTGCCCCAGGCCTGGCCACACAAGGCTTTAGTACTGCTCCATGCTGTGTCTCTTACTGGACCCTGTTAGGTTCACCCCCTGGTATCCTTAGAGGATGGATTCCAGAACTTCTTATGGACACCAAACCCTGAGGAGGCTCAAGTCCCTGGTATAAAATGAGGTAGTATTTGCACATGACCCATGCATATGCCCACGTGTATGTTATATCATCTCTAGATTACTTTTAATACCAACTACGATGCCTACACATCACTCCATTCGCGTGGATTCAACATAAGACTCTGTGTGAGGCAAATTCAAGTTTTTCTTTTGGGAACTTTGTGGAATTGTTTTTTTCTGAATATCTTTGATCCACAGTTGGTTAAATCTATGGATGTGGAACTGAGGGATACCGAGGGTTGATTGTACAGAGAGTCATAAAACCAGTCCCAGAGGGGTCAGAGAACTGGTACCCAAAGCCTCCTTTACTGAATTTCTCCTCGGCCCCTGCAGAAGACACAGGAGTCCTCCAAAAGGACAACAGAGCGGGAGACCATTCTCCTGGAAGGACAGGTGGCTCAGATACGGATTCTTCCCCTCTCCTTACACCCCATTGTGTGTCTAAACCCCACTTCTGAGCTTTCATCCTTTGTTCCACAGAGAAATGCAGATTTTTAAGAAATCTCTTGGAGAATGCTTTGAGATAAGAACAATTTATGTCTCAAACACATTAGCAGAATCCAGCCTTATATTTCAATGCTCCTTTCACTGAGAACTCAGAATCCATCACCCATTGTCTGGCTCTGAAGCCACCCAGGGCCGGGTGATAGGCGGTAAACCATTCTTTGCCATGAAGCATCAGCTGCAGCTGAAATGGGATTTACGCCTGAAGCTCAAGGTCGGAGTGTGGATGACACTGAAAGAAGGTTGAGCTATCATTCTGTCCGCAGTTTGGAATTTTCAACCCAGGGCAAGAGGAACATGGTCCTCAGGTTGGAGGATCAAATTCTCATTGTGGCTTCAGCTGACCTGGAGCAGGCTTGAGCGCAAATTCGCTAACTTCTTTGAGTTCAGTTGCCTTACTTGTGTAATTAAAGCAAAGTAGATATCTCTTGCCTACTTTTTTAAATCAATAGGTAGACAAGAAGGAGAAAATAAATTGTGACACTATGAAAATTAAGGAAACGAGACGTTGTCAGAGATGTTGTTCCTGAAGCAGTCTGGTCAGTCCCCTTCCAGCGAAGCCTTGAGGGAGAGGGCTGTTCCTGGGAGGTTCAGGGAACAGAGAACAGCAGGGAGCTGAGCGAGAGTGCAGCCCTACAGGCCAGCTCTGGGGAGCAGTGTGTGCTGTAGGGTTGATCCCTCTAGGAAGGCAGGGTTCCAGCATTTTGTACCCGCGTCCTCGGGCTTTGGCTGAGGTCCTCCTGACACGCCAGGGGATGGAAAGGTGGGGCAGCTCCTGTTCTCTGAGAAAAGCAGTTCTCCAGGGAAGGGGACACCTGGGAGTTGTCAGCCAGTAAAGTGAAATGCGCAGGACACAGCAGCACCCACGATGGTCGTTTTTCAGTATTTTTGTTGGTTTTCTATTGAGTCACTTTGTTCGTGTCTTCCACACAGCAAGAAAGTGAATGACCATTGTGCGTGATACTCAGCCCCTGAAGAGCAGCGCCTTTCACATAGTTGGTGTCTATTAAGAAATAACAGGGCTGGGCATGGTGGCTCACGCCTGTAATCCCAGCACTTTGGGAGGCTGAGGCGGGTGGATCACCTGAAGTCAGGAGTTTGAGACCAGCCTGGTCAACATGGTGAAACCCCATCTCTACTAAAAATACAAAAATTAGCCAGTGTGTGGCAGGCGCCTGTAATCTCAGCAACACAGAGGGCTGAGGCAGGAGAATAGCTTGAACCAGGGAGGTGGAGATTGTAGTGAGCCAAGATCATGCCACTGTACTCTAGCCTGGGCAATAAGAGCAAAATTCAAAAAGAAAGAAAGAAGGAAGGAAAGGGAAGGAAGGAAGGAAGGAAGGAAGGAAGGAAGGAAGGAAGGAAG
>NW_012107075.1:728307-747186 GCF_000951045.1 Mandrillus leucophaeus | reverse complement strand
GAAAGAAAGAAAGAAAGAAAGAAAGAAAGAAAGAAAGAAAGAAAGAAAGAAAGAAAGAAAGAAAGAAAGAAAGAAAGAAAGAAAGAAAGAAAAGGATGGAAAATGAGGTGGACAACTGGATGGAAGGACAGAAGGAAGAACGGGTGGGTGGATGGGTAGATATATGAATGTGTGGATACCACAGGGCATTGGGAAGGTGTTTTAAGCCCTTCTCACACCCCTGTTGATTCTCACAATGGTGGTGTGGGTAGACCTGGGGAGATTATGTCACTTTTTCGACTTTAAGGGGCTGGCAGAGACTGGTTCACCCAAAACCCAGAGCAGGGGCTCAGTCACCATGCAATTACCTGCCTAGAGCCATTGACCAAAAGCAGCCATCACACCCATGAGAGCTGCCAGAACTAGCAAATAAAAGCGCAGTATTTGGAACCTATTTAGACTAAAAATGTATTTGTTGTGTCTTTGAAATTCAAATTTAACAGGGAACTCTGTATTTTACTGGCAATTAATAAGACCCATAAGAGACGTTCAATAAATAGGAAGGGACCTGGGCCTGCAAGCCACCTTTATCTACTCTTTACCTGCAAGAGTGACTTTTCTAGGACCAAGGCCGAATGCAGGGCACAGTGTAGCAGAGAGGCACCAGCTGTTTCACTCATGGTACTGCCACCTGAGGGTACTACGCGCACCGTGAACTATCTACATTCTCACGAATTCTCTCTATGTAGCAAGCGCATTAGGAGAAGCAGAGGCCAAGGTCTTGCTGTTGCCCCTTGCTTGACCTCAAGGACTGTCTCTCGTAGGTAAATGCATCACCTAATCTGTGGTGCCTCCTGCCAAGAACCATGTTTTTTACCAAGAAGAGGGAAAAACAAATGTAATCTTGCAAGCAATGCAAAGCACCTCAATAATACGTATTAAGGGTGGTTGAAGGCCCAGATTATTTTATCCCTTATGTTTAGTAAGATGCTTTTCAAGGGTACTATACTAATTAAAACATCACATTTCTCTCAGGAAAGCCCCTTTCGCAGTGAGGCTTTGTTGGTTACAAACCATGTCTGTCTTTGGGCATCCGCTCAGAGAGGGATGCTGTGTTATCTATTGCGCCTGGCCAGGATGTATTGGATATTTGAGAGAGGAAATGTCCGGCTCTTAGGAAATCCAATTCCATTAAATGCAGCAAATATCCATTGAATGTCTATGACTGCCTATCATTTTGATATGCAGCTGCTCTTCAGGATTATTTTTCAAACTAGAGTATTCATTAGTCAAGAAACAAGATTTCCAGTGGAAACCTCGGTCAAGCCATTGGACATTTATTGAGCCACTTCTCTACATTATTCCTCCATCGGGGCTGGTGAAAAGGGGTGATCGGAGTGAAACAGACTGTCATCTCATGAGTGAGTGCTGGTCTTCTGGGAGAGATGACCGTAAAGAGGGACTCAAAAAGGCCCCAGTAATGCTGGGGTGGGGCAGGAGAAGGCAGGGCAGAGTTGTTGGTGGACAGATCTGGAATCCGGCAGTGGGAAGTGGTCCTGAGTCTCTGAATGGCAGGGCATGTGCTTTGTATTTGTCTCCCCAGCACTGGGTCCTAGCTGAGCACCAGGTGGCAGACAGTGAACCTGCACTGATGGCTGCTGTGGATAGGGGATGCATAGGAGCTCAACAGGTGCAGGAGGAGAAGGCTGCATTTCAAAGACCAGTGGCAACACAGCTAACAGTGCAGGGAAAGATGGGCTTGGGGGCCAAAGACAATAATGATGAATTTGCCCATGTATCAGTGAAATCAGATGAATGGTGTGTGTGTGTGTGTGTGTGTACGTGTGCATATGTGTCTGTGTGTATATGTGTGTGTGTGTGTGTATGTTTATGTGTGTATGTATATGTGTGCATATGTGTAAATGTATGCATATGTTTACGTGTGTATGTTTGTGTGTATGTGTGTATATATGTATGTTTATATATGTGCATGTTATGTATGTGTTATGTGTGTTCATGTTTGTGTGTATATGTGTTTGTATGTTTATGCATGTGCACGTTTATGTGTGCATGTGTTTATATGTATGTGTGTGTGCATATGTGTGTGCATGTTTGTATGTGTATGTGTGTGCATATTTGTGTGTGTGTGTCTGTGTGTGTGTTACTTTGCTATGGCTGCTGGATCAAGGTACCACAGTTTGCGTTGACTGCAAACAAAAATTTATTGTTCCGTGGTTCTGGTGGCCAGAAGTCAAAGGTCAAGGTGGCAGCAGGGCTGGTCCCTTCTGTGTCTGGGAGGCAAAAGCCGTTCATGCCTCTCCCCAGCTTCCGTGTCTGGATGAACATCTTTTGCATTCTTTGGCTTATAAATGCCTCACCCTGATCCCCACCTCGACAGTCCCGTGGCGTTCTCACTGTTTTTGTCTCTGTGCCCAAATTTCCCTGTTTGATAAGGACACCAGTCATATTAGATCAGGGCTCACCCTCCTCTAGCGTGACTTCATGTTAACTAGTTACATCTGCAGTGATTTTATTTCCAAATAAAGTTCCATTCTGAGGAACTGGGGGTTAAGACTTTAACGTATACATTTTGGGGGGACACCATTCAACCTATAACCCTGTGTGTGCTTACTTCTCGCGTGTCAGTATTTGACTTTCTTCTCCTCCTGCAGACGTTAGCAGTATCCTGGGGAGGACTGAGCTGTAGCAAGAGGAAGAGGAATCATAAAAACCAGCCCTGATAATGTGCTTACTCTGTGCCTGGAACTGCTCTCAGCATTTTACAGGCTCCAATTCATTTAATCATCAGCACAACCCTGCAAGATAGATGCTGGTGCTCTCTTTATTGTGCAGCGGAGGAAACTGGAGTGCAAACAGGTTAAGCAAGTCTTCTAGGATCACAGACAGTAAATATAACCTCTGCAGAATTTCCCATGTTGCTGCGGAGGAGAAGGAAGGCGAGCTTGCCAGGTGGTCACCAGCCCCAGCAAGAGCGTGGGGATGCAGCAGCCACAGGTTGATGGGTGCCAGGTGGTCACCAGCCCCGGCAAGGGCGTGGGGATCCAGCAGCCACAGGTTGATGGGTGGATGCTCAAGGGAGGATGAAGGTCAGAGTCAGACCTCCGCGGATCTGCACACAGCGATGTCGAGTAAGGACCTTTCCTTTGCATTGTGCTTGCCAAGGCCACAGGTCAAGGAGGCAGCAACTGTGGACACTCTGTTAAAGAAAATGGTTCAATGACACTCCCTAAACCTCTGTAAGGAAGACTTCATTAGGACCATCACAATAGGTGGAGGGACCACCAGGATGGGACCTTGTCGTAGGCAGAAAGACGGGGTTCAACCCAAAGTACAGCATGGGAAAGTGGGGATTTGTAGTCCAGGAGCAGGGTGGGGTTCGGGGTTGAAACGTGAATGAGAGGGGACATCAGTGGTGAGCGGGATTCATGCTAAAACAACCTAATGGGATTCTTGCTGAGGACAGGCCAGGGTGACCGTCATCCCCCGGGGGCTGCAGGAAGATCAGGAGCCTGATCAGGTATCAAGGGCGATCAGATGTTGAGGGTGGGGGTTCTTGATAAACTTGCTTACTCAGGTTCTTGGTAAACCTGGATTTTGGAAGGAAGTGCACAGGTGGGTCTGGGGGAGGTGCAGGAACCTGGCTAACATTTGGTGAAGTGGAGAATCTTTGTCAACCCCAGCAGGTTGGGATGCAAGAACCTAAGTGGACACCAACGAAAAGCAGGGTGAGAAACCCCAGCCACGCATTGCTATTGGAGCAGAGATGTCCCCTAACCCATGAGGAGACCCTGCCTGCAGCAGCCACCTCTTCATCCAGGGAAGGAAATGGGGGGGAAAGACAGAAGATGTAAGTCAAGGAAGCGCCTTCCCGAGAGACCTGAGTCTTGAATTTTGCATTAACTCCAAAGAAACTGAGTTAACCATAGACACCTTGTTAAGCCAAGAGAAGCAGATACCTTCCACTGCCAAGCGCCTCCCTTCCCGGCCCTCTTCCCCTTCCCTATTCACTGGAGAAGGGACGCAAGAGAGACCAGGCCAGCCACGGGAAGTAAAGCAGAGCCTGCCCTTGCCTGGCCTTCTGAATTGCCGAGCGAACCCTTTGACCCCACTACACCAGGCCGCACGTTGGGATTTGAAAATCGAGCAGGGCCTGTAGCTGGTGGGAAGACAAGATGCATGTCTAGGAGGTGGTAGGGTTGGGGTAGGAAGTTCCATGTAAAGTTGGAAAGGGTGTGTGCAAACTGAGGGGAGCAGACGTTAACTTTCAGAACGTCAACTTCAGCGGCCTTCCGCTGTCTTTCTTGGGCTCCACACGGACAGATTCAGTGACTTGCTCATGACGATATTAAGCTGCCTTGAAACATTCCTGGACCACATGGATGGCAAAACCACATGGTGTGGCAGAGCACAACACCGCCTGACTTCACCCAGTGGGACTCCTTCTGGTGGGTTTGCAAGGCATGGTGAGATTCACCCTATAGATCTTCCATGCTACCATGTTCCTCCTCTCTCCTTTAGGAAGAAAGAGATCTATGTATTCACAGAGCAAGTCTTGAGCCCCTACCTTGAGCCGGGTGATTGTTAGATGCCGAGGGTCATTGCAGAAAGATAAGCACACGATGAAGTGGCCAGGTTTTCACAGTGGAGGCTTTCTGTCACCTGGCCAGAAAGACTTAGAGGGGGCCAGGTTGAGGTGAGGAGATTAGTGAGGGGGCTCTGGCAATTGTGCAATACAGAGCTGACAGCAGTGGCGCTGGGAATGGAGAAGAAAGTGAGACAAAAGAGGCATTTTTCTGGCTGGCCTCAGCCATGCTGTGCATTTTGATGCAGGAACATCTTTACAGCTTCACCCCAAGTTCTCCATCACTGACAACTCCTTGGACAGAAAAGCATTTCTCAGATGACCTCAGAATGGCTGCCTTTCATTGCAGAAAATAAATTTTTGATGCTTCACTGGCACTTTGGGAAAAAAGTGAGATTCCAAGTCAGGAAAGGTGGACTATTGCTCTTGTCTTCAAGAATCGTATGGCGAATAACTTCCTTTAGGTCACTTTGGGTGTTTCCATCCTATCCATTAGCAAAAAAGTGACTATTCCCCCCCCCACCCATTAATCTAGAACTCTTAAATCTGAGTCATCATTCAAAACTTGGGGTAACAGTTGACATCATTGATGAATCTGTCTGGGAAATTGTATTATGACAGTGCTTTCTCTAATAATCCATCAGAAAAAAATCATTTGGTTCCTCATACAGTTCTTGCTCTCTCAAGATTCGACATCTCCCATAACGCTGCCATTGATCAATATTAAGCTAGATCCTTAAGTGCATTTTTAATGACTTTTTGCCATCGTTGGGAACAATTGGATGGAACAAATGTCGGCCATTCTTGCCTGCTCTGGCCATCTGTTTCCATCTCAGGCTCCTGGAGGTTTTTCTTCAGTTGCTTTGTGTCAGGCAATTGTTGGAGTTTGTGGAAATGGACTCAAATTGAGGTTTAGATAAATCGAAAGTTTAAAACACAAATCATTGAAGTTGTCCTGGAACTTAATTGCCTCTTTGCCATCTGACATTTCTCCTTCTCTATCGAGCTATGGTGATATCACTCAGAAAGTTCCAGCCGACTCTGCATGCCTGCAAATGAGGGATTGTAGAGTTCCTGAAAATCCAGGGCTAGCAGATAATCAGAACAGGAAAGGAGGTGAGAGGTCAGGCAGTGCGTGGTTTCATCAGCCAGAAAATAAAATGGAGGGTGGATGGGGCATGGCTGGGGCTGCACAAACAAGGTACAAAAACCCAAAGCCTTCTGCTTCTGTGTTCTTTGTACTCCTCTCCCAATGTTTCTGCAGCCAGTGCTCCCAGAAGTGTCTCAGTGCCCACAGGGATGTGTCCAGTGTGGGGTGAAATTCTATACCAAAGCATTAGACAGAGTTTGGTCCATGTTTGACCTAGAAAATAACTGCGGAAACGCTCCACCTTTTTATTGCCTTCTGAGATGTAAAAGGGATTATTAAGCCTCCCAAACAGGAAGGGAAGTTTGAATGGAGTTCCAGGGTTAATAATCTTCCCCAAGGTCTTGCTCAAGGAAAAGATGTTCAACTCTGACATAATGTTATGCCTCAAAAAGACTTTCTAATTCATCGTGAGGGGCAGCTAGCAGAGTTAGGGATCAGGATCCCTGGGTTAAATACAGATTCTACAGTGATTTGCTGCAGACACTGGGCCAGCCATCCAACTCTGCTGGCTTTGATTACTCTTTCTGTAAAACAACACCAAGACTTAGTGAAGGCACCTTCAAGCTCTAACATCCTATACTTCTACTTCCTTTGACTGTTTTTTAAAATAAGAATCTGTGGGAGAAAAGTAGCTGGCATTCTCACCTTTGCCCCAACCACATGCTCATAATCGGTCCCATTGGCGTTGGTGAAGCTCAACCCATCAGGACTGTGCTTGCTTTGATGCTGCCTCTAAGTGCCTTTCCAAATCCTACTTGCATTCAAGCCCTTACTTCTCTGAGGATGAAATCCACCCCTAATATACAGTTATTTTAGTTGCTAACTCTTCTGGAATCCCTCCTGGGACCTTCCCAGAGCTTCACTGAGCTCCTCTTCTACTGAATGCTTAGAAGCAAAAATGTCTTTGCTCTCAGGTAGCCTCAAGTGCACGCTGGGTGATCTTGGTCACCTTTTCCTACTTTTGCACTCTGTTGTAGAGAAGATCCTCATCTTCTTAATTACTTTCAATGGTGACTCATTTGTTTGGTGTTTTGTCTTAGCATTTTTCAATGTTTTAAATTTTTTGAGCTGGAGTCTTGCTCTGTCACCCAGGCTGGAGCGCAGTGGCCCAATCTCAGCTCACCACAACCTCTGCCTCCCGGGTTCAAGCAATTCTCCTGCCTCAGCCTCCCTAGTAGCTGTGACTACAGGCACGTGCCACCATGCCTGGCTAATTTTTGTATTTTTAGTAGAAATGGGGTTTCTCCGTGTTGGCCAGGCTGGTGTCGAACTCCTGACCTCAGGTGATCCACCCGCCTCGGCCTCCCAGAGCGCTGGGATTACAGGCATGAGCCACTGCACCCGGCCTGTCTTGGCATTTTTAACATAAAAATGGAGGAAACAGTTACACAGCAAAACCTCAAGCATAGAGGAATAGATGATTATTACTAGGGCTGTGTTAGAAGTTTATTCCTGAGTCCAGGCTGGTGCAGGAAGAGGAGGATGGCTGTATGACATTGGCTTCAATTGTAACACTCTTATTCTCATAAAGCCAGGCAGATATATAAATGCTTAGTGGTAGGTGGTGGAGGGAGAAAGAGTGGATCAGAGAAGCATAAAACTACAATTTCAAGAAACAAGATCTAGTCATGTATTTAATCATCCACCCATCCATTCGCCTACCCATACGTTGACCCATCCATCCATCCACACATTTGCACATTCATCCATTCACACCCAATCCACTGGGATTCTGTGGAATATACAGATGAATCTGGGGATAATTTACATCTTGGTTTCAAAGTATAGGTTTTATTATTTTTGATCTACATTCATCCATTCATCTAACACATATGTTTAAGCACTTTTTTCATGTCATTACCAGGTTTGGCTCTAGTTATGCAGAAATGACAAAGATATAAACTGAATATTACTAAAATGTAGAGAAATTGTGGTTTCTTTACGAGTAGATGACTGATAACTAAATTAAAAATTCCAGTGCTAAAAATGGACTTGCTTCCCTGAGTTTATGGCTGTCTGGGTATACCACAGGTATATTTCCAGAACAAGATCACCTCCCAGTGAGTTTTGGTCCATATATATATGCCTTAATATATTGACTAGTAACAATATTTTTTTAAATTAAATACGCCATGCATACAGGTAAGGACACAGCTCATAAATATACAGTTTAGTGATATTCACAAAGCATAAACTCTCATGAAACCAGTAGTCAAGCCCAGAAATAGCACTACCCACTCTCCACAGGCCTGATTCTAGTCACCAAGGGTAACTGTTGTCTTGGCTTGAAAGATGAATTTGTTTTGTTTTTATTTTGTACTTTGTATGTACTCTTTGCATCTAAAATCTTTTCTTCAACAGTGTGTTTGTGAGAGTCACTCTTATTGCATCTTTCTATTATGTTTCACTGTATCATATACTACAATTATTTATCCATCCTACTATTTTTTTTGTTTTGTTTTGAGATGGGGTCTCGCTCTGTCATCCAGGCTGGAGTGCAGTGGTGCCATCTCGGCTCACTGCAAACTCCAGGTTCCCGCCATTCTCCTGCCTAAGCCTCCCGAGTAGCTGCGACTACAGGCACCCACCACCACACCCGGCTAATGTTTTGTATCTTTAGTAGAGACGGGGTTTCACCGTGTTAGCCAGGATAGTCTCAATTTACCGACCTTGTGATCTACCCACCTCGGCCTCCTAAAGTGCTGGGATTACAGGCGTGAGCCACCGTGCCCAGCCCTCCATTCTACTATTGATGAAACTTCAGATAGCAGTTGTGGTTATTACAAACAGTGCTGCTTTGAACATTCTTGCACATGGCTTTGGTGCATGGCTGCATGTATTCCTTTGGGGCATCTTCCTAGGAATGTCATTGCTGGCTCACAAAGGGTGCGTGTATTTTTGATTTTAGTGAATACTCCTAAAGGGTTCTAAAATCTTTATACCCATGTGTATTTCCACCCACACAGCATGTAAGTTCCAATTGTTCTACATTCTTGCCAACGCTCAGATTGCCTGTTATTTTAATTTTAACCTTGAAAGTATAACAAGTATTTTTTATTGTTAGCAGTATTAACTTTGTGTCTAACAACAACAAAAATACACATACATTTAGGAAAAATGTGAAAAAAAAAGAATGTTTAAAAATGTTCAATGACCTATAATCTCACCACTTAGCAAGAAAAACAAATCTGTATTTTCAGCATATTTTTGTCAACTTTATTATCTATAGACATATGATACTAATTTAAGAACAGTATTGGGATTACTTTGTATATGGTCATATAGCCCTGAAGTTTTTTTTTTTTTTCTTGTTTTTCATATAACATTATACAATTAGTGTATTCCCAATCTATTAGATAGTCTTTGAAGTTGTGACTTCCGTAGAAACATACTATTTATTAGGAGAATTGTACTATAATTTATTTATCTATACCTTAATAAAGGTTAAAATTAAGCATAAAAAATAAAATAAAACTAACTTATATCAAGGAACTCCAATACATCTCAGAACAGAGCACAACAATATTTTCAGAAACACAAAAACATCCAGCACCCAACAATTTAAAATCACAATGTCCATAATCCAACAAAAATTACCGGTCATGCAAGGAAGCAGAAAATATCAATCCAAATAGAGGAAAATATAAGCCAATGGAAAAAGAACCAGGAAGAACACAGATAATAGAATCAATATTCTATTATGATTCCCCAAGAAAATTTCTAGGGGAAAACACACAGAACATTTTTTTTTTAGTTTAGATAACGCATGGATTTTTTTGTTTTGTTTTGTCTTGTTTTTACATAAGGCACAAAAGCATAAGCCATAAGCTAATAGGATGGTAAAACAACTATATAAATACATGCCATGAGTGCAAAAGGTCAAGGAAAACATGAATAATATTAAAAAATAAAAGCTACTGTAACTAATCATAAACTTAGCAAGTTTTCAGAATACAAGGTAAGTATACAAAAGCTATTTTATTTTTATATACTAGCCACGAAAATTCCACACTGAAGATTTAAAATGACCATCTTAGTTCCAAATAACATGAAATATTTAAGAATAAATCTAACAAAATATGTGCAAGGTGTGTGCTATAAGCAACAAAGCACTAATGAATGAAATTTTAAGAGACCTAAAAAAAGAAATCTCATGTTCATGAACTGAAAATTTAATATTTTAATAATTACATTAACAATATTTTCTTATTTTCTTTCTTTCTTTCTTTCTTTTTTTTTTTTTTTTTTTGAGACAGAGTCTTGCTCTGTCGCCCAGGCTGGAGTGCAGTGGCGCAATCTCAGCTCACTGCAACCTCTGCCTCCTGGGTTCTAGCGATTCTCCTTCCTCAGCCTCCAGTGTAGCTGGGACTACAGGCACGGGCCACCACGCCTGGCTAATTTTTTTTTATTTTTAGTAGAGATGGGGTTTCACCTTGTTGGCCAAGATGTTCTCGATCTCCTGAACTTGTGATCCGCCTGCCTCAGCCTCCCAAAATGCTGGGATTACAGGCATGAGCCACTGTGCCTGGCCACATTTTCTTATTTTCTATATTCCTAGTACTCTGGCTTATGAGGACTCCCTACAGGGGAGAGATTCCCAGGGCCAGCCAGTGATTAGATAGCAAACAATTCACCCAGAAGTAAAACTTTGATGGGAAAACTAACAAATCCAGGGCCCATGCTCAGGACCACTTTCTGTATCTGGTTCTTTAATTCCAGGAAGCAATATTCCTCTGCTCTAGTCATCCCAGGGCCCAGTAGGAGACAACCTATACCCCAAAGCCTGCTGAAGTTATTGAAACTAGCCAATCCTAAGTCTGCTTACTTAGCTTTGTTTTGTCTGTCACATGGAAACCACAATAAAGGCTCCTCCTCTTGCTTTTCTTCAGCTCCTTCTGCCTCGTGACTGCCCCTGGTGTTTTCCCCTGTGGCCCTGCATGGTGCGGCACGTCCCCTTTTCTTGGGAACTGTGAGGAACAGACAGTTTTTTCAATGGCAATGATCTCCTGATCGTTGGCCTCACTACACATGAATAATAATAAAACCTATGCTTTAAAACAGAAGTAAATCATCCACAAATTGATCTATAGATTCCACAAAATCTCAAACAAAAGCAACTATTTTAGAAGGCAAAAAGATAACTCTAAAATGTATAGAAATACGAATGACAAAGAATGCCCAAAACAAAATTAAAAAAGAATAAATAAAAACTCTGAGAAGAAAATTTCTAGAGAAAAGCGTAGAGAACGTTTTTTTTTAAATTTAGATGAGGCTTTTTATTTTATGTTTGAAATTTTCTATAGTAAAATAAAAGCAAAAAGAGCACAACTCTGGAGAAAAACCTGGTCTCCATCTGGTCCAGCCACTGTGTGATGTGAGCCCCTGCTTAAATTCCCAGACCTTCAGTTCCTTCGTCTGTGAAGGAGAGATACAATGATCAATCTCATAGGTTAGTTTGAGAATATTTAATCAATAGGTACAAAGCACATAGAGCAGTGCCTGCCCATTACTCTGTAGATCTCCAGTTTATTGCTTCTAACTTCTGCAGAGTATGTAGAACAATTGGAACTCACATGCTGTGTGGGTGGAAATACACATGGGTATAAAGATTTTAGAACCCTTTAGGAGTATTCACTAAAATCCAAAATACACACATCCTTTGTGAGCCAGTAATGACGTTCCTAGGAAGATGCCCCAAAGGAAAACATGCAGCCATGCACCAAAGCCATATATTTATATAAATATAAATAAAAATGCACAAAAAATTGAGGATTTTTTTGGTTTTCTTTTGTCTTGATTTTACATAAGACACAAAGGCATAAAACATAAAATAAAATGTTAAAAAATTAGACTTAATAATCAAAAGTGTTTTCCTCTCAAACACTCTTAAGAGAAAAAAAATCAAGCCATAGACTATGAGTATGTGTTATTAAACAAGTATCTGAGTAAGAATGTTAATACTCAAAAATAAGAAATGAGAAAATTAAGTTAGAAACATCCAAAAGTATGGACAGATGTTTTACCACAGAAGAAATAAGTATGGCAAGTATACATTTGAAAAGATGGTCAATATCATTCGTCATTAAGAAAATGCACATTAAACTCCCATTGCATGAAACTAAAAACCTTAAAAAAGGGAAAAAGTTAATAAAACAGACAAAAGCTGGCAAAAATCTGAAGCAACTGATACTTTCATACATTGATGGTGAAAATGCAAATAGTACAATAACTTTGAAAAAGAATGACATCAATCCCGCTGTAGGTATTTACTCAAGAGAAAACAAACAAACAAACCTATGTCTGCACAAAGACTGGCAAGTGAATTTTGTAGTAGCTTTATTGGTAATAGCTATAAACTGGAAACAACACAAATGTTCAGCCTCTGATGAATGGATAAACAGCTATTGGTATATACACAATATAAATTTCTACTCAACAATAAAAAAGAAAGTGAAAGTAGAAAAATCTGAGTAAAATATGATATATTTTAAAAATATCAAATATTATTGCTAAAATAAGTGGGAATAAACTGTTACTACCATAAATATAAATACACTAAAATTTCTGTAAAAAAACAGACTATCAGAATGGAGTGAATAAACATTATCTAATAATATGTTGTCTACCAGAAATACACTTAAAACCAAATAATACAGACATTTTTGAACTTAGAAACAGCCAGTGTAATAAGAGGTAAAGTACATTTAAGATCAAGGAAAGAAATACTATATATTGGTAATGATAACAATTGGTTAAGGTTTCAAAATAAATGTGAACATATATGATTTTAATAACATAGTTTTAAAATATATGAAAACAAAAACAATGAAGAAATTCAGAGAAGTAAATTGATTGATAATTGTACTTGAATGTTTTAACACCATTCTTTTAGAAATTGAGATAAAGAATCAAAAAATAAAAAATAAAACAGAATATTTTCACAAGTAGATTAATGAAGCTTAATAATATATTTTAGACACATGTATATATAATGTATTAGCTAGCCAACTCTAAAATTATATCAAAATTAATACAACATAATGAATATAGTTTATCCTTGTTAGAGAAAAATGTACTAAGGTGATACACCACACTAATTAACCAAAAGAGGAACAAAAAGCACATTGTTCTATCAATAAATACGTGAAAACAATTTGATAAAGTTCAACCCTGATTTCTGTTATAAACGCATACCAAAAACATAAATTATTAAATGATATGATTATGTACTGGAAGCACCACAGAATAAAAATGGTTGTGCATGAGCTTGTGTACATGCATGAGCATGCGTACGACTTCAAATTATGAAGAGAATTCAACAAGTCTGCAGATCAATTTACTCATGTGAATAAGATTCTTCTACATCAGAAGTGACTACCTAATAATATAATAGAAAAAATTGATTTCATTCATAGTACCAATTATTATGATGAATAACTGAAATTATTCTAAAAGAAATGCACAGAAGTGTTATAAGAAGAAAGTTAAATTCAAATAACATAAAATAAGAGTCCAAAAAATAGAAAACCTTGTTCATGGACACTTACCACCATACAGCTTAATTTTTTTCTATCTTGCACTAAAACTTCAAAGCAATCCCGATAACAATTATAATTTTGTTTATAAAGTCACTATACTTAGTTTTTCAATTCATATGAGAGAATGAAAGTCTAAAAATAGCTAAGTAGCATTTGAAAAGAAACAGAGACAGGATTATTTCTTATTAGGTATAATGACAGCTTTCAAAGTCAATGTAAAACACCAGCATCAGGGTGATCATGGTGCAGACATGTGAACAGGCAAGGAGGACAATGGAACTCGGAAAGTTCTGTGAGTGTCTACAGCGGGGCAAATTATAATACAAATATGTATTTTGTGACTTTGTATGCCTGGAAGATCCTTTCACATGGACTGTACGATCCTCACAAATGTATTCATGTATCCATGTGTTCAAATCAGTGAAAAAGGATGGATTGTTTTACAGATTGTGTTTTACAAGACAATGACTCATAAAATAGAGAAAAACATTATCTACCTTATATTCACAAATGAATTCCATGTAGATTTTAAAAACATGCTGTATAAAATACAGAACTAATAAAATGATATAATGGGACTATATTTGTAATTTTCTGATGTGGACAGATTCTTAACGAAGACTTGAGAAGCATAAGTGTCAAGGGGAAAGTGGTAGATTGAGATTATATCAAAATTAGATTTTCTTTCAAAGAAAACGCTCTAGACAAATAATGTAGACAAATGAAAAACTGAAGGAAATTATTCATGACTTCTAAAACTGTAAATGAAATATCATCCTGAATGTACCAGATACTTCTGCAAATCCACAAGAAAAAAAGCCAAGAAAACTAGTGGCAATTTTGGCAAAGAATATGGTAGACAATTCCTGGAAAAGGAAAACTGAATGGCTAAGTGATAGGTAAAGAGATACTGACATTAACTCCGATTAAGACCTTATAATGGAAAAATATAGAAGGGAAGATAATTTTAGCCAAGAACTAGAATGAAGGGAGGTGGGATTTTCTGCAGGGATGCAGACATAGTGGCGAACATTAGCCAGCAACCTCATTCCTCAAAGTTTATCCCTCAGGAATTCTCCCATAAGTGAGGACAAGTGTGAAAATATTCACTGGTTATGGTTGCAGTGTGACAGTGAAGGCATAGACAAATAGATTCACTGGAGACATTCTATGAAATACTCTGCAGAAGTTAGAAGCAATAAACTGGAGATCTACAGAGTAATGGGCAGGCACTGCTCTATGTGCTTTATACCTATTGATTAAATATTATCAAACTAACCCATGAGACTGATTGTCATATCTGTCCTTCACAGATGAAGGAACTGAAGGTCTGGGAATTTAAGTAGGGGCCCACATCACACAGTGGCTGGACCAGATGGAGACCAGGGTTTTCTCCAGAGTTGTGCTCTTTTTGCTTTTATTTTACTATAGAAAATTTCAAACATAAAATGAAAAGGATGGTATCATGACCCCCTGTGGTCATCCCTCAGGTTTTATAATAATTGACTGACAGTCAACTGTGTTTCTTCTAGGCCTCCACCCACTCACCATCACCTTGCTTCATTTTACTTTTGAAACAAATTCCAGAGATAATATTTGTCTTTAATTATGTAATTCATAAATATAAATTATTTTCCCATTGTGAAAATAATCACAATCTTATAAGCCCACTCAACAATTTTCAACATTCGATTTTTACTTTCATCAGATATACTGCTAGTGTTCACATTTCCCTGAATGTTCTTAAATGACTTTCAGCAATGTACGTGTTTGTATATGATATTTGTATGTATGTATGTGTGTGTGTGTATATATATATACGTGTGTGTGGGTGTGAGTGTGTGTGTGGTGGATATAGGCAACGATTATAAGTAGCTGTTGACATAAAATGAGAAACAACCAGGCATCCTGTAGCTTAGAGATAAAAATATCATCTCTGAAATACTTTTGCCTAAATAAAATAAAACAAAGTAAAGTGTGTATATATATATATACACACACACACACATACACACACACACACACACACATACACACACAGAGCCATACATTGCGTGTCTCTATTGGTCTATCTGTATATTAAGTCTTTAAACCTTTCCATGGGTTCTCCCTCTCATCTTTGTGTTTCACTCTGTGAATTTCATTTGTTGAAGAAACCAGGATGTTTGTCCCATAGGGTTTCTCACAGCCACGTCTCCATGAAGTAATTTAGGATGTTCATGTCTCCTGAATTTCCTGGAAATCGAAAGGTCTAGAAACTTGAACAGATTAGGTTCTTTTGCTTTGTTTTATTTTATTTAGGCGAGAGTATTTCAGAGATGATATTTTTATCTCTGAACTACACGATGTCTGGTTGTTTCTCATTTTATGTCAACAGCTACTTATGATCGTTGCCTATATCCACTAATTCATTAAAGTGTAAAAATGATAATGAGGTAGGAGGCAGACTAGACTCCAGACGGGAGGCTTGGACACTGGACCAAATTGAAGACTAGCTAAAACAGGTCAGGGCAGAAGCACCTCCCCATAAAATGCCATGCCAGTTTACCATTGCCATGGCAACTCCCAGAAGTTACGACCCACTTTCATGATAACGATCCAACAACCCAGAAGTTACCACCTTTTCCCTAGAAATTTCTGCATAAACTGCCCCTTAATTTGCATATAATTAAAAGTGGGTATAAATATGAGTACGGAGCTGCCTCTGAGCTGCTGCTCTGGGCGCACTGCCCATGGGGGAGCCCTGCTCTGCAAGGAGAAGCACCTCTGCAGCTGCCTCAGTAAAAGCTGCTGTTTAATACCACTGACTCTCCCTTGAATTCTTTCCTGGGTAAAGTCAAGAACCCTCCCAGCCTATGCCCCAATTTGAGGGGCTTTGGAAATAGTCAAATGTTATCATTTCTTTTTCATTCATTAGCAGAAATCATTTTGTAGACAGAAACTTTCCTTCATCTATGGTTTGGTTATGTCCAGATAAATTCAAGCAGGTAAAGCAGAACGAAGCTTGGTGCTTTCCTAGTGTTTCCACTCTCCAAGTTAAATGCCTCTATTCCCTACTACCCTCCAGTGCTGGTCGATGAGTTATTTTTTTCCAGGATTAGTATGTACTTAAGATTTAAATCTATGTGATATTTTCTGGTGCATGGCAGTTTATATCTTGATTGATCTCAAATTTGTTTTCTGAGGATATTTCATGTGTCCCTGCTGACCTCTGATAGCGTTCCTGCTGGGAAGTATGAAGAGATATTCCAGGCTCTTTTTAGACATTTTTTTTTGCCCTGTCATGGAATCACCAATTTCTCCAGTGCGTTCTGGTCCCCTTTCATGGGAAATGGTAGTTACGCAAAGGCTGCTGCCGCCACCGCACTGTACCCTCTGTCAGATCCCAAATGGTAGAGTCGAGTGAGAAAGTAAGAAACCCTAGCACAATACCTCTGTGTCCATGAAAAAATGCACACAAAAGAATACTCTATATGTCCTAAGTATAATTAGTTAACATAGTTAACATCACAGTTAACTTGAAACTCCAAAGCAGGTTCCAAGGAAGGGGAAAGAGGAAGTGTGGATCAGAGAGGAATTAGGTCATTAAAAAAAAAAAGTAGGCTCATGCTTTATGGTCTGAGATGTAAAATTAATTTAACTTTCTACATCAGAGAGTCAATAAGTTAATAAACAATATAGAAATATAGACAAATCCATACAGAAAGTAGGGCAGTGGTTGCCCGTGGTTGGTGGAGGGTTGGGAAGTGACTGCTAATGGGAACAGGAATTTTTTTTAGTGTGGTAATAAAAATCTTCTGGAATTAGATTGCGGTGATGTGAATATATTTGTGAAAATACTAAAAACCACTGAATTGTAGACTTCATAAAGGTAAATTTTATGGCATGTAAATTATATATCAATTTAATAACTGGCAAGAAATACTGTGTTGTATTACTCTCCTAGATGCACACCCTAGAGAAATCCACAAACAGATTTAGCACATGGCAGTACTGCCTGGATGACTATTACTGAGACTAGGCTAAGTAACACTGGAGAAAATTCTCCTAACTGCACCCCTGATATTCTATGCAGGAGCCAGAAGCCGTGATTATGAGCTATAGAGCAACAGAGGAAAATCTTAAATATATGGTGCTTTGGTGTAAAATGTAAGAAACCAAATGAGATTTATAGTACGTTATTTTACATAAATTTTAATCTATTTATTTATGTGCATGCATACACAACACTGCCGGTTTCTCTAAGTTACACATCTATCTAATTGCATATATCAAACACACCAGTGCAGATGTCAGGGCGAGAGGCAAAGGCGGCTGGGATGCTTGATTGTGGAAAACAACTGTGCAAGGAGGAGTGGGAGTCCCGTCTTAGCTGCCGACAGTAATGAGCTTGCTAGGAAACGAGGATGTGAGGAGCCCCTTTTGCACCTGAGGTCCAAAAGGAAGAAAAAAAGAGCAACTGCTTCTGGCTCCTCCTGCCTAGAATGTCAGGAGTGTAGTTGGGAGAATTTCCTCCAATGTTATTTAGCCTAGTCTCAGTAATAGACATCCAGGCAGCCTAAAACCCCCGAAACTGCCGTGTGCCCAGGTCTTAATGCAGTTCAAATCCCACTTGTTATTCCTCTCAAAAAGCATCAGAGAGATGGAAGTGTATTCTTAATTCCCTGCCAAATGCCTTCCAAATGCTTTCTTCACTTCTGCTGTTCTCAATATTCTTTTCACAGGGGGCTGTAACCCTCTTTCTCTCTCATCCTCATCTTCCAGCTCCTAAATTGCCCTGATTCTCTGAGCTCTTGTCTTTCTGCTCTTTGGAGGATACATTTCACCTCCATGGAAAATCAACCCACTCTGGCTGCTACCAGTTCTAAGCACACATCTAACCTGTTTCATGTTTTCCTGCCTGCTTTATCCTGGCCACACTGGCAGCAGTTTAGATGGTGCCCACCCAGATCAAGAGTGGATCTGCCTTTCCCAGCCTTTCTCCTCTTCTCACTAGTGCTCAAACAAGATCTACGCACACAAACATTCCAGGAACCAGGATGGCAAATGGTGTTTTCTAGTCTTGGGCTGGGGAGAAGGGGCAGGCAGAGGGAGCAGAGGTGGTGCCCTCTCAGGGGTAGTAGTAACAGCTGGAACATGCTTCACTCTCAGAGCTTTCGTCCACAGCTCCATGCAGCTCCTCTTCAGTGTCCATAGGATCTGGTAACCCCATGTGATGGTTAATACTGAGTGTCAACTTGATTGGATTGAAGGATGCGAAGTATTGATCCTGGGTGTGTCTGTGAGGGTATTGTCAAAGGAGATTAACAATTGGGTCAGTGGGCTGGGAAAGGCAGACCCGCTCTTAATCTGGGTGGGCACCATCTAATCACCTGCCAGTGTGGCTGGGATAAAGCAGGCAGAAAAACGTGAAGAGGTTAGATTGGCCTAGGCCCCCAGCCTACATCTTTCTCCCGTGCTGGACCCTCCCTGCCCTCAAACACTGGACTCCAGGTTCTTCAGTTTGGGGACTCAGGCTGGCTTCCTTCCTCCTCAGCTTACAGATGGCCTATTGTGGGACCTTGTGATCATGTGAATTAATACTTAATAATACTAATAGGATATATATG
>NW_012107075.1:702170-726502 GCF_000951045.1 Mandrillus leucophaeus | reverse complement strand
TGTGGTAATAAAAATCTTCTGGAATTAGATTGCGGTGATGTGAATATATTTGTGAAAATACTAAAAACCACTGAATTGTAGACTTCATAAAGGTAAATTTTATGGCATGTAAATTATATATCAATTTAATAACTGGCAAGAAATACTGTGTTGTATTACTCTCCTAGATGCACACCCTAGAGAAATCCACAAACAGATTTAGCACATGGCAGTACTGCCTGGATGACTATTACTGAGACTAGGCTAAGTAACACTGGAGAAAATTCTCCTAACTGCACCCCTGATATTCTATGCAGGAGCCAGAAGCCGTGATTATGAGCTATAGAGCAACAGAGGAAAATCTTAAATATATGGTGCTTTGGTGTAAAATGTAAGAAACCAAATGAGATTTATAGTACGTTATTTTACATAAATTTTAATCTATTTATTTATGTGCATGCATACACAACACTGCCGGTTTCTCTAAGTTACACATCTATCTAATTGCATATATCAAACACACCAGTGCAGATGTCAGGGCGAGAGGCAAAGGCGGCTGGGATGCTTGATTGTGGAAAACAACTGTGCAAGGAGGAGTGGGAGTCCCGTCTTAGCTGCCGACAGTAATGAGCTTGCTAGGAAACGAGGATGTGAGGAGCCCCTTTTGCACCTGAGGTCCAAAAGGAAGAAAAAAAGAGCAACTGCTTCTGGCTCCTCCTGCCTAGAATGTCAGGAGTGTAGTTGGGAGAATTTCCTCCAATGTTATTTAGCCTAGTCTCAGTAATAGACATCCAGGCAGCCTAAAACCCCCGAAACTGCCGTGTGCCCAGGTCTTAATGCAGTTCAAATCCCACTTGTTATTCCTCTCAAAAAGCATCAGAGAGATGGAAGTGTATTCTTAATTCCCTGCCAAATGCCTTCCAAATGCTTTCTTCACTTCTGCTGTTCTCAATATTCTTTTCACAGGGGGCTGTAACCCTCTTTCTCTCTCATCCTCATCTTCCAGCTCCTAAATTGCCCTGATTCTCTGAGCTCTTGTCTTTCTGCTCTTTGGAGGATACATTTCACCTCCATGGAAAATCAACCCACTCTGGCTGCTACCAGTTCTAAGCACACATCTAACCTGTTTCATGTTTTCCTGCCTGCTTTATCCTGGCCACACTGGCAGCAGTTTAGATGGTGCCCACCCAGATCAAGAGTGGATCTGCCTTTCCCAGCCTTTCTCCTCTTCTCACTAGTGCTCAAACAAGATCTACGCACACAAACATTCCAGGAACCAGGATGGCAAATGGTGTTTTCTAGTCTTGGGCTGGGGAGAAGGGGCAGGCAGAGGGAGCAGAGGTGGTGCCCTCTCAGGGGTAGTAGTAACAGCTGGAACATGCTTCACTCTCAGAGCTTTCGTCCACAGCTCCATGCAGCTCCTCTTCAGTGTCCATAGGATCTGGTAACCCCATGTGATGGTTAATACTGAGTGTCAACTTGATTGGATTGAAGGATGCGAAGTATTGATCCTGGGTGTGTCTGTGAGGGTATTGTCAAAGGAGATTAACAATTGGGTCAGTGGGCTGGGAAAGGCAGACCCGCTCTTAATCTGGGTGGGCACCATCTAATCACCTGCCAGTGTGGCTGGGATAAAGCAGGCAGAAAAACGTGAAGAGGTTAGATTGGCCTAGGCCCCCAGCCTACATCTTTCTCCCGTGCTGGACCCTCCCTGCCCTCAAACACTGGACTCCAGGTTCTTCAGTTTGGGGACTCAGGCTGGCTTCCTTCCTCCTCAGCTTACAGATGGCCTATTGTGGGACCTTGTGATCATGTGAATTAATACTTAATAATACTAATAGGATATATATGTATCCTATTCTGTCCCTCTAGAGAACCCTGGTTAATATGCCCTGGACTCTTGTCTGTTAGTCTCCCAGCTCTAGGGTTGGTATTTTGTTTTCTTCGGGTTATGACTTATGGCTTGTTATGATTTTCCTTTCTTGGTCTTTACCCTTCCAAAACTTGTGTAAAAAAATTCCCTATATTAAATTCCATCTGTTGAATGCCTGTGTAGGTTTTGTTTCCCTGATTGACTCCTGGTCATTGTATCTTTCAGTACCAGAGGTAGTTCCAGCCTGGAAATAGACCCTCAAAGATGGGATTCTGGAATCAGTTTGGTCATATCCTAGGTCTTAAATGCAAGGCTGAACTCGGAAGCATTAGGCAATCAGATACCGTTAAATCCATGGCGTGTCGCAGCACCCCAATTGAAGCATTCACCTGCTGTTACGTGATGCAGTGTCTGTGGGATCCCATGCTGGAGAATGGCTGCTTCACTTGACCTTTATACTTTTACCGTATGACTATAGGGATTGTGGGGATTGTGAGGTGAGAGTCATATGGTACCTTTACTGTATGACTACAGGGGTTGTAGGGATTGTGGGGTGACAGTCATATGGTACTTTTACCGTATGACTACATGGGTTGTGGAGTGAGAGTCACCTGATACTTTTACCATATGACTACAGGGATTGTGGGGATTGTGAGGTGAGAGTCACATGATACTTTTACCATATGACTACAGGGATTGTGGGGATTGTAGGGTAAGAGTCATGTGGTACTTTTACCATATGACTACAGGGATTGTGGGGATTGTAGGGTAAGAGTCATGTGGTACGTTTACCATGTGACTGCAGGGGTTGTGGAGTGAGAGTCACATGATATTTTTACCACATGACTACAGGGATTCTGGGGATTGCGGGGGTATAGATTTTACTGTACTGGAGAGCTTATAGAGAAAATGACAAACCTGGGGCTAGAAAGGCTCAGCTTAAGTCATGGTGAGAGAACCAAATTGATTTCAGAGGAACCCTAAAATAATATCGCTGTTTTTGCAGTTGCAGTGAGAAGTGTTAGAACTCAGAAACAAAATGTGTGTGCACAAGTTGCAGAATTATAACATAAGTTGAATTCACACACCTGCTGACTCTCTTACGTGAAAGTTAGAGAGCTGATCGACTGGGAAAATGGAATTTTGAGACTTCTGATGGATACATCTGGATGGATTTAGATAAAGTTGGGAATCTTGAACACCTGAAACTCTCTGAGGGTCCTTCGCCAGTAGGCCTGGTCTCAATCTCTGAGGAGTCTAAATAACTCAGCCTTGTGTAGAGATCTTGTAATATGCTCACCTGAGGAAGGTGACTCGCAAAGTGATGCCTATTCTCCCCAAACACCCACCCTCTTCACCCCTTTTACCTATAACTAGAGTTGGAGCTTCCTGTACATCACCTGGCGGGGGGGCGGGCAACTGTAATATCTGCCCTGGGAGGAGGTAGTTTATAGTATAAAAGAATCAGGAGATATTGCTAATTTTCACCAGCAGAAATGTGAGGAATATGTGTGGAAATGAATTTAAAGGGTGTGAGGCCAAAGAAGGTGGAAGATAAATTGAGACTGGGTCAAATTTACTGGTAGCAGTGTACTCACCAGAGAGCCTGGATTTAATGTGTTAGCTCAAGAAGCTGAAATAGTTTCTAACAGTTTTCTTGATTGATTTACTGAAACTTGGACTCACTGATGACCTACATCCATTTGAGATGCCAAATCTTCCCCAGCATAATGCAGAAAATGGAATACCAAGGCTGAGAAACCCAGGAATGTCGGGGTAGACTTATGGTGTGTGTCTTATGTATCCCTTTCCCTGTGACCCTCCCTGGGAGAGCCCAGAAGACACTACCAAGAAATGCATCTGCCAGAGGAGCAGTAGTGTTCTTGGAAAGCTCTTTGGTAAGCTTGGGATAATAGGGTCCTAAAGAAGGAGAGACCAGAAGGCAACATCTGAGTGACAGAGATGGAGACATGTCAGGTGTCTCCAGCACTGACAATCGGTCATGGCATCGATGGAAATGCAATACAGGGAAAATCCACTAATGCTACTTGACATAGGAAATACAGGACATCTCTAGGTTCTGGTAGGTAGAAACCCAACTGTTGAGGATGCGCTGGTGAGTCCTGCACTCTCTCTCAGCTTCCACACTGAACCTTACCTGTAGACCCAGAGCTGTTTGATTGAAGGGGAATTTGAGTCTCTGAGCAGGATTCCAAAATACATTTACAGGGGGATACTGTTGATATTCCTCCCACCCTTTCCCAAAGGGCCCTTCAGCTATTGACTGGAGTGAGATGCGGCTCTGGCAAAGAGAATTGACCTGTGTCTTCTCTCTTCACTCTACCCTGCCTCCGAATTGATGCCAATTTCTTGGATCTCAAATGCCACTGAACTCCCCCAGGAATGGTGGTCAACAATGAATGGGCCCAGGCAATCTAGATAGTGGTTTAACAGCTTTTTTCCCCAATTTCTCAGTGTGTAATAGAGTAGACAGCCTTGACAACTGGCAGAAAGTCACATGACTCTCTGGACTATAGAGTGGGAGATTTTGTGGTGAGAAACACTAAGTTTCTCTAACACTAACACTGGGCCCTGGGATTTCTCCTCTGTACTATGAGAGTGAACAAAAGGAATTCCTCAGTTCTGGGGAACTGCAGAGAAGGGTCACTCTCAAAAGTCTGCCAATGTGTATGTGCGGGTGGTGCCATGTCCCCATATAACTTGACAGCTTGTCCTGTGCAGAAGATAAATGAATCTTGGAGAAAAATGGCCAAATTTTCTTAAACTTGAACAGAAGGTGAACACAATCACATCTGCTCTTCCAATTCTGATATTGTCATTGATGCAAATCGACACAGTCCCTACACCTGTGACCATTCCCCTGAATGAATTGTCCTCTGCTTAAAACACCTGGAATGGATTTTGCCTTTGACTGGAACCTGATTAATGCCTGTTTTTCCCAAGTGCAGCAGCCCAACCATCAGCCACCTGAGGGGGTGGCAGGGAAGGTGCAGAAGAGTGGAAATGTTGCCTTTGAATAAAGTGCAAATAATAGGTAGACTAGCCATTTTAATTTCTAAAGTGAGAGTGTGCTTTGTGACCTACAGGAGTGTAGGATTGTCTCCAGTGAGCAGAGAAGTCCTGGGACCTGCTGAGTTTTACTGGGGAAGGGAGAAATGAAAGCATCTCCCCCAGCACGGTAAATTTGAAGGCGCAGCGATACAGCATGTAAGTCATGTTCCGATCCCCATCGAGAGTCATTTCTTCAATGAACTGGTTACCCTAGCATTGGCCACCATTAAAATTAGTTGTGTGAGTTGCTTCAGACTTGTTTCGATGGCTACTTTTGAATCCCACAGAGCCAGCAAAGTTATCTGTAATGTTCTCTTCTGCATTCCCAGGAGCTTGCAAAATCCATGGTGCAGATAGAGTGGTGCTCTATGATTATCTGTTGAAATGAATGAAGAAGTGAATGCATGCCACAGAGAAGGAAATAAATGTCCAAGCAGCAAAAGGAATGACTGAGTTATACAGACGGATCTCACCGAATCAGAACTCAGACCCACATCTCTAGATTCATACCCTAACAAGTCAAATTGAATTTCTGTCAATCATGTTTCCAAACTCAAAGATAAGAAGAAGCCTTACCGAGAACCTTCCACATGCTGAGTACTAAATCCCTACAGCACCGTGAAGGGACGTCATAGACAAGTCAGCTTCCATGTTCATTGCCAGCTAAGACTCACAGGGCCAGAAAAGGAAGGCACGGTTCTGTAGAGACCATCAACTCCCAGAAAGGGAAGGACTCTCATGTATTCACCAATGCAGTGATTCTCAAAGTGCATCAGAACCAGCAGCCTCAGCACCACCTGAGGACTCACTAGAAATGCACATTCTCAAGCCATATCCTGACCTACTGAGTCAGAAAATCTGAGGGTGTGAGCACCAAGGCCTGTGTTTTAACAGACTCCCTGGGTGGCTCTGGGGCAGACTCACATTGGAGACCCACTGGACTCAGGAGTGACCTGAGACTGGAAAAGTGGCTGGCACTGACTGTACTCAATCAACGTGTCATGAGGGACAGCAGAGGACTCTAGAAGTCATGCTTTATTTATTTATTTTATTTTATTTTTGAGACGGAGTCTTGCTCTGTCGCCCAGGCTGGAGTGCAATGACATGATCTCAGCTCACTGCAAGCTCCACCTCCCAGGTTCACGCCATTCTCCTGCCTCAGCCTCCCGAGTAGCTGGGACTACAGGTAATGGCCACCACGCCCGGCTAATTTTTTTGTATTTTTAGTAGAGATGGGGTTTCACTCTATTAGCCAGGATGGTCTCGATCTCCTGACCTCGTGATCTGCCCGCCTCGACCTCCCAAAATGCTGGGATTACAGGCATGAGCCACCGCGCCCGGCTGTCATGCTTTCTTTACTATTCCAGACCCTTCCCTGGAATGGGAAATCCTTTTTGACTCTGGATACCCTCAAGTCCCCGCTTCATTGATGCTCCAAACATACAGTCACAGAAATGGCAACTCCTCTTTGAAAAAAACCAATATTATAAAAAAAAAAAGTCAACATTTAAAAAAGGCTTTATAAACAAAATTAACTAACAGCTCTTATTCATAGCACAGTTTGCTTCCATTTTTAAAGTAAGGCAGACAAGCTTCCCACAAGCAGCACTTCTCCTCACTGGCTTTACAATACAATTTGATGAATAAAAATTCAATTTACACAGAACTTTCAAGATAGACATTTATTGTGGAAAGTGGGGTATTTGACATTTGGTTCTGAGATCAATAAGTCTGGGGACTGTTTTGAGTTAAGGACAAACGCCTCTGTTCTCTCAGCTCGGCGGTGGTACAGGTGGGTCCTTTGTTCTGAGTCAGCGGAAGGCCAATGCAGTTTCCCATTATATGCGATCAGGTCAGGGGTGAGCGATAAATCCACAGAGGGCCAGCACCCATCCAGGCAGTTTCAGGAAGTCTATAAAGTGTGTATTTACTGAATTGTGCCAAATTGTTACAGGGATTTAAAAGAGAAATCAATCCTCCCATCTATCTCTCCTTGCAGAGAGGCTCTCATATAGGAAATGATCAATGCATGCCATTCAAAATAATGACAGAGATGATGACAATGATAACAATGTACACAGCTGTCTTCCCAACTGGAATATGCAAATACAGATGGGATTAATAACAAAGTACTTGGTTCCACCCATGCTTGGTAGTGGTAATTCTGAGCCTGGTTCTTTACATAATTAATTTCAGAGACTAATAACAGAGGGTTTAGCTCACTGTTAGCAGACTACACACCATATGGATTCTCTAAGGTTCTGGGAAAATGCATGAAGGTATACATTTGATTATTTCCTCCTGTGTCCAACTGTGAAAAGAAAAGTGACCCAGAACATAAACAAGTATGCAAAAACCTGTGTAATCTAAATGGCTGAATATTTGAGGAATTATTTTTTGCAAAATTTTATAAAAATTGACCAGCAAATTATGCCTTTAAGCATGGATGTGTAGAGGAGAGCCTGTGCCCCAGACACTGTAGGCCTGAAGGGAAGCGAAGCTTTGGAGGGAGGGCCATGGGACTCAGAGAACAGCTTTCTTTGGGGCTAAATCGGGGGTTAGGAAGGTGACAGCCCTTGTGACTCAGACAAAGAGCCTCAGACAGCAGCACCTTTACACAGAAAGCAGCAGGTATCTTCCTTCTCATAGCCCAAGGCTTCTGCCCAGGATTTACGTGAGCTCCACAGATAGACGCAGCAGCCACAGCAGCTGCAGAGATGGTTGGGGCCTCTGCAGGGGCCGTGTGTGAAGTGGCCCCTGACCAGAGAGAAAGGGCTATCCCTGAGCTGGAAGCAGACTCGCCCCAGTGGGGCTGACCCAGGCACAGCAGGTGTTGTTAACAGAAAGGGAAATGTTGGAGCTGGGAATCCCCAGTCCCAGGGCCCTGCCCATTGCTTTGTGTGACCAGGTCACTGAGTTAGTTATCTAGGGCTGCACAGCAGAGTGTTGCAGAGACTTGTCCTCTTCCAACAGCACATGTTGTGTTCCTGTGGGTTGAGAGTCCAGCAAGGCCCAGCGGGGTCCTCTGTGAGGCTGGAATCCAGCATCAGCCAGGGCTGGGGTCTCATCTGAGGCTCGACCGGGGAAGGATCCAAACTCATGTGGTTTTTGGCAGCTTTCTGCCCCCTGTAGGCCATCAGCCCAGAGCTTAGGTCGTTACTATCCTGCCCTGCCCTCTCCTGAGGGCCGTTCACTACAATAGGGCAGCTTGCTTCTTCTGAGCAAGTGAAGAAGGACTGTCTCAACAAGGACAGAGTCTCAATCTTAGGGGACCTGATTACGAGAGTGACATCTCATCATCTTTGCATAATCTATGGCAAAGTCAGAGGTCCACCCACATTCAAGGGGAAAGGTCACTCTGGGGGGTGAGTATCACAGGGCCTCTGGAGGGTCTGTCCACTTCAATCACTGAACCTGCAACAGGCTGAGGGCACCTGAAGGCCGGACTGAATCACAGCAGTAAGTGAGGAGTCAAAGAAGATGCTCATTCTAATTAGTTGGTAATTGATAACCATTCATTCATTCATTCATTCATTCATTCATTCTAGAGGCTGCCTGGAGGGGACACTGTGGCTGCTGGGGGGGACAGAGCTTGCAAGTGGTGGAGATGGAAGTCACAGGGCCTTGGGGACGCATCTTGCAGGACTCAATGAGAGCTACTTGCCGCCCATGCACTCATTCACTTGTCCATTCATGTCTTCATTCACAAATATTCTCCACGTGCTTGCTGGGCGCATGCTCCATGGGAGCTCTGGCAGTGGACAAAGGCCCTCAGGGAGCTGACATTTCACAGGTGGTGGGCGGGGCAGCAGGGAAGGGATGCACAATAGGATAAAGCACAATTAATGGCAGATGGTAGTTAGTGCTCTGCTGGTGGGGCACTCAGAAAAGCAGCAAGGATTGTTTAAATCAGAGCAACCTGAAGACCAGCCAACCACTGACGCACTTCCAAAATAATGTGCCCTGCAAGAGGTGGGAGGAAACTTTATTTTTCAAAGGGCTGAATAGAAGAACCAAGCAGAGGCCAGGGAGCTGCTGCTGGCTGGAGGGCTCCTACTCACGAGAAAACAGAGAAGGAGCAGGTGGAGAGGCGAGAAGAAAACCCAGGGAGCTGCGAAGAGGAAGTGGTATTTTCAACAAACCCAGCAGCATCAGAGTTATAAGATGGTAGCAATGAGCAGATTCAAACCTTTGGGAGAGCCCAGCAGGAACACGGGTGCTCATTTCAGAAGAGTCTAGAATTGCACCAGGTATATGGGAGGGCTTGTGAGACCGTAGACACCCAGCATGTGTGGAAGTGGTGGTTCTGCTGTGGGGTTGGGTCAGGCAGCCCCACCCAAAGGTGTCTTACCCATGGGTGCCTGCTGCATACCAGGCTGTGTTTGAGGTACTGTGGCTAGAGCAGAGAGCGAGGGGACAGAGCCCCTGCCCCCAGGTGGAAGGTGCTAAAAGTATGAGAAAAGTAAGATCATCGCAGTGACTAAAGCCATAAGAAGAGTGAGACCCCGTGGCTGGGGCTTGTGATGGGCAAGTGCCCCTTCAGCTAGGATGTTCTGGAAATGTCTTGGCATTTGAGTGAGAAGCAGTCTTGCAGAGGACTGAGGGGAGAATGTCCATGGCAGAGAAGATGGCAGGAGCCACAGCCTCTCTGGAGTCCGTCTTCAGGAGCAGGGAGAAGGCTGACCTAGCCAGGCAGGGGATATCAGGGCCATGGAGGAAGGGGGCACTGGGTTGGCGTCCTGGCCAGGCCTGCAGATGGGGAAGTGACCGTGCTGGAAAATACTGATTTCACTTTCGTTGCAAATGGGAAGGAACTATTGTTGTTTTTAATAGGAAATAAGCAATCTTCAAAAACATAAATAGAACACATTTTGGAGCTCAAAAAATATCCGAATCTGCATATCAAAAGCACTCATTATCAGTCAAACTTGATGAAAGAACAGCACCTAGGTACGCATGACACAGCGAGGTGACTGGAGTAATAACCTTCCAAATCTGAAGACAGAAGAAGCAGCCTGCCAAACACAGACAAAAAGTCAAACTGACTTCCAACTTCTAGATGCTAGAGGAGCTCTACAACTTTGAAGAAAACAGTTCTATTTGAACATTTCAGATCTAGCCCAGCCATGCCACTACTCATTTGTCAAGGCTTCAAGAGAAAGACAGAAGAAGAGAGAATATATTATCTCGGTGATATGGGACCTGGTTTGTTTGGCTGTGTCCCCACCCAAATCTCAACTTGAATTGTATCTCCCATAATTCCCCCATGTTGTGGGAGGGACCCAGGGGGTGGTGATTGAATCATGGGGACCAGTCCTTCCCATGCTAGTCTCGTGATCATGAATAAGTTTCGTGAGACCTGATGGTTTTACCAGGGGTTTCCATTTCTGTTTCTTCCTCATTTTATGTTGCCCCTGCCATGTAAGAAGTGCCTTTTGCCTCCCGCCATGATTCTGAGGCCTCCCCAGCCGTGTGGAAGTGTAAATCCAATGAAACCTCCTTTTCTTCCCAGTCTCAGATACGTCTTTCTCAGCAACATGAAAATGGATTAATATGCTTGGTATTATCCTTCTAAAACACCACCAACCAAAAGTGAACCAAAGCAATATATTCATGCGCTGGAAGGCTCCACACAGCACCACGAACTAGAAACAATACTGATAGGGTTTGGCTGTGTCCCCACCCAAATCCCACCTTGAATTGTAGCTCCCATAATTCCCACGTGTTGTGGGAGGGACCCAGTGGGAGATCATTGAATCATGGGGTTGATTTCCCCACACTGTTCTCGTGGTAGTGAATAAGTCTCATGAAATCTGATGGTTTTATGAGGGGTTTCTCCTTTCACTTCTCTCTCATTCTCTCTTGCCTGCTGCCATGTAAGGCATGCCTTTCACCTTCTGCCATGATTGTGAGGCCTCCCTAGGCATGTGGAACTGTGAGTCAATTTAAACTTTTTCCTTTATAAATTACCCAGTCTCCAGCATGTCTTTATCAACAGCATGAGAACAGACTAAATCAAATACCCAGCTGAAGGCAGAATTATGCCCAGGTGAATGTAGATGCACATGTACAAAAATAGTGTTTGTTACAGTCTTGTACAAAGCATCACAAGGAGTTACAAATAGCAATTTGATGATAGACAAAGACAATGGTCACGCCAACAGTAATGGGTATTGGACTCACACAAGGCAGTGGTAGTCTCACTCTGACACGGCCAGAGACCACAGATGGAAGAAATTTCCTCCCCCAAGTCCCCCTAAACCAGCCATCCTTTCTGCAGAAATGAGAAATGGAGAGAGACAGATTTTCCACCCTGTTCTGCAAGCTCCTGAGCCCAGTGTGACTACTGGGTGTTTTAGTAGTTAAAACAACAGATTCCTTTCTTTCTTTTTTAGGCAGGGGTGAGTCTAGGTTGGATTACAACCATTTTCAAGATAAGAGTCCCGGGAAACAGCCAGGTGAGCTCCTGTCTGGTAGAGGTATGTCCTGTACCAGGTGGCGGCTCGGAGTCTATGGAAAAGAAGAACCACCCTGGGCATATGGGAACTCGACACAGACCTGTAGGAAGAGCCTTGTTTCTGTCTCAGGGAGTCCTGAGGTCTTATCGCTCCTGAAAGAATCAACAATCAATTCTCCTGGGAAGGGAAGACCTTTCCCAAATTCAACAGAGACTAGGTCAAATGGTGACAGGTGCAGAAGGCACTGGTAAGGGATGTGTTTGCAGGGCAGGCTTCAGGTGTGACCCAGCACATCGCCGCGAGGGATCCATGCACCCCTGGCCTCATGTCCCGGCCCCCATCCCAGTGTACAACAGCTGGATGTGACATTTGTACCCACAAGCTCTGCCTAGTCCTTTATCCCTTACAGGTGAGAAAAGTGCTCCTTGGCATTTTAAAATTGGTCTCAGAAGTAATAAACAAACTTGATTTTGCCTTCCCCCTTTCTCATGGACGGGTAGAAGGGCTGGGAGTCTCTCTTCACTTTACTACTCAGGTGAAGCCCCCTCAGGAGCTCCTCACCAGGAGCGGGGGCACTGCCATCCCCGCAGTTTCCAGCCAGGCTGGTGGACAGGAACGGCTCAGAGCAGGAGGCCAGGCCTTCCCACGCACCCAGATGCGGCTGTCTCCAAAGAGCCCTGAATACAAATGATATTTTTCGTTCCCGTTGGGACTACAGTTTCCTTTTCTTTAATTTGACAGAATGAAGGAATAGGGTTGATTGGTTCTTCTAACTTTCAATAATGAGTCAGAAAAGATAAATAGGAAAGCCTTCAAATTAATTCTAAGGAGCTTAATTATTTTTTTTCCTGGGATGCATTCTTTCTGAAATGAGTTTTCCCATCTTCCTTGTGTTATAGTACACCACTTCCCACCCCCCGACAAAAGTTTATTTTGAGCTTAGAGAATGAATTTGCAATTTAAAAACCTGCTGTCATCATCATACGCATTTGCATAATATGGGCTCTTCATTAGAGCACAGAGAATAAAATCAGCCTGATAATCAAATCCATTTACCTGCTATTGATTTAAAGTGGACAGAAGGCTCAGGAAGGAGCTGTGGGGACGGCGCGCTGTACTCCACTGAGCCAGGGGAGGTGCTCAGAGGCGGCCTCGAGTCTTCTTGACTGTTGAGAGGGAAAGATCCACGTAGCTCTCCCCAGGCCCACCGGTAGAAATGCTGCCTCTGGCACCTTTCACATTTTCATGTGGGGGCATGGGTTCTGGAATACAATATAGCTTTCCTGAAGTTAAAATTTCCCAAGACAAAATTTCCAAGCAACCTGCACCAGGACTGCCAGGAGCAAAATCATGCCGAGTTGCAACCATCACCACCTCCCTACACACACATGTGCACACACAACATACATGCACACACGCACATCACACCACACACACACATGCACACTGCACCACACACAACATGCATAAACATACACTCCTGTGCATGAGCACACACAACACATATACATGTGAACACCACACATTCACATGTATACATGTACATACATGCACATAAAAACACAGATACACACACAACGTATACACATTCACACACCTATCCCACAAGCCCCTCACTCACACACATTTACTTCCTTAGGTTGTCCTTGCTCTTGACTTGTTCCTACTGGTGCCAAGATTCAGGCCCAAGGTAGGCAAAATTTAGAGCCAAGTACAAAACACAAAAACAATAAATTGATTTCCAGATAGGAACCTGCAATTAGAAACAACGAGAGATAGAAGTAAGTGCTCCAAATTCAACTTCTTATAAGACGTAAGTTTGTAATCTACTAGGGTAGAAAGTCTTTCTAGAGGGAAGCTACTGTCCATGCGCACCAGTGCTGGGAATTGGGACAGGGCATAATCTTTAGCAAAGCAAAAGTTTTTAATTGTGATGAAAAGCAATATATCATATTTCTTTGAACCATGTGTGTTTGGTGTCATTTATAAGAACACTTAACCATGCCTTATGTCCCAAAGATTTCCTCCCATGTAGTATTCTCAAAGTTTCATGACTCTACATTTAACATTTAAATCTATAATCCATTTTGAGTTAATTTTTATCTAGGCTGTGAGGTTCAGGTTGAGGTTATTTTTTTTTCTTTTGTGTATGGATTTCCAATTGTTCCAGCACAGTTTCACCTTTATCAAATATTAATTGGCCATACTTGTATGAAGCTACTTGTAGGTACTCTATTCTGTTCCATTAATCTGTTTTTATCCTTCTGCCAATACCACAGTCTTAATTACAGTAGCTATATCACGAGTATTGAAATCAGGTAAAATGATTCATATACTTTATTCTTCTTTTCCAAAAGTGTTCTATTTTCCTTTCTTTCTTTTCTTTTCTTTTTTTTTTGAGATGGAGTCTCGCTCTGTCACCCAGGTTAGAGTGCAGTGGCGTGATCTCAGCTCACTGCAAGCTCCACCTCCCGGGTTCAAGCGATTCTCCTGCCTCAGCCTCTCAAGTAGTTAGGACTACAGGAGCCCACCACCACGTCCGGCTAATTTTTGTATTTTTAGTAGAGACAGGGTTTCACCGTGTTAGCCAGGATGGTCTCGATCTCCTGACCTCGTGATCTGCCCTCCTAGGCCTCCCAAAGTGCTGGGATTACAGATGTGAGCCACCTCACCCAGCCAAGTATTCCATTTTCTAGTTACTTTGCCTTTCTATATAAATTTTAGAGTAATTTTGTATATAACTACAAAAATATCTTGTTGTGATTTTGATAGGAATTGGATTGAACTAGTAGATCAATTAGAGATGGAATTAATGTCTTTACAATGTTGAATCTTCACTCAACAAAAATGGTACCTCTTTCTATTAATTTGAATCTTCTTTGATTTTCATTAGTATTCTGTAGATTTCAGTGTACAAGTCATGTACATGTTTTATCACATCTATACCTAAACATTTTACTTTTTGAATAATCATAATTTTTCTTTTTTAGAGATGAAGTCTCACTCTGTCACCCAGACTGGAGGGCAGTAGCGAGATTTCGGATCACTGCAACCTCTGCCTCCTGGGTTCAAGTGATTCTCATGCCTCAGGCTCCCAAGTGGCTGGGATTACAGGCTTGTGCCACCATGCTTGGCTAACTTGTTTGTATTTTTAGTAGAGACAAGGTTTCATCATGCTGGTCAGGCTGGTCTCAAACTCCTGGCCTCAAGTGATCCGCCCGCCTCAACCTCCCAAAGTGCTGGGATTACAGGCATGAGCCACCACACCTGATCAACATTGTACTTTTTAAAATTTCGGTTTCCACGTTGTCATTGCTAGTATATAGAAACACAATTGATTTTTTTCATGTTGACCTTGTATTCTGTGATATTGAGAAACACAATTATTAGATGAAGGACTTTTTTTGTTGTTGTTGCAGATTTCCTATGGCATTTCTATGTAAACAATGGTGTCATCTGCAAATAGCAACCATTTTTATCTTTCTTCACACCTGTGTAGTCTTTTTTTTTTTTTTTTTTTTTTCTGTTGCCTTATTCTGCACTGGCTAGCAGTTTCAGCACTCTGTTGAATAAGACTGGTGAGAGCAAATATCCTGGCCTTGTTCCCACCCTTAGGAGGAAAGCATTTTGACTTCCACCATTAAGTATACCATTATTTGCAGAATTTTTGTTTGTTTGTTTATAGATGCTTTTTATCAAGTTGAGGAAGCTCCCTTCCATTTCCAGTTTTCTGAGAGTTTCTGTCATAAGTGGGTGTTGGATTTTGTCAAATGCTTTCTTCTCTGAATCAATTGACATGATTGTGATTTTTTCCCTTTAGTTTCTTAATATGGTGTATTGCATTCATTGATGTTAAAATATTGAATCAATCTTGATTCCTGCAATAAATCCCGCTTGATCATGGTGTATATATATTTTTTTACCTATCATTAAATTTTGTTAAGAACTCTAAGGAGGTTGTTAAAAATTGCATTTTGTTAAAAATTTTTGCATCTATATTCATATAATAATATTTGCCTTTAGTTTTATTTTTTCTACTTTCTTTGGTTTTGAAGTTAGTATCACTGACTTCAGAAAATGAGTTGATTTATGTCTTATCCTCTGCAATTTTCTGGAAGAGATTGTCTAAAATTAGTATTAATTATTTTTTAAATGCTTGGTGAAATTCTACAGTGAAATTGTTGAGGCCCAGAGATACCTCTTTTTGGAGCTTTTAAAAATTACAAATTCAGTTTTCTTTTCTTTTTTTTTTTTTCTTGGAGATGGAGTTTCGCTCTTATTGCCCAGGCTGCAGTGCAGTGGTGAGATCTCAGCTCGCTGCAACCTCCATCTTCCAGTTTCAAGCGATTCTCCTGCCTCAGCCTCCTGAGTAGCTGAGATTACAGGAACCTGCAACCACGCTCTGCTAATTTTTGTGTTTTTAGTAGAGACGGGGTTTCACCATGTTGGCCAGGATGGTCTCCAACTCCTGACCTTGTGACCCACCCGCCTCGGCCTCCCAAAGTGCTAGGATTACAGGCGTGAGCCACTGCGTCCAGCCAAATTCAGTTTTCTTAATAGTTACAGGCTATTCAAGGAAGTATTTCGTATTGGGCCAGTTAAAACAGTTTGTACTTTTTGAGGATTTGGTCCATTTCATCCATGTTGTCAAGTTTTAACATGTAGAGTTGTTTGTGGTATCCCTTTATTATCACCCTGATGTCTGCAAGGCCTGTGGTGATACCACCTGTTTCCTTCCTGATATTCCTAAATTTCGTCTTCTCTCTTCGTGTTTGTCACACTTGCTAAAGACTTGTCTATTTTATTAGTATTACCAAAAATAAGCTTTTTGTTTCATTGATATTCTGTATTGTTTCTGCTGTCACTTTCATTGATAACTGCTCTCATTTTTATTATTTTCTGCTTTGTGCCTTTGCATTTGTTTTGCTCCACTGTGATGGTTCATACTGAGTGTCCACTGGATTGGACTGAAGGATGCAAAGTATTGATCCTGAGTGTGTCTGTGAGGATGTTGCCAAAGGAGATTCACGTTTGAGTCAGTGGGCTGGGAAAGGCAGACCTACCTTCAATCTGGGTGGGCACCATCTAATTAGTTGCCAGCGTGGCCAGAATAAAAAGCAGGTGGCCGGGCGTGGTAGCTCACACCTGTAATCCCAGCACTTTGGGAGGACGAGGCAGGCGGATCACGAGGTCAGGAGCTCAATGACAGCCTGGTCAACGTGCTGAAACGCCTGCCTCTCCTAAAAATACAAAAATTAACTGGGCATGGTGGCACGTGCCTGTAATCCCAGCTACTTGGGAGGCTGAGGCAGGAGCATCGGAGAATTGCTTGAACCTGGGAGGCGGAGGTTGCAGTGAGCCGAGATAGGGTCACTGCACTCCAGCCTGGCGACAGAGCAAGACTCTGTCTTAAAAAAAAAATAAAAGCAGGCAGAAGAACGTGGGAAGACTAGACTGGCTGAGTCTTCTGGCCTCCATCTTTCTCCTGTGCTAGAGTCTTCCTGCCCTGAAACATCGGACTCCAAGATTGTCAGCTTTGGGACTCTTGGAGGTTTGCCCAGAGACAGAGGGCTGCACTGTCGGCTTCCCTACTTTGGAGGTTTTGGGACGCAGACTGGCTTCCCTGCTCCTCAGCTTGCAGACAACCTGTTGTGGGACCTTACCTTGTGATTGTGTGAGTCAGTCCTCCTTAATCATCTCCCCTTTAGGTCGAGCACGGTGTTTCACACCTGTAATCCCAGCACTTTGGGAGGCCGAGGCGTGCAGATCACTTGAAGTCAGGAGTTTGAGACCAGCCTGGTCAACATGGCAAAACCCCGTCTCTACTGAAAATACAAAAATTAGCCCGGTGTGATGGTGCACACCTGTAACCCCAGCTACTTGGGAGGCTGAGGCATGGGAATCGCTTGAACCTGGGAAGCAGAGGTTGCAGTGAGCCAAGATTGAGTCACTGCACTCCAGCCTGAGTGATAGAACGAGACTCAGTCTCAAAAAATAAATAAATAAATAAACAAATTAAAATTAAAACAATTAAACTCCCCTTTATATATATATCTATTAGTTCTGTCCCTCTAGGGAACCCTGACTAATTCATCTTCCTTTTCTAGAGATGGGAACTTATATTATTGACTTGAAACTTTCCTTCTTTTCTAGTGTAAGCATTTAACGCTGTAAATTTTCCTCTCGGCACTGCTTTAAGTGTGTCCTACAAATTATGGTCTGTTGTATTTTCATTTTCATTCCGTTCAGTGTATTTGTTCATTTTCATTGAAATGTCCTCCTTGACTCATGTGTTATTTAGAAATAAGCTCTTTAGTTTCCAAGTGTTAGGCATTTTTTTCTAATAACTTTATGTTATTGATTCCTAGTTTAATTCCAGTGTGGTCAGAGAACATATTCTATATTATTTCAATTATTTTCAATTTGTTCAGGTTTCTTTTATGGCCACAGCGTGGCCCACAGTGTGTTTGTGACCCAGGTTAGTGTATGTTCTGTGGGCATTTGAATATTGTGGGGAGTGTTCCACTAATGTCAGTAAAATTCTGTTGGTTGATTGTGTTGTCGTTGGTCGGTTGTGTTCTTTGTATCTTTGCTAATTTTCTGTCTGGGAGTTCAATCAATTGTTGAGAAAGAAATGCTGAAGTCTCCAATATAACCATAGATTTATCTATTTCTTTTCCAATTCTTGCTCGATCTTGGCTCACTGCAACCTCTGCCTCCTGGGTTCAAGTGATTCTCCTGCCTCAGACTCCCGAATAGCTGGGATTACAGGCATACACCACCACGCCTGGCTAATTTTTTGTATCTTTAGTAGAGATGAGGTTTCACCTTGTTGGTCAGGCTGGTCTTAAACTCCTGACCTCATGATCTGCTAGCCTTGGCCTCCCAAAGTGCTGGGATTACAGGTGTGAGCCACCATGCCCAGCCGACAAATACTCTTAAACTTCCTTAATCTAAGAATATCTTGATTCTGCCTTTAGTCCTGAAGGCTACTTTTGCTGAATATACAATTCTATGTTGACAGTCATTCTCTTTCTGCACTGTCATGCCAATGCCTTCTGGGTTGGTTTTGGATGAGAAATTCACTGTCATTACAATTACTCTTATAGGCAATTTTTTTCTTTGTCTGATTTCAAGGGTTTTCTTTGTCTTTAGTTTTCAGAAGTTTGATTCTGATGTGTATTGGTGCAGATTTCTTCAAATCTACCTTGCTGTGATTTCCTCAGCTTACTAAATTTGGATGTTTGTTTATGTGTTTTACCAAATCTGGGGAATTTCCAGCTACTATTTCTTTAAATACTTTTCAATTTCAATTTCTTTCCTTTATTTTTAGACCTTGTCTTAAAAAAAAAAAAAAAGACCCAGTTTGGAGTGCAACAGCATAATTACAGCTCACTTCAGCTGACCTCTGACCTCCTGGGCTCAAGTGCTCCTCACACCTCAGCCTCTCAAGCAGCTGGGACTGTAGGTGCACACCACCATGCTCAGCTAAGTTTTGTATTTGTGTGTGTGTGTGTGTGTGTGGAGATGGGTCTCACTATGTTGCCTAGGCTGATCTTGAACTCCTGGGCTCAAGCAATCCTCCCGTTTTGGCTTTTCAATGTGCTCGGATTACAGGCATGAGCCACTACACCTGGCCTCAGCTCCAGTTTCTTTCTTCTCTCCTTCTAGAACACTGATGACACAAATGTTAAAGCCTTTGTTATAGTCCCCAGTGCCCCGAAGACTCTGTTCTTTTCTTATAAGTCTATTTCCTCTGTTTTCTGTGAGATAATTTCTGTTGTTCTATGTCAAAAATAATCATTTCCTCTGTCCTCTTAATTTGCTGTTGAAACTATTGAGGATTTGTGTTTCAGTGTTTTTTCTGTTTTAAAATTTCCATTTTTTCTTCTAAAAATTTCAGTTCTTTTCTATTTCTTTGCAGAGACTTTTTTGATTCATGTCTTAGATGTTCCAAATTGCTCTTTGAAGCATTTTTATGATGACTTCTTTAAAATCCTTTTCAGATGAGTCTAACATCTGTGATATCTTAAAGTTGGCAGCTGTCAATAGTTTTGTCTCGTTCAAGTTGAGATCTTAATGGTTCTTGGTATAATGAGTAGTTTTCTATTGAAAACTGGACATTTTGGATATTATGTTATGCAATTCTGAATCTCATTTAAATCTTATGTTTCAGTAAGCCTCCTCTGAAGCTCCTCTGGTGGGGGACGGTGGGCACCACCCCATTACTGCTGGAAGTCCAAGATCTCTACTTGCCTCCATTGAAACCCAGTTGGAGGGACATCTCATTATTGGTGGATGGAGTGGGAGTTTGAGCTCTCCCTTAGGCCTGCGCTGATACCAGCCTGGCTGGCACAGGGAGGAATGCCTCCTCTGCTCACTGCTCAGCATATGGCCTCCACTGACAGGGTCTGGATGGGAGGAAGCCTCAGTTCCACTGAGTGGTGGTGAAAGTCCTGGTTGAACCAAGCCATCCCTGACACTACCCCATTGAGGGGTGGGGTTCTCATTACCACTGAGTGGGTGTGGGTTCTCCATTCACACTAGGACACTAGGAAGTGGGAAGACAGGGCTTTTCCTACTCAGCCTTCTCCGTCATTCTCTGCCATTGGGGTGGAGGGAAGTACTGGGACACCATGTTATAATCTGGAGTATTAGGGTTCTCCAGAGAGACAAAACCAGTAGGATGGAGGGATGGATGGATAGATAGATAGATAGATAGATAGATAGATAGATAGATAGATAGATAGATAGATAGATAGATAAAGCTGCTGCCCCCATATAATGCTGTGCTGTTATGAAGCACAGATTTTCAGTACCCACCTCCAGCTTTGCATGTACGCAAGAACTCACAGCAAACACAGATACCAGGGAAGGATGCACAGACTCATATCTGGTCATGAGTGATGGACATATTGGTCTGGGCAGTGAGCTGGGTGCAGGGGTCTTCTGGGAGCTGAGGGTCTGTCCTGCCAGGCCTCACCCACTTCCCACTGCTGGCCAGACAGCTTTCCTCTTAGAGGAAACCTCAGGCCACACTAGGGGCCTGACCAATCCCTGACCAATCTTGGCTCATTCTAGAGGGCGAGAAGGAGAAAGCAGACTGTTCTCTGAGAGACACATTAAAGGAGCCGAGGCTCCCCCAAGGTAGAGAAGGCTGGATGAGTGCTGGGGATGCACAGGTAGAACTGCTTCCCTGACTTCTGGCCCTGAGGGCTGGCTTAGCTAGGAGGCCCAGTCCGCTTGGAATCTGAGCAGGGAAACTTCAGTGAGAAGGTTTGCTTTTGAACAGAGGCCAGCATAGCCTGCCTTCATCTAGAGCTGAGCTTTTAATAACAGTAATAGTTGTTTGGACAACTGTAATAATAATTTCAGTTAGAATGTCACTTTGCCATTTAGGAAGCAGTTTCTTAGACATTATTTCATTTTGTTTCATCCACTAACCATTGCCCAGCACTCATTTTCATTTTATTTCAAATTTGGCTTATTCTATACACACTTATGCTCATATATATACTTTACAAAATGCATAAAAGCATGCTGTTTATTTTTCCAAATATGAAATTTTTATTTCTTGTCACTGTACCCTCTTCCCTTTCCCCACAACCTCTCCATCTCTTGCCAACTTCGCCACGAGGAAATCTGTACTAACTATTATTCTCATTTGTTTTGTTTTGTTTGTTTTTAGACAGGATCTCACTCTGTTGCCTGGCTGGAGTGCAGTGGCATGATCTCGGCTCTCTACAGCCTCCATCCCCTACTCTCAAGTGAACCTCGCACCTCAGCCACCCAAGCAGCTGGGATCACAGGTGCATCGCCCCAAGCCAGGCTAATTTTTTGTATATGTTTGGTAGAGACAGAGTTTTGCCACGTTGGTCTCAAACTCCTGAGCTCAAACTATCCACCTGCCTCAGCCTCCCAAAGTTCTGGGATTACAGGCGTGAGCCACCATGCCCAGCCTCTTCCCAGTTCTTACTTCTACACACATGTTTCTATCCCCACACATACACAGGCACGAACACACTCCACAGGGCTGTCTGCATGCACCTGCTCATGCAGAGATGCACAGGACATGGATCTATAAATACACATATGCGTGTAGAAACCTACACACAAAAAGGCAGGCTTTATCCTGTGTAATTATTTTGTGAAAATGAATTTCATTAAACACACCTTTTAGCAGGTTGCTTTTTGAGCTCAGTACTGCGTTGTCAACACCCCTGCCGTCACCGGGCAGAGCTGGAGCTTATTCTTCTGAATGACTGCACAGTGCTCCTCAATGTGAATCTCCACAAAGCTATTTACTTTCAAGTTCATGTTTCAACCCTTCAGTAGTCATTCAATGTGAACTTTGTCACAACTGCACATGCTTTTCTATAAAAAAGAGAAAGTGTCACTTTGGTTTTGTTTTTGCTTTTAAAAGGTAGAACTTCAAAGAGCCCTGGTGTAAAAATACAAAATGTGCTCAGGAATCAAGTGGAGTTTGCAAAGTAGCAACACAGTGAATTGGGAAGAAGTTCCAAGTCCCTTTGAAAGGCACGTTTTTAAAATTCAGACCATAGAGAGCCTGGTCAAATCAGTGCTGCTGCTACTGCTTCTATTTTTTCCCCATTCTCACTCTTTCCGAACTTCAGACTATCGTAAGAAGCTGTAAATTATATTTTTCCCTTACATCTATGTAGCCCCTACTAGGTCTGTAGCACCGGGCTTCAGGTTGGGGTGCGTGTGGACATTGGTGAGCCCACCCACGGCTGCATCTCTGTGCATCTGAGTCAAGGCTAACGGTGGGGCTGGGGATGGGACCCAGTGAGGACACAGGGCATGTGTCTTTCCTGAGAAAGTGCTGAAGCATTTTCACGGGTGGGGGTCAAGCCACAGACGGAGAGCATCACAGGCCCCATTGACAAGGCAAACACAGAAGAGGAGCTGGGGGCTCAGCGGGTCCCTCAGTTAAGGAAAGGCCACAGCTCTGGGTGCTGGGAGCGCCCTGTGAGGGAGCAGACAGAACTGCTCCGAAGGCGCACACCCTCCTGAGAAACCATGCTGTCTCCTGGGGAAACAGGTGTGGGGCAAGGAGTGCTAGTGGCTTGTCAGGATGGATGAAGCCATTGCAGGAATCTTTGGCTGGGGTGGAGATGACATTCACAGGCCCTGAATTGGTGGAGGCCACCATGGTGAGGAGGATGCGGACACGAATGTAGCAGTACAAGCCAGGTGGAATCACGTCCCTGTGCTTCCCACTCCAGCACTTTCCCAATGCACTGAGGAGAGAGCCCAGAATAACCCTAACTGTGGCTCAGAAAGCCCCCAGTGCCGTGTCTGCCTCCCACCCACTCCTCGTGATCTTTGCTCCACCGCCTCCAGGGTCTCCCTGTTGCTTGAAACTGTCATCTCCTTCCCATCCCACTGCTTCTTGAGTTTTCCTTTCCTTTTGCCTGTTGTGTCCATATGACAGCAACACAAGAATGAGATGCCCCCCTCCCCTAGACCCTCCATCCTATGTACAATTTTAGTGTCATGGTGTCTTGAAAAGCAAAATTAAATTTGAAACTGCCTTTGCAAATGTTATAACAGTGAGAAAATGATGATAATGAGAGAGCTGGCCTAACCTACCCCATCTTGCCTTTAACCGCCAAGCTGCCCTAGCTCATTCCTGTGTGTGGGCTGAACTAACTGGAAGCAAGTGAGTTTAGAGTTTAACTTTGAAACACAGATGATAATGTAACAGACTCTCTCCAAAATGAAATCCCTCCTTGCTTGGGGACCAGAGTGCCTTTTTGTAAAACCAACAAATTAGCCACAGATTGGAAATTATGACTCAGGAGTTATGAAGCCAGAGGCCGCAAGATTCCAAATCTCCTCCATTGCTCCTATGGATGACATTGCTATTGTAAAACCTAAGATTGGTGTTTAAGGTATTTTTCAGACCCTGCATTCAGGCGGATCAACTGGCACCACCCAGACCCATAAGCTGGCTCACCCAGTCTTGCGACCCTCACCCAAGAGCTGACTCAGCACAGGAGGACAGCTTCAACACCCTCTAATTTTATCTCCAGCCAAACCAATCAGGATTCCCTCTATCTTAGCTGCCCACCAAACTATCTTAAAAAAAAAACACACAAAAAACCTATCTTCCAAATTTTCAGGGAGGCTGATTAGAGTAATAATACAACCCTGGTCTCCCGGTTAGCTGGCTCTATGTGTACTACACTCTTTCTTTACCAGGCATGGTGGCTCACTCCTATTATCCCAGCACTTTGGGAGGTTGAGGTGGGAGGATTGCTTGAGCTCAGGAAATTGAGACTAGCCTGGGCAATATAGTGAGGCCCCATCGGTACAAAAAATTATAAAAATTAGCCAGGCATGTGGCAGGCACCCGTGATCCCAGCTACTTGGGAGGCTGAAGTAGAAGGATCACTTGAGCCCAAGAGGTTGAGGCTGCAGTGAGCTGTGATTGAATCACTGTGCTCCAGCCTGGATGACAAAAAAGATCCTATCTCAAAATAATAATAATTAATAAACTCTTTTTCAATTGTGATATGGTTTGGCTGTATCCACCCAAATCTCATCTTGAACTGGAGTTCCCATAATTACCACGTGTTGTGGGAGGGACACCGTGGGAGGTAATTTCATCATGGGGGCAGGTCTTTCCCATGCTGTTCTCATGATAGTGAATAAGTCTCACGAGATCTGATAGTCGTATAAAGAGGAGCTCCCCTGCACAAGCTTTCTTGCCTGCCACCATGGAAGACATGCCTTTGCTCCTCCTTTGCCTTCTGCCATGATTATGAGGCCTCCCAGTCGTGTGGAACTGTGAGTCAATTAAACCTTTTTCCTTTATAAATTTACCCAGTCTTGGAAAGGTAGGTATGTCTTTATTAGCAGTGTGAGGACAGACTAATACGGATTGCAATTCCCCTTTCTTGATAAATCAGCTTAACCTGGGCAGT
>NW_012107075.1:700277-700945 GCF_000951045.1 Mandrillus leucophaeus | reverse complement strand
TTCAATGTGAACTTTGTCACAACTGCACATGCTTTTCTATAAAAAAGAGAAAGTGTCACTTTGGTTTTGTTTTTGCTTTTAAAAGGTAGAACTTCAAAGAGCCCTGGTGTAAAAATACAAAATGTATAAAATTCTTGATGTGCTCAGGAATCAAGTGGAGTTTGCAAAGTAGCAACACAGTGAATTGGGAAGAAGTTCCAAGTCCCTTTGAAAGGCACGTTTTTAAAATTCAGACCATAGAGAGCCTGGTCAAATCAGTGCTGCTGCTACTGCTTCTATTTTTTCCCCATTCTCACTCTTTCCGAACTTCAGACTATCGTAAGAAGCTGTAAATTATATTTTTCCCTTACATCTATGTAGCCCCTACTAGGTCTGTAGCACCGGGCTTCAGGTTGGGGTGCGTGTGGACATTGGTGAGCCCACCCACGGCTGCATCTCTGTGCATCTGAGTCAAGGCTAACGGTGGGGCTGGGGATGGGACCCAGTGAGGACACAGGGCATGTGTCTTTCCTGAGAAAGTGCTGAAGCATTTTCACGGGTGGGGGTCAAGCCACAGACGGAGAGCATCACAGGCCCCATTGACAAGGCAAACACAGAAGAGGAGCTGGGGGCTCAGCGGGTCCCTCAGTTAAGGAAAGGCCACAGCTCTGGGTGCTGGGAGCGCCCTG
>NW_012107075.1:676996-699307 GCF_000951045.1 Mandrillus leucophaeus | reverse complement strand
CAGAGGCCGCAAGATTCCAAATCTCCTCCATTGCTCCTATGGATGACATTGCTATTGTAAAACCTAAGATTGGTGTTTAAGGTATTTTTCAGACCCTGCATTCAGGCGGATCAACTGGCACCACCCAGACCCATAAGCTGGCTCACCCAGTCTTGCGACCCTCACCCAAGAGCTGACTCAGCGCAGGAGGACAGCTTCAACACCCTCTAATTTTATCTCCAGCCAAACCAATCAGGATTCCCTCTTTCTTAGCTGCCCACCAAACTATCTTAAAAAAAAAAACAAAAAACCTATCTTCCAAATTTTCAGGGAGGCTGATTGGAGTAATAATACAACCCTGATCTCCCGGTTAGCTGGCTCTATGTGTACTACACTCTTTCTTTACCGGGCATGGTGGCTCACTCCTATTATCCCAGCACTTTGGGAGGTTGAGGTGGGAGGATTGCTTGAGCTCAGGAAATTGAGACCAGCCTGGGCAATATAGTGAGGCCCCATCGGTACAAAAAATTATAAAAATTAGCCAGGCATGTGGCAGGCACCCGTGATCCCAGCTACTTGGGAGGCTGAAGTAGAAGGATCACTTGAGCCCAAGAGATTGAGGCTGCAGTGAGCTGTGATTGAATCACTGTGCTCCAGCCTGGATGACAAAAAAGATCCTATCTCAAAATAATAATAATTAATAAACTCTTTTTCAATTGTGATATGGTTTGGCTGTATCCACCCAAATCTCATCTTGAACTGGAGTTCCCATAATTACCACGTGTTGTGGGAGGGACACCGTGGGAGGTAATTTCATCATGGGGGCAGGTCTTTCCCATGCTGTTCTCATGATAGTGAATAAGTCTCACGAGATCTGATAGTCGTATAAAGAGGAGCTCCCCTGCACAAGCTTTCTTGCCTGCCACCATGGAAGACATGCCTTTGCTCCTCCTTTGCCTTCTGCCATGATTATGAGGCCTCCCAGTCGTGTGGAACTGTGAGTCAATTAAACCTTTTTCCTTTATAAATTTACCCAGTCTTGGAAAGGTAGGTATGTCTTTATTAGCAGTGTGAGGACAGACTAATACGGATTGCAATTCCCCTTTCTTGATAAATCAGCTTAACCTGGGCAGTTGGTGAGATGAATGCATTGGGTGGCTACTAACTGACCCTTTGACTTCAAATCACATGGTCAGGAATATCAGGAACAGACATAATGGCACAGCCTCTGACAGACGCTGTCCTGTTCTTCACAGATGCTCATCTGAGTGCCTGCCCAGCTAACTGGCCACCAGATCCTGTGCATCCTAATCTCTTTCATGGCCTGTCAGTCATTCCCAACTCCCCATCCCCTCTGATGCCCCATTCTCTCGTTTTGTCTCCTATTTCTAACTAGACTAGTGAAGATGCTTCCTATGCACCATCCTCTCCAAGGCTGGCCTTCCCAGGCCCTGCAGCAGGACTTGGTTGTGTCATCCCCAGGAAAAATCATGGAGCACTTAGGACTCTGGGCCTGGATCAAACCTGGGCTCTATCACTTCCTGGCCCTGTGATTGAGTGCATCATCAAACCCCTTTGTGCTCTAGTTTCCTCACTTATGAAGTGAGGATAATAATTGCATTTACCTCCTAGGGCTGTGGTGGGAATCAAACTGATTAAAAATGCCAAATGCTGAACAGAGCCTGGCCTGTGGTAAGCACCCAGGAACTGTTCACTCCTGTTGTTTTACACACATGTATCAGCTTGGCCCTGGCTGCAGGCTAGGGAGGATCAGTTGCCAAAGTTCCATGTGCTCCCAACATGAATGGAGAGCTCCTTCTGAGCCCCAGATGACCTGGGCCAGGTCTTCATGCTCCAGTCGCACAGAACTACTTGTTCTTCCCAGAAGGACCAGTTTCCTCCCTCATCCTGGGTGGCAGCACACTGACCTCAGATGTGATCTCTTCTCAGCCTCCATCCAGGCCAGCAAGTGTCCTCTGAATACTGCCCTGTGTGGGCACAGTGGGAGGTGCTGGCCCCTGGGGGGATATGACCAGCCTCCTCTGTGAGGACCTCGGTTGGTAGCAGGAGGAAGATGATCCACAGGACACAGTGAGGTGGTGGGGAAGGTCATGTGGTCCTGGGAAGAGCCAGGAGTTGTAGAATCAAGATTCTCCTCTCTGAACAGGTACCAGCGAAGGCCACCAGAGGTGGGGACCTGGGCTAAACTGGGGGCCAGTGAGGTCTGGCAAGGTTACAAGACAAGGTGCACAGTCCAGACAGCCCAGCATGCATGCAGGTGAGAGGACAGAGCAGCCTTGCGTCTCTGAGGAACCACCTGAGCAGCCATTATGAGGCAGAGGTGTGAATGCTGAGGGCCAGAGACCACATGCTCAGGTCACATGATGACTCAGTGGCCAAACTGGCGAACCACAGACATTTTGCCCCTACTTTAAAAAATGAGTTTGCTTCAAGGACCTTAAACTGGCAGGTGAATAATAGTCAAATGTTAATTGGTCCTAGTAATTAAGAAAAGTTAATTGCCATTTATTGGGTACTTACCGTGTGTCCAGAAGCCGTGTGTATATGTGCGTCTGTGTGTATGTGTGTGTTCCTTGAAATACATGCAGTTGGCATTGAGTAGGTGGCTCTCAGATTACCCCAGGGATAACCCCCTCCTGGAACTCAGCCGTTGCATAAGCTCCTCCCCTGAGTACAGACTGCACCTGTTGACTTCTTTCTAATAAACAGAATGTGGCAAAAAGTGCTGGAATGTCACTGAAATGAGGCTACCAAAGGACAGTGACTTCTGTCTCCATTGCTCCCTCCCTTGCTCACTTGGAGGGGAGCGAGGTGCCAGGTTGTGAGCCTGTGAAGAGACTCATGGGGCCAGGAACAGACAGAGACATCTGGCTGCAGCCATAGAGGAGTGACACCCTCAGACTGCCAGCCTATAGATGACTGAATCCTGCTCACAGCCATGTCGATCCTTCCACAGCCCAACCTTCAGATGAGACCCAGCCCAGCCCAACATCTTGAAAGTGAATGAACTTAAGGCAGCAGTACACAGCAAAGCCACACTCAGATTCCTGAACCACAGACCCTGTGAGGTGACAAATGTTTGTTTTTGCAGCCAGTGCATCTTGTGATAATTTGCTACACAGAAATCCTTAATATATAGCTCTTCTGAGGATGAAAGTATTTGGGACTTGCTCAACGTCTTTTGATAGAAAGCTGTGGCAAACAAAACCCATATTAGTCTGATGCCACCCTTTGATGGGAAGGCACAAAAGAAAAGAAGTCACTTCCTATATATTTAGGCAAAGAGTTGTGGATGGCTGTTTTTGTAGGATCCCCCCATGAAGATGCTGATGGGAACTCCATAGACTCAGGCCCTGTTCCTGGCCCAGCCTGAGAATCTAGATGCTGAGTATGTTGTGCAGTGTGTGTGCTTGGGTGGTGGCAGGGGGGGAAGAGCATCAAGCTGTAGCAGGAGTAAGGTTTTGTGTAGTCCAGACGGCTGAGTGGAGGAGAGAGGAGCTCATGTGGAACAGACAGACAGCGATATCAGCAGCAGGAAAGGAATCAAAGCTTCAGGGACAGGACAGTTTGCAAGGAGAATTTTCCTTCGGGGCCCTCCTATAGCTTTGCAGTGGTATCACTTTCAAGGGTCTTCACCGTGGGTGGGAGTCCCAGTCTGAATCCACCAATGCCCCATCCTGTAAACAGCTCACAATGGACTATTTCTGCCCACAATCGCACAATTGCTTTTTTTTTTTTTCTTTTTCTAAGAACGAGGTATAAATTATCTTTGTGTTCCAGCAAAAGGAAACAGACAAGAATATCAAACAGGACAGAGATGACAGGGCACTGAAAACGAGTAACAGGGGATTTAGGCCCCCAGTGGAGGCGCTGATCCCAGCAGTTTTAGTTCCAAGTCTGAAGCAAGAGGGTAATCTCTGGCCTAGGCAGGGGCAGCCCCACCCTTGACCTCCGCTGCTCTCGAGGAGTCACTTCATGAAGACATTACTCGGTAACACCAGTGCTCGCCTGACCCGTGACCCCCGACTCCAGACCTCATCTCAGGACATGTACCTCCCGCACTTGGCCCTCTCATCCCTGCTGTGCTTTTGCTTGAGAGGGCAAGAGCCCCTCCATGTGGCCAAATAAACCAAGGGGAGTGTCTCAGGTGCAGCCCTCCCAGCCAGGGCACCATTTCCTGGAGCACACTCCCAAATGCTTGTAGGACAGCAAAGGACATGTGACCAGAGCCCAGAGAGCTGTGCCCAAGTCCTGGCTCTTGTTCACCATTCCTGAGAATAGGGGAAGGTGACTGATCAGAGTCCATAGGATGGGGATGATGGCCCTGGCCCCAGTCGCTCTGTTTGGCAAAGTTCTGCTTTAGATGGGTAGAGGTTCACTGACCCCTGGAACCCTGGGAACCACATGTGTCTCAGAATCAGCATCATTCAGAATGCAAAAAGTCATACACTGCACATCAGATCTTTTATGGAGCACCCCAGGGGTTGGGGACAGCACCAATAATCAAACACAACAGATATAGCAGTTCTGCCTGAAACATGAATATTCTTGGGAATCTGGTCCATCAAAGACTAAAGAACTGCAGGTATCTCAGGTCAGATTTGGTTACCAAAGAGGCCAGGTCAGGTCAGGTGGGGTCTTATCATTGAATGAGTTCGAAAAATACTTCAGGTTTTCACAGCTTTTGGGATGTGGGTATTGCAATGAGGGACTTGAACCTGGACCGCTTGCCCACTGACTATGGGTAAATGGAGGCTGGGAGAGTCTGAGTGACTTACTGCAGTCCTGCAGCTTATAGACGGCAGAGTTGGCATTATGGCCAGGTTCTGCTTTACCCCCAAGTCTGTGTCCCAGCTCCGCCACTCGGCCACATTGACCCTGAAAGTATCCCGTAAGTAGTAGCATCTTGCACACAGTGAGCTGGCATGACACTGAAGCTGTGATGGGCAAGTCACTGTCTTCTCTGCTTTCTTGAAAAAGAGAGGCCGTATCACACTTCCTGAATCCTAAGATGGGTGCTTCTGAAATCAGATGTCTCAGAACGCATGTGTCCATTTACCATGAAACACTTGTATTCCTGTGCCCTACCCCCCACCCCCAGGAAGCTCTTATTAAAATGCTGGCATCTTACTCCGTGGCACCATAGAGCAGCAGCTGGTGTCTTAGAATGTGGAAATCACCTCCTCAGCCAGGTGCTGGGGGATTGGATGGGTAGACTCCCGGTAAAGAACCTGAGACCACTGGGGTGGGGCAGGGGGAAGCCTGTGGCACTGACAGTACTGGGGAACCAGACTCCAGGAGGAAGAAAGTCATGGGTATAAGCAGCTCTGCTGGGAGGCAGATGGCCTGAGCCAGGATGGCAGGATGGTTAAGGTGATGGGGGGATTGTGAGGTGGAAGGGAGGTGGGGTTGATTAGCAAAGGCTGCATTTCCAGGTCCCCTGGGTCTGAGTGCCTCTGTGAGTGGATGCCAGACCCCTGGGGGTAGGGAAATGGGGCACGCTGGTCAGTTCCGGATTCCACACTTTCTGAGATGCTGCGTGGGTTTCTGTGCACACTCGGTGCTGAACTGAGCCCATCAAGGGTATGTGCTGGAAACCAGTCTGATCCGTGATGGACCAGCTGGGAGCTCAAGGCTTTACACCCACTGGAAGCCTGTTTTTTCTTAGAAAACTACAGTTTCTACTTGTGACCTCTGAGACTGGATGTGCACAGAGAACTACGTTACAAGGTTTGCTGCCTTGCCCAGGAGAACAGGCCCCGGGCTGGAGGGCAGAGGCCCCAGGTGCAATCTGTCTCAGCTCTGGACTCACCTCTGTGCAGTGTTCTACAGCCCAGCACCCTTCTCTCGGGTGCAACCATGTCTCCTTTACCTAGGGATGCCCCCTGGCTGGAGGGCAGAGGCCCCAGGTGCAATCTATCTCAGCTCCAGGTTCACCTCTGTGCAGTGTTCTACAGCCCAGCACCCTTCTCTCGGGTGCAACCATGTCTCCTTTACCTAGGGATGCCCCCTGCTCTCAGAAGTTCTCAGGGTCCCACTGAGACACCCATGCGTGAAGGAGCCTCCATGTGCCCTGCTTTGGGAAACACCCTAATCTGGACCCTCAGGGTCTCCTGCATAGTTATTTGTCCTGCCCCTGGGTGGGCACCAGGTTACCTCTGGGAAGCTCCCCGACAGGGCCCACTGGACCTGGGTTTGTCCCTGGATGGACAGGCTTGATTTCCTCTAGGCCTGAAATTGGCTTCTGCTGTGGTAGGAGGAGTGCCCCGGTGGTGCCGGGCAGCTTGGCATGAGGTTCCTGGTGTGCCCCCAGCTATGTTCACCATGGGGGCGACTGTTCCACTCTTCAGATCATCACATCCTAAATGCACACAGTGGCATCTGCAAGAAAGTCTCCTCGACTGTGGGTGATGGTCCTTTCCTGACTTAGTGACTTCAATTCCAGCCTCTGCCTGGACATTACCCCTTCTGATTTATGGGCATTTGGCCATGTCTACTCACAGTCATTGTCTTCCTTTTAGAGCAGATTTTTAGTTTTACTGGCAGGTTTAAATTCAGGTGGACATTTATAGAACCACACAATATAACACTTAATTAAATGATGCCACATGAAAGGACTCATGTTAAGGCCAGCCTCTGAGCCGGGCATGGTGAGGCTCTGCTGTCATGAATCGCCACAAAGTGTAGCCAGAGAACAGCAATCCAGGCTCAGGCAGACACGGTCAAAGCTGGCCCTACACCAGGATCTGGAATTTGGAGACCCCGGCAGAGGCTGCGAAAGGAAGGGGTGAGCAGGGGCCATGCAGGAAGGGGTGAGAAGGATTCCACGTCACCACGGGAAAGGCAGAAGTGATGAGGATGGTGGCCGTAACCGCAGTGAAGGCAGTGATTTCACCACGCAATGGGCATGCTTAGAGCGGGGGCCCTGGCGTGTCGATGGGTGGTTAGTGTGCACTGCATGCTGGGCCCTGAGTCCCGCTTTCCAGGATTGACATGTAATTCTCACACCAACTCTACACATCAGAGAGGATGATGTTTTGCATTTATAGATGAGGAAACTGAGGCTCAATTAGATGAAGTCATCAGAGTCCAGATCTGTCTGATCCGCAGGCCTGTGCCTTCCACACGGTGCTATCCTGCCTCACGGTTGGAGGGTGGACTCAGGAGGGACTCAGCATGTTCAGGAGAAGGGACTCACGGACAAGGATACCAAAGAATGACTGACAGGTGCAGTCTGGGCTGGGTCAATCCAGAGGAGGCTCTGGAGGAAAGCTAAGGATGTAGGACTTAATTCATGCTGGTGATGGGGAGCCAGTAAAGGATTCTCAGCCAAATGCAGCAGGATTGGAACTTCTTAGGGTGATTGGCAGAGGGATTGGAGCCCTTTGGGCGCATGATCACGTAGGAGAGTCCCATGTTCGGGCAGGTTTGCAACCTCAGCAAGCTCTATGGTGTGGGTACATTGTGTGCCCAGGTGGGAATAAGCACGCTCCAAACAGAACTTTTGGGTGGGGGCGAGTGATGCTTATCTGGTTGTGCCATTTGGAGCTCCATCTTCTTGTTCCAGGGGTCACAGAACAGCCATTCAGGTGGGTGATGCACGGAGGAATATTTAACTCAGAACATGATGGTGAGTTCAAAACCGTTGTTGACAACAACCTGGATCTGCTCCACCTCTGGGCATGCCACATCCCTCAGTGCAGGTCTAGATACAGACGGCCAAAGGCGAACAGTGGGCCACAGGTTGATTGTCTGGGGCTTTGAGCAAAAGGCAAGGTGAAGACTCTGTGATCGCAGAAACAGAAAGATAGGGCCTTGGGGGCTACTGTGACCTCGATTTCCTCTCTGTTCATTGTCCCGGGAGGTCTGTGCTGCTCTGGGTACATGCTGCCAGTTCAGACGCCACATTCTCAATCCTCACATACGTGCTTGTTCAAGGTTCTTTCAATACGCAGTGTCTATCGATCCATTTTTGCAAGGCTTGCTCCCTCCTATGTGCTGTCCAATGCTGCTGCCTGTGGTGCTGAGTAACGTGAGGATGGCCACACTGCCTTGCCAGGCTCCTCAGCCCCTACCCCTAGGGAACTGGGAGCTTCATCATGAAAGGGTCAAATGCAGAGAGACTGCCCAGCGCCCACGGCAGCCCAGCAGGCTTGGCATGCGTGATCTCCGGGCATACAACTCGGGCCCCTTGTTGAATAAGCTCTACCTGTAGGAGCCAAGAGCCAGCCGTCAGTGCTGCCGCAGAGCCTAATCTAGAATTACCAGGTGGCTGAGGCCCAGACAGGGCTTTGTGCTGGGGTACTCAAGCAGAAATGTTGCTCAACCCGTGGTGATCCTATTAGGAAGCGGAGAAGTTAATGAATAGTGTGTTCTTTCTTGCTCTCCCTGTCTGCCTTCAGCACGTTGTGTTTATCTACTTATGTATGGAAATCCAGGCCTTCTTAGTAGGCAGAGCAGAGAAGCAGCTTCTTGTCTCACCAAGAAACTGCACAAATCATTCCATTCAGGCAGAAAGCTTGATTGGGCTCTTTGAGTCTAAATAAGATGTCCTTAACCCTTCCTCAACCCAGACCCTTGTTGTTTGAGATGGGCTCTTTTAGGCTGCAAGAAACAAAGAAATGCTCAAAGAACAAACAAATTCCCAGAAAGGGATTTTTATTATAAGCTACGAGAGACACAAGAGGAGGAAGAACAGCTGCAGAGCCGGCTCCGGAAGGAGGAGCTCACCAAGGGCACCCAAGGTCGCCAAGGCTCTGGCTGAGCTACTGTGCCATGTCCCGCAGAGGTGCAGAGGCTGGGGCTTCCCGTGTGAGTTTCATGTGTGGGACTTTCTGTCGTGGCCTCCTCTCTAGGAGTCAAGTGCAATCAATCAGACAGGGGGTCTGATGGCTCCCGCCAGTCACCATCTGTGGGGCCAGGCTTCCTCAGGGGGCACTGTGGGTGTGGAGGGAGCCTGGAGCTGTGCGACTTCCTGGAATAATCTAGGACATCTGTCAGAACATGGAACTGCTGTTACTTGACAGAGGCAGCAGCCACCACGGTCTGAGCACTGATGGTGCACCAACTGCTGGGCTCAGTGTCTGTTGCAGTTATTGAATGTTGCATGATGGATCGTCCCAGCACTTAGGGGTCTTTATTGTGTACACAGATTCTGTGAGCCATACATTTGGGAAGGGTTTGCTGGGCAGTCCTCGCTTGGGGTCTGTCCTATTGGCAGTCAGATTTTGGCCAGGTTGTAGTCATCAAAGTTGGACTGAGAGGGAGGGGCTACTTCCAAGGCCTCATCCACATGAGTGGCATTTGTTGCCAGCTGTTGGCTGGGGGCTGGGTCCCTCTCTGCACAGAACTCTCCATGAGGCTGCCTGAGGGTCTTCATGGTGCACTGACTCATTTCTCTGAGAACTAGCAATCCAAGACATACCGGGAGCAAGCTAAAATGACTTGCACGAATTAGGCATTTTCTTTGCGTCCTCTGTCCTGATACCAATGCCTGGCATGTAATGACACTTCCTTCCTAACTGAAGGAAGAAGAGAAGGAAGGGAGAAAGGAGAGGGAGGGAGGAAAGAGAGGGAGGAGGGAGAGGGAGGTAGACAGGAACGAGAAAGAGGGAGGAGAGAGAGGGAGGAGGGAGAGGGAGGAAGGAGAGGGAAAATGGAGAGGCAGTAAGGAGAGGTTGGAGGGTAGGAAGGAGAGGGAAGAAGGACAGGGAGGAAGAAGAAGGAAGAGGGAGAGGGATGTAGGTAGGAAGGAGAAGGAGGGAGGCAGTAGAGGGAGGAAGGAGAGGGAGGGAAGAAGGAAAAACTTTTCAAAGTTTGATTAATTTTTCTAGATTAAAGAGTCGTGATACTAAACTTTTAACTGTGCATCAGGACAGATTGACAGAGGGCCCTGGGATGGGACCCATTGCTTTTGGGAAGCAGTGCCTGTTCGTGGTTCTGTGCAGTGTGAGTGCCACTGAGTTACACTAATAATCTAAGCGCACCCAGTGGGTTTCTGCTGATGATAAACATCTGAGAACTCACTCATTCCTTCTCTTTTCTTGTTTGCTGACCCTTATGTCAAAGTGTGTGTGACTGGCCCTGCACCTGAGGATTTCTTTCTTCTGTTATTTTCAATACCAGCTAATTGCATCCTCTCTAAGGCTGCCCCTCCGGCCCAATCCTGCCCCCAGACTGTGACCTCAGCAGGAGTCTTTATACCCTCCCTCCTAACTGCTAAATACTTGGGATTTCCAAGGGCTTGACATAGAATTGGAAGATGTCTAATAAAACTGATTCTTCAGTGTTTGTGAATAAAACAAATGTCCAAGAAGCCACATAGCATCAGACGCCAAGGACATAGGGAAGGGTCCCAAACTCTGGGTCGCCAGCTCCTCCCCATTTATGCTGTGGGTGCTCAGGCTGTGGGAGGCGGAGAGAGGACCAGGAGGAGGAGGGGGCTTTGGAAGTTGTTTTTACTAGGGAATCTAAAAAATCTGTATGTAAGGAAGCGTCTTTGTTTATAAGCTCATTTTTGTCCCAGGCAATAACTTGTCCTATGTCATGGCGTGATGGTTAATACTGAGTGTCAACTTGATTGGATGGAAGCATATAAAGTATTGTTTCTGGGTGTGTCTGTGAGGGTGTTGTCAAAGGAGATTAACATTTGAGTCAGTGGGCTGGGAAAGGCAGACTCGCCCTTAATCTGGGTGGGCACCAACTAATCAGCTGAATATAAGCAGGCAGAAAAATGTGAAAAGAGAGACTGGCCTAGCCTCCCAGCCCACATCTTTCTCCCGTGCTGGATGCTTCCTGCCCTCGAACATCGGACTCCATGTTCTTCAGTTTTGGGACTTGGACTGGCTCTCCTTGCTCCTCAGCCTGCAGACAGCCTATTGTGGGACCTTGTGATCGTGTGAGTCAATGCTTAATAAACTTTCTGTATTTATTTCTGTATATATATACAGATTATATGAAATACATATAATCCATTATTTCTGTGAAAATATATATATATAGAATATATGGAATATACATATCCCATTTTGTGTGTGTGTGTGTGTGTGTGTATATATAGAGAGAGAGTTCTGTCCCTCTAGAGAACCCTGACTAATACACATGGTTTACCCCATGTGTTCTGAACATTCCAGAAACCCTGTTTGCCGAATTACCTTTTTCTCATATATCCCTTGTCCTTATATAAATGCCTGTCATGTAATGCCACTCAGAAAGTACCTATGCAAAGGAAGAAAGAGAAAGGAAGGAAGGAAAGAAGATATATATGTATGCACACACACATACATATATTCCTGTGATATGGTTATATCGGAATATATCTATCATTCCTGTAACATATGTATGCACATATCATAAGACCCTAAGAACCCCAAGCATACCACCTACAGGGGTGGGGAAGGGATTATAACAATTACGAACCGGGAAATTATGAGAGAAAGCAACATTTACATGACTGTTGTGGCTGGCACATGGGAGCACTGCTGAGAAAATAGCCCAGTTACCAGGATTCTGTTTATAAAGGCCTCAGGGAAGGGTTTCCCCTGAGCCACAGCATGGAAAAACTCAGACTAGCTCCTGAAAATTTTAAAAAGTTTTTATTCTGATGGACACTGAATCACACACTTTTCTTTCTGCTTTGGCTTCCAGGCAGCTCCCAGCCACAGCTGCATCCTGCAGGAGCCACCATCTGAGAGTCTGGATGCATGTGTCTGAGACGCAGTTCTAGTATGGCCTTGTCCTTACTTCCTCCATCCCTCAGTAGCACCAGGTCTTCACAATATTCTCTGTTTGGTATTTTGTGCAAAGGGGGCAGAGTTCAGGGGACAGGCATCAGTTGCTATATCCAATGCCCAAGTGACCTTGGAGCCTTGGGTAACCTCTCTGAGACTCCGTTTTCTAATCTGAGAATTAGGGAAGATGAGATCAGCCACCTCACCTGGTTGTCAGAAGATGAGATGAGTTACTACATGTGAAGTGGTTAGTGCAGGGCTGTCATATACGGTCTGCTTGATCAACATGGGCCACTGGCGTTGTGCAGAAGCTCATCACACAGCTGAGAGATCCCTGTCCCTCATCGCCCTGACACCCGTTCACCCACGCCGGGCCCTCACCCTGGCCTGGACTCTGAGCATTTCTCTCTCTCTCACACATGGTGTCCCACCCCAGAATCTTGATGCCCTACGTGAGCACAGCCTGCCCCGCGTGCTGCTGTTCAGTCTCTCCTGTACCCATTGGAACGCAGCCTGACCTACCAGGCTCTGCTCAAGTGCAGTCTCCTGCGTGCAGTTTTTCCCCTTCCTTTCTCCTCTCTCTCTGCCCTGTGACCCCCTCATTCTTGGGGATTCCCTAGTTATGCATGTTTGTCCATGATCCTCCTTCTAATAAAAATGCGGATAGATGTGGAAAGTTAACTTTCCACACCTAAGTAACAAAAGAACCAGAGGCTACTCCCTTTGCAACTCCCTGCGCCTGCTCCCAACACACACACGCTTTTTCTGTGTGGCTGATGGAAAATCGAAAGTATCTCTGAGTGGTTGTTTTCTGCAACCAATCAGACGTTTGCATAGGGGTGAAACTTTGTAACTTCACTTAGTCTCTGATTGGTCGCTTTCCACAACCAATCAGACTGATCGTGGGCCACTACTTCATTTACATAGGGTGTACACCGAGTAACCAATGGGAAACCTCTAGAGGGTATTTAAACCCCAGAAAATTCAGTAAAGGGACAGTTGAGCCTTTATGCTCTCGTCGCTGCCGCACTGTGGAGTGTACTTTCGTTTTCAATAAATCTCTGCCTTTATTGCTTAAGAAAATACTGATGGAAACTGATATGGATATTCCATGTTATGATTACGGTTCTCATATTGTCTCCCTAACTCATTCATTCATTCGTCCAGTGAAATGCCTGCCTTGCACCAAGCACGAGTCCCTGCTGAAAAGCAGACAGCTTGTTCCTTTGCTAAGGCGCTTGTGTTCTAGAGAGGGAAGGCAGGAGTAGACAAAAGCCAGAGGAACTACCACAAATCAAATGGAACTACCAGTAATGCTGACTGCTGCGTGGAGAATTAAACTAGAACAATGCCTAGAGTGACCAGGGCACCGAGGTCAGGAAGCCTCCCCGAGATGGTGCAGTTTGAGTGGAGACTTGGATGAAGGGAGGCCTGCTTGTTTGAACACTTGGGGGTAAATAATCTGAAGAGGCAGGAACAACCAAGGCAGGGGCCCCAGGGGGAGGGAGCAGGGAAGGGGCAGTGAGGCTTTGCCTGGCCCGATGGGCACACAGGACAGTGTTAGGTGGCACGAAAAAGGGCAGAAGATAAAAAAAAAAAAATGGGGATTAGACTCTCCACTCCTCAGTCGAAACAATAAATTCTCCCACGTGCAGGTGAACATTCCATGAACCTGTTCCTAGTCCTTCACCACCGCCTCTTTTGAGATACCACCGTCCCGAATTTGATGTTCATTTGATTCCATGCTCTTCATCTTGCCTTTATCACCTCTGCATGCATTCCTGTGCACTGTCCTTTATTTCTCTATTTATAAAGCTGTCTACGTGAAATTAAAATGTATGAATCTTCCTGCAACCAGCGTATTTTCCCAGCATTAGGTTAGTGAGAATTATTTGTGTTGTTACCCAAAATCCTAGGTCATTTGTTTTCTCTGTATAGCATTTTATTGTATGAATATACTACAATTTATTTATCCATTTTCTTCTTGATGGGTTTCTGCTGTTTCTGATGTTCTCTTACATCAACCTAATTTGAACTGCAACGGCCAGTCCTGTATGGGTTCCTTATCACTTGTCGAAAGGTTAAATATATAGCTATGAGTGAAATTGCTGGGTTGTGGGACATATTTATGTTAAATTGACCAGTTATTGATAAATTTAGCTCCAAAGTAGTTGTACAAATTTATACTCCTACCATACACATGCGTTCCTCTTCACATCTTTTCCAGCCCTTCAGAGTGTGCACCCTTAAATTTTCCTGACAGGTGCACAAGTGTCATGCACTGAGATAATAACATCTATTTCTCTAGTAATGAGTTTGGATATTTTTCACGTGTTTATTCAAAGTTATGGTTTATTTTTCTCCAAACTCCTTTTCCATATCCTCTGACCATTTTTTCTTCTACTGTATTTTCTTTCTCATTAATCTGTAGTCTGGATTCCAATCCTTTGTCAGTTATGCTCATTGCAAATGTCTTCTCCAGGCTGTAGTCTGTTTCTACTTTGGTTATAGTGTCTTCTTTTTTTTTTTTTTTTTTGATGGAGTCTCACTCTGTTGCCCAGGCTGGAGTGCAGTGGCATGATCTCGGTTCATTGCAACTTCTGCCTTCCAGGTTCAAGTGATTCTCCTGCCTCAGCCTCCTGAGTAGCTGAGATTACAGGCACATGCCACCACGCCCAGCTAATTGTTTTGTATTTTTATTACAGTCGGGGTTTCACCGTGTTGACCAGGATGGTCTCGATCTCTTGGCCTCATGATCCACCCGCCTCGGCCTCCCAAAGTGCTGGAATTACAGGTGTGAGCCACCGCGGCCAGCCTATAGTGTATTTTTAAATACAAATATTTTTATTTTAATGTCATTGACTTTGTTAGTATTGTCCTTCATAATCTGTGCAGTTTAAGACTAAGGTAAAACTATGTTATTCCCCATAATGTCATACAGATTTTCTTTCAATGTGTGAAGCTCTGTCTCTGTCACTTACCAAGTTTGTAATTAAGTGAGATGTACTTCTGGGAGTTGGAGGGAGGGAGGCTGCCTTTTCCTCTGTCCCAATAGTCTGTGAGTTAATCCGTGTGGCCAGGACCACGTGGTCTTGCTCAGGTAACCTTTATAATAAATCATTATATCTGGTGCAGTAAAACTCTCCTGGATGTTCTGAACCCTTTGCTCTTCTATATAAAGTTAAAATTGATTAAGTAATTTCTTGATTTTTAACTTTATGTGGAATAGCAAAGAGTTCAGAACATTCAGAAATTACTTAATGGGTACAACGTACATTATTTGAGTGACGATAGATACACTAAAACCCAGACTCCAACACTAGGCAATAGATCCACATAACAAAATTGTACTTGTACTTCTTAAATTTACACAAATAAATTAAATTAAAACTAAAGTTAAAATCAACTTGACATATTCTATGCAGAGCCTTGACATAATTTTGGCCCAGCTTCCTTTGACTATGAAAGTTAGTCTGGGAAAAGGGATGTATTTATACTATTGAACTGTCTATCTATACACAGGTTTCTCACTTCACTTTCTTAGCTTTTTAATGGCCTTAATACATTTTAATGTATTTTTCAGTAAAGTTTTACTTTTCTTTTGCTAAATTAACTCCTATAAAAATTAGGTAGGTTTTGTTGTTTTGTAGTTGGTGTATTTGTTGCTGTTTTCAGTGTATAGAAATGCAATTGATATTTTGTCTTTGCTTTTACATCTTATAATTTCTTATTAATTTTAATATTTTATCTGTAAATTACTTTGGTTATGTAACTCGTAATATTTTCTGTGATTAATGAGAGTTGTGTTCCTACCTTTTTTAATTCTCATAATATTTATTTCCTCTACCTTACTATTTTTCCCCCAGCATTTCTTTTTCGACATGCCTCATGGAGTCTTCATTTCTATTTTACCTGAAAACTGATACTCAGCCAATGTCTCACAGGAACTTCTGTGCAGATTTCTGGAGTTTTTTCTCTGACTAACTCCCTCCTATCCTGTACTCTGCCCTGAAAATTCCAGACACCTTGGCCCCAGCTGACTCTATCCTGTCTGTTCAACTCAAGATTTCTGGGTTTCCTTCTCCTTCCTTGCACCAAGGTCTAGAAATTGCCTCCAGGCAGAAGTCCAAAGTGATCATTGGGTTCACCTAATTTGTTTCTCTTTGATCATTGTTTGCAGTTCTGTGCTACCTATTGTCTATCTTACAACAGTTGTTTTGTAATTTATTTCAGTTTTCTTGTTTGTTTTTATGGTGAAATGGCAAGTACTATAGCAATTACTCCTTTGGAAGGTAGAAGGATAAATTCTAAGCCATTTATATTTGAAGTAATTATCAATATGGCTGGGATTAAGTCCACCATATTCCAATTTGGTTTATATTTATCTTATGTGTTTTACTCCTGCTTTCTTTTTTATTTATAAAGTGGTTTTCTATTCCGTCTTATCTCTTTAATTGGTTTTTAGGTATATCTCTTTCTTTTTCATGATTTCTCTAGGTATTACAACAGGTATTCTTAATTTATACAAATCTACCACGAAGTAATATTTTAACATCCCTGTGATGTAAAAGCCATAAATACTGTAGTCCTGTTTATCCCTGATCATTCTTTGTGTTTCATTTTCATATATTTTACTGTATGTTTTAAATCCCACCATATGTTGTAGTACCTATTAGTTTTCCTCCAAGGACTCAATTGTCTTTTATATATTTAAGACAAGTGAACAAAACACATAGTCTTTCAAATTCAATCGTGTATTTATCTTTTTTGGCATATTTTATGCCTTCTTGTTGAACTGAGATTCCATCTGGCAAAATGGTTCTTCAGCATGATATTTGTTTTACATTTTTTTGTAATGTGGACTATGACATTTCTCAGTTTGCACTTACCTGATTTTTCTAACTTTGGAAGATAATTTCACTGGATATGGAATTCTAGGTTGAAATTATTTTTCTTTCTTTCAGAACTTTAAAGATGTTATTGTTACTGCTTCCCCTGGCTTATATTGTTTTGGAAGCCAGCTATCATTCTTATAATTGTTCCGCTTTATGTGATGCGGTAACCTCCCTCTGCACTGGTGACTTTTAAGATTTTTTCTTTTACTTAGGTTTTCAGTATTTTGACTCTGATGACCCTTGATGCGTTGAATTCACTCTCCTGAACTCCACTGAACTTCTTAGATTTGTGGATTGATTTTCCATTTTATCAAATTGAAGAGAAAAAAAGCTTAGTAAGTATTCACTCAAATACTTTATTGCCTCATTCTTCTTTCCTCTCCTCGCATACTCTACTTTTATGCTTATTAGACAGATTTCTTTAAACCACACATTACGGATGCTTTGTTGCATTTTTTAATCAATATTTTTTCTCTCTGCTTCATTTTGGAAAATTAGTACTGACTTGTCTTCAACTTCACTGGTACTCTCTCCTTCCATTTCTAATCTACTTTCAACCTATTTAATTTTTTTGTTTTCATCTCAGATATTGTGCTTTTTACTCTAAAATTCCATTTATTCTTCTTTTGGAATTTTCCTCTTTGCTCTGAAATATTCCATCTCTTCAGCCATTATATACATACTTCAGTTTATAGCATGAAACATTTACAAGAGCTGTTTTAAAGTCCTTGCCTGCTAATCACAATGAATCAGACATCTTTCACCCTGCCTCTAGGTGCTGCTGTCTGGCGGCTGTTTGAAAGTATCATACTATTTTAATTCGGGCATTGTATGTTAAAGAGCACTGGAGACAGACGTATTTTGTTCTGTGTTGATGTTTCAGGTCTTTCTGGTTTGCATCCTAGACAGACCCTTCTTTCTGCCTGTGGTGAAGGTGAGGCCAATCCCTAAGGAGTCTCACAGGTCAGTTGGAGTTGATCCGGGCTGCAACTCCAGTCAGACTGATGTAACCTGTGATTCGCCCAACCCCTAACCTCCAAAGCTGGAGCATTTCTTTATCTTGTCAACATTGCATCTGGAGGAGTTGGGGTGCATGCCCATTGTTTGGGTACGGTGAGGCAGTGGGGTAGTAACCCAGTCCCCTGCTCACCAGACTCTTCTCCTCCACCGCTTTCCTATCAAAACTCTGTGAAGGGGCGTATTACCCCAGCACTTTGGGAGGCTGAGGTGTGTGGATCCCCTGAGGTCAGGAGTTCGAGACCAGTCTGACTAACATGGCAAAACCCCATCTCTACTAAAAATACAAGGCCAGGCGCGGTGGCTCACGCCTGTCATCCCAGCAGTTTGGGAGGCTGAGGTGGGTGGATCACGAGGTCAGGAGATTGTGACCATCCTGGCTAACACAGTGAAACCTCGTGTCTACTAAAACTACAAAAAATTAGCCGGGCGTGGTGGCGGGCACCTGTAATCCCAGCTACTCGGGAGGCTGAGGCAGGAGAATCACTTGAACCTGGGAGGTGGACGTTGTGGTGAGCCAAGATTGCACCACTGCATTCCAGCCTGAGTGACAGAGCAAGACTCCTTCCCGCTGTCCCGCAAAACAAAAACAATTAAAGAAAAAAACCCTCTGAAGGAAGAGATGTGGGGGACACAGTGAAGGTAACTGGTGGGTCAATAAACCTCTGCTTGAATTCAGGGTTCTTCCAAACTCCACTCCATCTTGAAAGCCCACACTGACATCCAGAACTGAGGAGTGTTTCCTTAATCTTTCAGTCTCTCAGTCTATGGGACCCTATCCTTGCTCAGGCCAGGCAGGTGCCTCTGGTACATGAAAGCCTGTATCTGTCCATCTATGCTTCTATGAAGGACTTATCCCTCTCTGGAAATCACTTAGTAAAGATTTCATCCACTGCTCTTCACTCTTCTCGTAAAGAAGCACCTAATTTTTTGTTCAGGCTCTTCATGGCCTTACCCTGGCAGTTAAGGTTTTCACAACTTTCTATGTCATAACTACAAGGGGAAATCACTGGCACACTGTATTTTTAATGACTGATTTAGTTCTTTTCATGGTGATCAGCATATTGACTGTTTTCTTTTTTCATTCTGAATTGGTCTGATGTTTATGTTTTGGGAACATGATTCGTGTTTGTCTACACTTAGACATTTATTGACAGAAAGTTGATCATTAAAAGTAGTCTATTGTTATTGCTTTTTCTTCTATTAAATCTTTACTTTAGTCACTTTTAAAATTTTTCTTTTCTTCTTTTCTAAGATATGTACTCGAGGCTTAAATTTCCCTCTGGGCACTGCTTTAGCTCCATTCCACCAAGTTTGATGTGCTACATCCTAATAACCAAAGTATCGGTTTAATTTCTTCTTGGTATTTTTCACTTAATGATTATTTAGAAATGTATGGTTCAAGTTCTAAGGAGTTGGGGTTTTCTAGTTGTCTTTTACTTGATTCCTAGATGAATTACATTGCACTCAGATAAGTTACACATATTTCAATCTTTGGAAATTTGGGTGTTGGGAGGGTTTGCCATGGCCCAGCTTTAGGAAAAAATGTGGACCATGTTGTTGATGAATGCAATATTATACTTGCTTTCCATTTTGGTCTGTTATGCCTTTTTTATTTTTTATTTTATTTTACTTTTTGACCTTTCAGTATTTATATGTGTTTAAATGTGTCTCTTACAAATATTCTACTAAACATTTTTTTCTAGAATTTGAAGTTCTCTATCTTTAACTTGTGAGTTTCATCTATTTGCATTTATTCTGATTATTCATGCAGTTGGGTTCATTTTTTCTATATTTTGGACTTTCTTTTTGTCTTGCATCTGCTACTTCAATATTTTTGTTTAATACAAGTTTTTGAAATCTACTACACTCCCACTGCTTTTTAAATTACAGGCTTTACTTAACCTACAAATATTATCAAGTTTAAAAATTTTCAGTACTTTTATCCTCACACTCAACAGTATAAAGACTTTACAATGGCTTAATCCTATTTCCCTTTACAAATATTTTGTTAATTTCCCTGTGTTTCAGTCCCTCACATGTTTTCTTAATCTCAGAAATTAGTTATTAAAAATATTTTATACAGCCAATATTTGTTTAGAGTTACCCACACAAACATTAATTTATGTCATTAATTATCTTTGCATCAATTTCTTAAAGGTTATTACTTCAAGGTTAAAAATTATCTCCCATTCTTTCTGTTTTCTATTTTTGCATACACTATGCTATACATTTGAAGCTCTATCATTTCAACTTCACTTTTGTATATTCCCCAACTTTCTCTTTAGGTGCTGCATATAAAATTTCCTCAGGTTTAGACTCTATTTCCATAATTCTTTCTTTACTTATACCAAACCCTTTTTTTTTTTTTTTTTTTTGAGACAGAGTCTCGCTCTGTGATCTTGGCTCACTGCAACCTCTGCTTCCTGGGTTCAAGCGATTCCCCTGCCTCAGCCTCCCAAGTAGCTGGGATTACAGGCACACACCACCATGCCCAGCTAAATTTTGCATTTTTAGTAGAGATGGGGTTTCACCATATTGGCCAGGTTAGTCTCGAACTCCTGACCTCATGATCTGCCCGCCTCGGCCTCCAAAAGTACTGGGATTACAAGCATGTGCCATTGTGCCCAGCTCACCAAACCCAATACTTAATACATCATCCTTCAAGTTTTCGTTTTATTAACTATATGTATGATTTATAAAATGTTTCCTTGTTTCTGTTTCTTTCTTTAAATCTCTCTGGTGTTTTTAAAATCATATCTTGGGGTGTTTTTTTGTGTGTGCTTTTAGTGCTTTCCTTTTATGTATCTTAAGTATACACGTTTTACACTTTCTTTCTGACAATTCTGTTGTTTTAACTTCTCGGTGGTCAGATCTGCCTTTTGTTTTTTGGGATGACTCCCGTTCCTGTTGTGAGTTGCTTCCTGAAATGTGTTGTGGTTTTGGAGCATGGCCTCATGTTTGTGGACACTTTCCTGGTAGAAACCATGCAGCAGTCATGAGGGAAAGCGTGATTCTACAGAGCTTATTTATTATTTATTTATTTATTTCAATTGATCAGTTTATTTAATGAATTGTGGTTTTGGTGCATTGACATTAACATTTACATAGTTCTGCTCTGCCCCTAAAATATGTCCAGAATTCAACATCTCCCTTCACCTCCACTCCACTACCCTGCTCCAAGCCATCCTTAGCCTGAATAGGATAATTGCCACAGCCTCCTAATGTCTCCCTGTTTCTGCCCTTGCCCCCTGCAGTCTCCTCAACACAGCAGACTGAGTCTTTTTAATTTTTTTAAAAACACTATTTTCTAGGCTGGGCATGGTGGCTCATGCCTGTCATCCCAGCACTTTGGGAGGCCGAAGTGGGTGGATTGCTTGAGATCAGGATTTCAAGACCAGCCTGGCCAACATCTACTAGAAATACATAAATTAGCCAGGTGTGGTGGCACGTGCCTGTACTCCCAGCTACTCAGGAGGCTGAGGCAGGAGAATTGCTTGAGCCTGGGAGGTGGAGGTTGCAGTGAGCTGAGATCTCGTCACTGTGCTCCAGCCTGGGAATGGAGTGACACTATGTCTCAAACAAACAAACAAACAAAAAACAAAAATAAAACGGGTTTTCTGTTTTGTTTTTTTCTGCCAGCCGCAGTGGCTCACGCCTATAATCCCAGCATTTTGGGAGGCCAAGGTGAGCGGATCACCTGGGGTCAGGAGTTCGAGACCAACCTGGCCAACATGGCAAAACCCCACCTTACAGAGTTTATTTAGACCAGAGGTCCCCAGTCCCCAGGCCACGAACCAGTACCCGTCCACGGCATGTGAGTTACTGGATAGCACAGCAGGAGGTGTGCAGCACACGAGCTCACATTACCACCTGAGCTCTCCCTCCTGTCAGATCAAAGGTGGCCTTAGAGTCTCATAAGAGTGCAAATCCTACGTGAACTGCACCTGTGAGAGATTTGGGTTGCATGCCCCTTATGAGAATCTAATGCCTGATGATCTGAGGTGGAACAATTCCATCCCAAAACCATCCCCCAGCTCCACACCCTCGTGCCAGAAAGACTGGGAACCACCGATTCAGGCTGTGCCTGACAAGTTTCCTCAGGTACTCACAGTCAAGGCTTACCTAATGTTAATTGCTTCACTTGGCGTTTCCTAAACCAGATAATAAATGTAACGTCAAGCCCCAGTCTAGGTGATTTAGGGATTCATACCGTCAGTGATCACAAGACTCATGGTTTCTGCATTTGCCTGGGGTCTTACTTGAGACTGTCCTGTGTTCCACTTTGTTGGAAGATGGATTTTTTTTTTACTGGTAGGTGTTTACTGAATGTGCATTTTCTCAAGTTCCCAGTCACTACGTGGGAGCCACTTTTACATCCCCCTTCCTTACATGGACTTGAAGATTTATCTTTTTGTTTTTTTAAAAGAAGTATTTTAGGCCGGGTGCAGTGACTCACTCCTGTAATCCCAGCGCTTTGGGAGGTCAAGGTGGATGGATCACTTGAGGTTGGGAGTTCGAGACCAGCCTGACCAACATGGTGAAACCCCGTCTCTACTAAAAATACAAAAATTTGCCAGGTGTGGTGGCACGTGCCTGTACTCCCAGCTACTCAGGAGGCTGAGGCAGGAGAATTGCTTGAGCCTGGGAGGTGGAGGTTGCAGTGAGCT